>NW_024067726.1:600000-917454 GCF_009389715.1 Phoenix dactylifera | reverse complement strand
AAAGAGCTAAAGCTAGCTATCAATCTTACTTACATAAATACGATAAATTAGTTAAGGATAAGGACTCTATCACCAAAGAAAATTTAAACTTAAGACAAGCAATCAACTCTTAACTCAAAGACTAATACCTTGAGTAAAGATATTGAAAAACTAACTAAGGAAATTTCAGAACTTAAAACAATAAACAAATCTTAAACGAGAATGTCATAAAAGATTTAAACATTCTAAAAACCGAAAAACAAACTCTAACTAAAGAACTTGAAAAGTACAAACCTTTGGTTGAAAAATTTACATATAGTTCAGAAAACTGAATATGATACTTAATAGTCAACGAGCCGTATTTAATAGAGCGGGTTTAGGATATAAACCTAAAAATAAGCAAAAATTCTTAGTAACTTTCTTTGTTAAAGCTGGAGAAAGCAAAACTAAGAAAGTAACCTGCTTTTGTTGTGGAACTGTAGGACATAAAGCAAACATATGTGACTATGGAAAGGAAAAACTAAAAGAAAAATTAAAAGGGTATGGGTTCCAAAAGTAACCAATATGACTAACCATGAAGGACCCAAGAAAACTTGGGTACCTAAGATTATATGATCTGCTTGTGTAGGAGTGTCTTGCAGCCAAGGTCAACAAAAATTGCTGGTATTGGACAGTGGCTGCTCAAGACACATGACAGGTGACGAGGATCAATTCTTCACCCTTGAAGCTAAGAAGGGAGGTGCTGTGGACTTTTGGAGACAACAACCAAGGTCACATTCATTGGTATAGGTAAAGTACCAAATTACCCCTTCTACTTCTTATTGATAATGTTCGATATGTTGATGGTCTTAAGCATAATTTATTAAGCATTAGTCAATTATGTGATAGAGGCTATGATGTTATATTTAAACCATCACTATGCATCGTAACAAACCCAAATGACAATAGTTTAGTTTTTAAAGGAATAAGACGTGGGAATGTGTATGTTGTAGACCTTGAGGATCTTGCCAACACAACCCATGCTTAGTTGTTAATGAACTAAGGACAATGATGCTAGTTGGTTATGGCCGTAAGTTAGGTCATGCAAGCATGGACACAATATCCAAACTAGTTAAAAGAGATTCTGTGATGGTTTGCCAAAATTAAAGTTTGAAAAGAATAAAATTTGTGAAGCATGTCAATTTGGCAAACAATCAAGGAACTCCTTTAAATCTATAAATTGTGTCTCAACTTCTAGACCTCTAGAACTACTACACATGGACCTATTCGGACCAACTAGAACCACAAGCCTAGGTGAAAATAAATATGGTCTAGTTATTGTAGATGATTATTCTAGATACACTTGGTCATGTTCTTAACTCATAAGGATCAAGCTTTTTCAGTTTTCAAGAAATTTCATAAAGAAGTAACCAATGCTAGGGATACTTCAGTAATAGCTATTAGAAGTGACCATGGTACCGAATTTGAAAATTATTTATTTGAAGAATTTTGTAGTAAAAAGGGGATAACACACAACTTTCTGCACCTAGGACACCACAACAAAATGGAGTTGTGGAGAGGAAAAATAGAACTCTAGAGGAAATGGCTAGAACTATGTTATGTGAAAGTAACCTCCCTAAGTACTTATGGGAGAAGCCATTAATACTTTCTGTCATATACTAAATAGAGTTTTATTGAGACCTATTATAAAGAAAACACCTTATGAACTTTGGAAAAAATAGAAAAACCAAAGGTAAACTATTTTCATGTCTTTGGATGTAGGTGTTTTTGTTCATAATAATGAAAAGATAATCTAGAAAAATTTGACTCAAAATCTGATGAGGCTATATACTTGGGTACTCTACAACTAGCAAAGCCTATAGAGTCTTTAATAAAAGAACCTTAGTTATAGAAGAATCTATACATGTTGTATTTGATGATTCTTAGTGACATCTCTTCTAGCAAGAGAGTTAATTTTGATGATGATGCTGAAATTCTTGAAGAAAAGATAGATGAGATGACATTACAAGATGATAATCAAAAATTAATTGAAGGTGCATCATCAAGCCAAGAGGCTATTGTGGATCATGGGCTAACTAAAGCTTGGAGGTATGCTCACGGGCATCTAAGGAATTAATTCTAGAATGATCCATCTCAACCTATTAGGACTAGAGCATCCCTTAGGAACTTAAACAATCATCTAGCTTTCGTTTCACATTTTGAGCCCAAACACATAGAAGAAGCTGAAAAAGATGTAAATCGGATAAATGCAATGCAAGAAGAATTAAACCAATTTACTAGAAACAAAGTATGGAATCTAGTTGAAAGACCTACTGAATATTCAATTATAGGTACCAAATGGATTTATAAAAATAAACTTGATGAAAATGGTATTGTAATAAGGAATAAGACTAGACTAGTAGCAAAGGGTTATAATCAAGAAGAAGGTATAGATTTTGATGAAACCTTTGCTCCGGTAGCTAGACTTGAAGCAATTAGACTTCTACTAGCTTTTGCATGCTCTAAGGACTTTAAATTATTTCAAATGGATGTAAAAAGTGCATTTTTAAATGGGTATATTAATGAGGAGGTATATGTAGAACAACCTCCTGGTTTTGAAAATCATCAATACCCTAATCATGTTTATAAATTGAACAAAGCACTTTATGGTTTGAAACAAGCACCTAGAGCATGGTATGAGAGACTTAGCAAATTTCTATTAGAACATGAGTTCTCTAGGGGTAATGTAGATACAACACTGTTTCTGAAAAGGCAAAACAAAAGATATGTTATTAGTACAGATTTATGTTAATGATATTATTTTCGGTGCTACTAACAATCGCCTCTGCGAAGAATTTGCTGATTTGATGCAGAGTGAATTTGAAATGAGCATGATGGGAGAGCTGAATTACTTCCTTGGACTTCAAATCAAACAATCTGAAGAAGGCATCTTCATCAGTCAAGCCAAATACATCAAGGAGATGCTCAAGAAGTTTGATATGGAGGGAAACAAATCAATCAGCACCCCCATGAGCTCATCATGCAAATTAGACCAAGATGAATCAGGTAAATCTGTAGATCAGAAGCTATATAGAGGTATGAATAGGATCTTTGTTGTATTTAACTGCAGTAGACCTGATATCATATTTAGTGTTTGCATGTGTGCAAGATATCAGTCTAACCCTAAAGAATCTCATCTAATTGCAGTCAAAAGAATCTTTAAATACCTAATAGGAACCAAAGAATATAGTTTATGGTATTCTAAGTGTTGCCCAGATAGACAACCCAAGAGGGGGGTGAATTGGGTTTTAAAATAATTTAGCTATTTAAAACGTTGTGAATGACTAATTAAAACTATTGCAAGTTGTTTAATTAATTGCTATGTGCTGTGAGTGATATGAGAGGAAGAAGAAGAGAGACAATCAATCACAAACACAAGTTTTATATGGTTCGGAGCTAACCCTTGCTCCTACGTCCACTCCCCAAGTCTCACTTGGGAATTCACTATAACCCCCTTGGATTACAGCCGGTTGTTTTCCAAGCTCACAACCAAACTTGTTGTTTTACGAGCTCACAACGAACTCGGTCGGTTTTCCCAGGCTCACCGACTAGAACCACCCCGATTGTTTTCCCGGGATCACAATCGAACCCTTACACACGTTGGTTTTACACTCGGCTCACCAACCAACCTCAATACCCTTGATTCAATCCCCGATTGAACCAAGCAATACAAGTTGTAAATAAAATAGACAAACAGAAAATAAGCTTCTCAAAAGCAGATGGAAAACAATATAATCAAAGAGTTTAGAAGCCTCAAACGCTTTTAAGTTGGAGAAGAGGAATGGCTTCTTAAACTTCGGTCTCCTCTTGAATGTGTAGTCGACTTGAATGCAGGAGGAGGCTTTAATTGCTGGGAAGATGTAGGTGGATGCAGTTAATGCAGATCTTCCCTTTTTTCGTTGAAGAACAGTTGCAGAGATTGAATGCTTAAATACTTGGAGTGGAATGGTTGTTCTTCTTTGCTACAGTCTTCTGTGGCTATTTAAACCAACCCCACGGAAACTAGCCGTTAGACAGCTTTTTCTGCCCGTTCTGCACACTCTGCACAGCCTGACAATGTGTCCGTTGGTGGGTTGGAGTCGACTCGCGCGATCAGGAGTCGACTCGCTGTAGCGGGAGTCGACTCAACTTTTCCGGAGTCGACTCGGCAACTGTTCCAGATTTGAATTAAAGTTGCCTTCACGACTGGGAGTCGACTCGTCTTGACCAGAGTCGACTCGCCAACTTCTGGAGCTGACTTGGCTTTCTCGGAGTCGGCTCATCCCACTGAGTCCGTGGATATTTTGAATTTGTCCACTCGAGTCGACTCGTCAATCCTGGGAGTCGACTCGGCGCTCAGAGCCCGAACTCCCTATCTCTGTCTTTTGGCTCATCCAGTCTTGGAGTCGACTCGAACTTCCTCGGAGTCGACTCGGCTCTCAGTTTCCGAAACTTGGTCTTCTGCCTTTTTGATGTGAAGCTGCCTTGGAGTCGACTCTAGCTGTCTGGGAGTCGACTCGAATCTCAGAGGCAGTAACTTGGTCTTCTGTCTTTTTTTGTGGTCGCGGAGTCTCGGAGTCGACTCGCGTATTGCGGGAGTCGACTCGAATCTCAGAGTCCGAAAAATGCTTTCTCTTTTTCTTGTGTTCCTCTGAGAGTCGACTCTCACTTTCTTTGGAGTCGACTTGCCAACCATCGGAGTCGACTCGCGTTCCACTGGAGTCGACTCGAATCTCAGACCCGAAAACTGCTCTCTGACTTTTCTGCCTGTGACTCCTTGGAGTCGACTCATACTTCTCCGGAGTCGACTCGGTAAATATTGGAGTCGACTCGCGCACTTCGGGAGTCGACTCGCTGACAGGTTTGAATTGAAGCTTTCTGTTCGTCTGTCTGTTCTCAGTCGGAGTCGACTCGTACGATCCGGAGTCAACTCGAGCCCGTGCCAGTGAACTTGATACGCTTGGAGTCGACTCGTGATACTCTGGAGTCGACTCGAGTCTCAGACTTTGGTTCAAGCTGACTTCTTAACTTATCCAAAATACTATGAACCAAGTCTAGAGACACTTAGAGAAGATTTTCACTGAAAACACTTAATTGAATTCATTAGTAAACAAGAAATATACTCAAATGCTTTGAGCTCATCAAAATCAAATAGGGTTTTAATCAATCACTCCACAATCTCCCCCTTTTTGATGATGACAAAACATTGAGTATATGTAAAGTGAATTGCACAATAAACAATGAAATAAAATCCATAAATGAATTCAAATGTCTGGTAATTCAATTTATCCAAGCTTGAAAGGAGTGAAACAGTAAATTTCGGAGTTAAAGCTCCCCCTTTCATTTGGAATTATATAAGCCTTCATATTATGCAATCAATTGTTTGGCTTATATATCTTTAATGATTTAGCTTTGTTAAAATTTCAGATTCTCCCCCTCAACATATGCATTCTACTTTGTTTTGATTCTTTGAATTTCTTTTAATGCTTTGAAGTTTTTGAACTGAAATTTTGGTTTTTAGAGGGAAAATCTGTCAATTTGTTCTTGAGTAGGATTCAGCTAATCTCCAAATATCCCTTGAATAGATTCTGGAGATTACTCCATTAGGAGCCCCAAAAGAGAGATAATGAGCCTCGAGGTACCGAATCCACTTAGAACAAATTTGTGTGTTTTAAGAGTTTATCTTTTTATTGATTTCCATTGATTCCTTTTACATATTTTATGCATATTTCTCCCCTTTTACATATTTTATACATATTTCTCCCCCTTTTTGTCATCATATCAAAAAGGAGGTAATCAGAACACATAATCAAACATAGATCAAAAGGCACAGTATTGAAGAAAAATGCGGCTACTCATTGTATTAATTTGTATGTAAGTACATTTCAGAATACAATAAGTAAAGCAAAATAATAATTCAAAATAAAACACAAAAAGTAGCTATGGTCTCCTCGAGGATGTAGCTCCTCCTCTCGAGGATGTATCTCCTCCTCTCGAGGATGTGGCTCCTCCTCTAGAGGATGTGTCTCCTCGAGGCATGCGCTCCACGAGTGATTGGACCGCATTGGTGACGTTCTCGAGCTGGCGATGATGGCCTGGATGGCCCTGCTCTGTGTCGTATCCAGCTCGAGCACCGACTTCTGCAGTCCGTCCAGCTTGTCGATGAGCACATTCGACAAGCGCTCGGCCCCCGCGGTAGTGGTGGACATGTCACAGCCGATGTCATCCCGCATCTGTCGAGTGGTGCTCGTGACCTCACCATGCTATGGAACTGGGCCTGCATCAAGGTCCTCATGTTGTATATCTCTTGCCGCACCTCAGCCGTCATGTCAGTCACGGCTGTCAGGGAAGGAACCAACGCGGAAGATGTGGGCGCAGGAGAGGGAGTAGGCATCGAACCTCGGAGCTCCCGAAGCAACTCATCCCTCAGATCTCGGACTATCTCCTGCCGCAGCTCCCGGAGCTGCTCAGGATCAATGCGGACCTCCATGGTGGTGGAGCCGAGGAGGAGGTCCGGCGGAAGTGGTAGGAGCAGAAGTGGTGGAAAGTTTGGTACGTCAGGAAAGTCAGAATCGGGCTCAGGACTGGGGAAGGTCTGGTGGTCTGTGGTGATGGATGACTTCCTAACCCAATCCCCTCTCTCTTCCGAAACCCCATCCTGTGTAGGGTCCCTGCACGCGTGCGATCAGTCCATCGCGATGCGCGAAAGGGTTTCCCCTCAGGATAGGAATCTCGTACTCCCTAAATAATAATGTGAAGACCATGCCGTAGGGTAGGGTGAGCCTAGGTCTGTCTAGTGGCTCACACATGTATCGATATATGAGTTTGGGGAAGTTGATTGGAGTGTCATGAAGCATAAGAACATGAGAGCTAGGTCTCTCTCAGATACAAAGTCAAATCTTCCGGTCTTAGGGAAGATGGACCTAGACAATATACTCAAGAGGATCCGCATCTCAATCGGTGAGCTAGCGGATACCTCGTCTATGGGTGACTGGGTGGATGCCCTAGAACGGCCGTAAGGGCCTCAACCCTGTCCTCAGGGTGTGTGGGAGCCACCCCTACTAGTGGAAGGTGGAGGATGTGGGCAATAAGATCCTCCGTAACGAACAGAGGGACACCGGCTACTGTGCCCTCGATACCCCATCTCCCCGATGGACGGTACCGTAGAACTCTCTAATGAGCCCTGGATATGTGGGAGATCTAAGGTGAGGAAGTACTCTAAGCCCTGGGCCCTGAGTCTATCACCTATAGTGAACCCTTCCCGGGAGAGATAGTCGAAGTCGACATATCTCCCGGTGGTGACGGCCTTCCCGGCTAATGGCCTCGCGGGAACCGCCCTAGGCGGGGAACGAGCCGGAGGTTGTGCCTCGCGGGATCGTGCCGAGCCTTGGAGCGCCGCTCGGACCGGCCTCGGGTCAGGACCTCTTCCGGACTACGGTCTTACGCGGCATAATGACCTAAAATGGGAGGAAACCTAATGAACGGTGAAGAACCGACGGAAAGTCTTGGGACGACCGGGGACGACCTAGAAAGGGAGGAAAACCCTAGGGGACGGTGAAGGGTCGACGGAAAAAGCCTTGGGGACGACCTAGGAGTCGGCTCTAGGGCTTGTGAACAGTGGCGGCTTGAGAAAGAAGTGTTTTCGAAACGACAAAGTTAGGGTTAAAAAGTCGATCCCGACATATGTGAGTCGACTCCCCCTCAGCTGCCACTCTGCGAGTCGACTCCCGCAAATGCGCGAGTCGACTCCCCTTAGGAGCCGACTCTGAAACTTACTCGAGTCGTCTCTAACTTTGGCACGCACCTAAAAATCATGCTAATTCGTGCCAAATGAGGGAAAATCACTAAATTATGATCTGATTTGATGATCATTGAAAGAAACTCTATTTTAACCACAATCTAATCATCAAAATCAATGAATCTAGTGGAAACTACCACTAGGATGGATCAATCACTCCTAATCCCCTCCTAAGCACACTAAACCTCTCTTCACTTAGGGGTTTTGTAAAAATATCTGCTAATTGATCATCAGTACAAACAAATTGGAGTGTCACATCACCATTCAATACATGATCTCTTATGAAGTGATGTCTTATCTCAATGTGTTTAGTTCTTGAATGCTGAATTGGATTTTTAGTTAGATTAATGGCACTTGTATTATCACAATTAATGGGAATTTTATCTTGTTTAATGCCATAATCTTCTAATTGTTGTTTAATCCACAAGATTTGAGCAAACAACTCCCGGCTGCAACATATTCAGCTTCAGCAGTAGATAATGCAACCGAGTTTTGTTTCTTGCTAAACCATGAGATAAGTTTTCTCCTAGAAATTGACAGACCCGCTGGTACTTTTTCTATCAAGCTTACATCCAGCGAAGTCTGAATCTGTGTATCCTATTAAGTTTAGGCTAGATTCTTTAGAGTACCATAGCCCTATATTCTTAGTTCCTATTAAGTATTTAAAAATTCTCTTAACTGCAACTAGATGTGATTTTTAGGATTAGCCTGATATCTAGCACACATGCAAACACTAAACATAATATCAGGTCTACTTGCAGTAAGATACAATAAGATCCTATCATACCTCTATAAGTTTCTGATCTACAGATTTACCTGATTCATCTTGGTCTAATTTGCATGATGAGCTCATGGGGGTGCTGATTGACTTGTTTCCCTCCATATCAAACTTCTTGAGCATCTCCTTGATATATTTGGCTTGATTGATGAAGATGCCTCCTTCAGACTGTTTGATTTGAAGCCCGAGGAAGTAGTTCAGCTCTCCCATCATGCTCATCTCAAATTCACTCTGCATCAAATCAGCAAATTCTTCGCAGAGGCGATTGTTAGTAGCACCGAAAATGATATCATCAACATAAATCTGTACTAATAACATATCTTTGTTTTGCTTTTTCAGAAATAGTGTTGTATCTACATTTCCCCTAGAGAATTCATGTTCTAATAGGAATTTGCTAAGTCTCTCATACCATGCTCTAGGTGCTTGTTTTAAACCATAAAGTGCTTTGTTCAGTTTATATACATGATTAGGGTATTGATGATTTTCAAAACCAGGAGGTTGTTCTACATATACCTCCTCATTAATATACCCATTTAAAAATGCACTTTTTACATCCATTTGAAATAGTTTGAAGTCCTTAGAGCATGCATATGCTAATAATAAGTCTAATAGCCTCAAGTCTAGCTACGGAGCAAAGGTTTCATCAAAATCTATACCTTCTTCTTGATTATAACCCTTTGCTACTAGTCTAGCCTTATTCCTTATAACAATTCCATTTTCATCAAGTTTATTTTTATAAATCCATTTAGTACCTATAATTGGATATTCAGAAGGTCTCTCTACTAGATTCCATACCTTTTTCTAGTAAATTGGTTTATTCTTCTTGCATTGCATTTATCCAATTTACATCATTTTCGGCTTCTTCTATGTTTGGGCTCAAAGTGTGAGACAAAAGCTAGATGGTTATTTAAATTTCTAAGGGATGCTCTAGTCCTAACCGGTTGAGATGGATCATCTAGAATTAGTTCCTTAGGATGCCCGTGAGCATACCTCCAAGCTTTAGTTAGCCCATGATCCACAATAGCCTCTTGGCTTGATGATGCTCCTTCATCAACTTTTGATTATCATCTTGTAATGCCATCTCATCTATCTTTTCTTCAAGAATTTCAACATCATCATCAAAATTAACTTTCTTACTAGAGGAGATGTCACTAGAGTCATCAAATACAACATGTATAGATTCTTCTATAACTAAGGTTCTTTTATTAAAGACTCTATAGGCTTTACTAGTTGTAGAGTAACCTAAGAATATTCCTTCATCAGATTTAGAGTCAAATTTACCTAGATTATCTTTCCCATTATTATGAACAAAACACCTACATCCAAAAACATGAAAGTAATTAACTTTTGGTTTTCTGTTTTTCCAAAGTTCATAAGGTGTTTTCTTTATAATGGGTCTCAATAAACTCTATTTAATATATGACAAGAGTATTAATGGCTTCTCCCCAAAAGTACTTAGGGAGGTTACTTTCACATAACATAGTTCTAGCCATTTCCTCTAGAGTTCTATTTTTCCTCCACAACTCCATTTTGTTGTGGTGTCCTAGGTGCAGAAAAATTATGGGTTATCCCCTTTTTACTACAAAACTCATCAAATGACTGATTTTCGAATTCGGTACCATGGTCACTTCTAATAGCTATTACTGAGTATCTCTAGCATTGTTACTTCTTATGGAATTTCTTAAAAACAGAAAATGCTTGATCCTTATGTGCTAGGAACATGACCCATGTGTACCTAGAATAATCATCTACAATAACTAGACCATATTTATTTCCACCTAGGCTTGTTGTTCTAGTTGGTCCGAATAGGTCCATGTGTAATAATTCTAGAGGCCTAGAGGTAGAGACACATTTTATGGATTTAAATGAGTTCCTAGATTGTTTGCCAAATTGACATGCTTCACATATTTTGTTCTTTTCAAATTTTAATTTTGGCAAACCTATCACGGAATCTCTTTTAACTAGTTTAGTTATTGTGTCCATGCTTGCATGACCTAACTTACGGTGCCATAACCAACTAGCATCATTATCTTTAGTTTCATTAACAACTAACATTGGTTATGTTTTGCAAGATCTTCAAGGTCTACAACATATACATTTCCACGTCTAATTCCTTTAAAAACTAAACTATTTTCATTAGGGTTTGTTATAATGCATAGTGATGGTTTAAACATAACATCATACCCTTTATCACATAATTGACTAATGCTTAATAAGTTATGCTTAAGACCATCAACATATCTAACATTATCAATAAAAGTAGAAGGGGTGATTTGAACTTTACCAATACCAATGATGTGACCTTGGTTGTTGTCTCCAAAAGTCACAGCACCTCCCTTCTTAGCTTCAAGGGTGAAAAATTGATCCTTGTCACCCGTCATGTGCCTTGAGCAGCCACTATCCAAATACCAGCAGTTTTTGTTGACCTTGGCTGCAAGACACTCCTACACAAGCAAATCATATAATCTTAGGTACCCAAGTTTTCTTGGGTCCTTCATGGTTAGTCAAGTTGGTTCCTTTTGGAACCCATACCCTTTTAATTTTTCTTTTGTTTTACCTTTTCCTAAAATTACACACATTTGCTTTATGACCTATAGT
Source organism: Phoenix dactylifera (assembly GCF_009389715.1). Taxonomy (NCBI): domain Eukaryota; kingdom Viridiplantae; phylum Streptophyta; class Magnoliopsida; order Arecales; family Arecaceae; genus Phoenix; species Phoenix dactylifera. Next base: position 906,283 of record NW_024067726.1, on the reverse strand, counting down.
TCCACAACAAAAGCAGGTTATTTTCTTAGTTTTATTTTCCAGCTTTAACAAAGAAGTTACTAAGAAGTTTTTGTTTATTTCTTGGTTTATACCCTAAACCCGCTTTATTAAATACTGCTCGTTGACTATTAGTATCATATTTAACTTTTCAGAACTAATGTAAATTTTTCAACTAAGGTTTGTATTTGTTAAGTTCTTTAGTTAGTGTTTGATTTTCTGCTTTTAGATCATTAGTTCTTTTGTGAGATCCTTGTTTAAGATTTGTTTATGTTTTTAAGTTCTGAAATTCCTTAGTTAGTTTTTCATTATCTTTAGTTAAGGTATTAGTCTTTTGAGTTAAAAGTTGGTTGCTTGTCTTAAGTTCTATATTTTCTTTGGTGATTAAATCCTTATCCTTAACTAATGAATCATTTACGGATATAAGTTTGTTAGTTACTTTTAGTTCTTTTTTTAACATTTATAGCCTTATATTCAATCATTAATTCATTAAAGCATCATAAAGTTCATCAAAAGTAAAATCAAATGCGTTCGGAGTTACCTCATTTTCATTGGCCATGAAGCAGAAATTGGCCTTTTCCTCTTGTTCTCATCCGATGAGAGGATGATGAGTCGGAGTGGATAGTGTGTGACAAGAGCCTTCTTCTTCTTGTACTTGCTCCTCTTCTTCAGTAAGGGCACTCAGCTCTTATGTGACCCGGCTTCTTGCACTCGTAACACCCAATCCCCTCATTTTCCCTTTCCTTACCTTTGTCCTTGCGGTAGGAATTTGAGGGGCCTCTCCTTTGATGATAGGACTTCTTGTGGTTGATGAATTTCTGAACTTGCGCACAAGAAGTGCCTCACCATCATCTTCCTCATGTTCTTCTTCTTCACTGCTGCTACTGCAAGATAAGTCCTTGTTAGATGAAGTAGATTTAGAGCTATTACCTTTTTCTTATGGGAGGACTCTTCCTCGTTGTGTTGTTTCATGGTTAGCTCGTGCGTCATTAGGGATCCAAGAAGCTCCTCAAGTGGTAACTTGTTCAAGTCCTTGGCTTCTTGGATTGCCGTCACTTTAGCTTCCCATGACCTTGGTAGACACCGAAGGATTTTCCTGACAAGCTCACTGTTAGTATAGTTCTTGCCAAGGCTTTTTAGGCCATTGACAATATCAGTAAACCTAGTGAACATGCATGTGATTTTCATTAGAATCCATTTTAAATAGTTCATATTTATGAACCAAATATTTATTTTGGATTCTTTGACTTGATTCGTGCCCTCATGGGTCACTTCAAGTCTGTCCCAAATCTCTTTTGCAGAATTGCAAGTGAGACCCTATTGAATTCATTTCTATCTAAGGCACAATAAAGCACATTCATAGCTTTAGATTTAGTTGTGCCTTTCTCATGTCATGTTCATCCCAATCCTTTTCTAGTTTGGGTACCGTGACACCTCTACATATATGGATGGGATGTATGGCCATTTACTACAATGGTCCACATCTCATAGTCTTGGGCTTGGATGAATATTCTCATCCTAGCCCCAATATGAGTAGTCGATCCATTAAAGAATGGGGTCTTTGGGTGGACTGACCCTCAATGTGAGAAGATCCAAATGGAGTTGTCATTTCGATCTTTTACTCTTGGTGGAAGAGTTTAGGCTCTGATACCACTTGTTGCCTAAATAGACAACCCAAGAGGGGGGGTGAATTGGGTTTTAAAATAATTTAGCTATTTAAAACGTTGTGAATGACTAATTAAAACTATTGCAAGTTGTTTAATTAATTGCTATGTGCTGTGAGTGATATGAGGAAGAAGAAGAGAGACAATCAATCACAAACATCAAGTTTTATAGTGGTTCGGAGCTAACCCTTGCTCCTACGTCCACTCCCCAAGTCTCACTTGGGAATTCACTATAACCCCCTTGGATTACAGCCGGTTTTTTCCAAGCTCACAACCAAACTTGTTGTTTTACGAGCTCACAACGAACTCGGTCGGTTTTCCCAGGCTCACCGACTAGAACCACCCCGATTGTTTTCCCGGGATCACAATCGAACCCTTACACACGTTGGTTTTACACTCGGCTCACCAACCAACCTCAATACCCTTGATTCAATCCCCCGATTGAACCAAGCAGATACAAGTTGTAAATAAAATAGACAAACAGAAAACTAAGCTTCTCAAAAGCAGATGGAAAACAATATAATCTGAAAAGAGTTTAGAAGCCCTCAAACGCTTTTAAGTTGGAGAAGAGGAATGGCTTCTTAAACTTCGGGTCTCCTCTTGAATGTGTAATCGACTTGAATGCAGGAGGAGGATTCTTTAATTGCTGGGAAGATGTAGGTGGATGCAGTTAATGCAGCTCTTCCCTTTTTTTTCGTTGAAGAACAGGTTGCAGAGATTGAATGCTTGAATACTTGGAGTGGAATGGTTGTTTCCTTCTTTGCTACAGTCTTCTGTGGCTATTTAAACCAACCCCCACGGAAACTAGCCGTTAGACACCTTTTTCTGCCCGTTCTGCACACTCTGCACAGCCTGACAATGTGTCCGTTGGTGGGTTGGAGTCGACTCGCGCGATCAGGAGTCGACTCGTCTGTAGCGGGAGTCGACTCATACTTTTCGGAGTCGACTCGGCAACTGTTCCAGATTTGAATCAAAGTTGCCTTCGTGACTGGGAGTCGACTCGTCTTGACCCAGAGTCGACTCGCCAACTTCTGGAGCTGACTTGGCTTTCTCGGAGTCGGCTCATCCATGGAGTCCGTGGATTTATTTTTGAATTTGGTCCACTCGAGTCGACTCGTCAATCCTGGGAGTCGACTCGGCGCTCAGAGCCCGAACTCCCTATCTTCTGTCTTTTTGGCTCGTCCAGTCTTGGAGTCGACTCGAACTTCCTCGGAGTCGACTCGGCTCTCAGTTTCCGAAACTTGGTCTTCTGCCTTTTTGATGTGAAGCTGCCTTGGAGTCGACTCTAGCTGTCTGGGAGTCGACTCGAATCTCAGAGGCAGTAACTTGGTCTTCTGTCTTTTTTTGTGGTCGCGGAGTCTCGGAGTCGACTCGCGTATTGCGGGAGTCGACTCGAATCTCAGAGTCCGAAAAATGCTTTCTGTCTTTTTTCTTGTGTTCCTCTGAGAGTCGACTCTCACTTTCTTTGGAGTCGACTTGCCAACCATCGGAGTCGACTCGCGTTCCACTGGAGTCGACTCGAATCTCAGACCCAAAAACTGCTCTCTGACTTTTCTGCCTGTGACTCCTTGGAGTCGACTCATACTTCTCCGGAGTCGACTAGGTAAACATTGGAGTCGACTCGCGCACTTCGGGAGTCGACTCGCTGACAGGCTTTTGAATTGAAGCTTTCTGTTCGTCTGTCTGTTCTCAGTCGGAGTCGACTCGTACCGATCGGAGTCGACTCGAGCCCGTGCCAGTGAACTTGATACGCTTGGAGTCGACTCGTGATACTCTGGAGTCGACTCGAGTCTCAAACTTTGGTTCAAGCTGACTTCTTAACTTATCCAAAATACTATGAACCAAGTCTAGAGACACTTAGAGGAAGATTTTCACTGAAAACACTTAATTGAATTCATTAGTAAATAAGAAATATACTCAAATGCTTTGAGCTCATCAAAATCAAATAGGGTTTTAATCAATCACTCCACATAAAGATCTAGCCCTAAAATTAATAGGATACACAGATTCAGACTTTGCTGGATGTAAACTTGATAAAAAAGTACCAGCAGGTCTTGGTCAATTTCTAGGAGAAAACCTAATCTCATGGTTTAGCAAGAACAAAACTCGGTTGCTTTATCTACTGCTGAAGCTGAATATGTTGCCAGCCGGGAGTTGTTGTGCTCAAATCTTGTGGATCAAACAACAATTAGAAGATTATGGCATTAAACAAGACAAAATTTCCATTAATTGTGATAATACAAGTGCCATTAATCTAACTAAAAATCCAATTCAGCATTCAAGAACTAAACATATTGAGATAAGACATCACTTCATAAGAGATCATGTACTGAATGGTGATGTGACACTCAATTTGTTTGTACTGATGATCAATTAGCTGACATTTTTACAAAACCCTAAGTGAAGAGAGATTTAGTGTGCTTAGGAGGGGATTAGGAGTGATTGATCCATCCTAGTGGTAGTTTCCACTAGATTCATTGATTTTGATGATTAGATTGTGGTTAAAATAGAGTTTCTTTTCAATGATCATCAAATCAGATCATAATTTAGTGATTTTCCCTCATTCGGCACGAACATAGCATGATTTTTAGGTGCGTGCCAAAGTTCGAGACGACTCGAGTAAGTTTCAAAGTCGGCTCGTAAGAGGGAAGTCGACTCGGACATTTACGGGAGTCGACTCGAGATCAATGGCCGCAGAGGATGAGTCGACTCGCATACATCGGGAGTCGACTCAAGGTCAATAGGCGCATAAGGAGAGTCGACCGCGCATACTTGGAGTCGACTCGAGGTCGAGTCGACTCGCGACTCAGAGGAGTCGACTCGCAGTCGGGATCCGACTTTTAACCCTAGCTCCATCATTTTCAAAACATTTCTATTCTTCGCCGCCACTGTTCACAAGCCCTAGAGCCGACTCCTAGGTCGTCCCCCGGTCGTCCCAAGCTTTTTCCGTCGACCTTTTCACCGTCCATTAGGGCTTTTCCTCCCATTCTAGGTCACTATGCCTCGTAAAGCCGTTGTCCGGAAGAGGTCCCAACCCGAGGCCGGTCCCGAGAGGCGCTCCAAGGCTCGGCACGATCCCGCGAGGTCACAACCTCCGGCTCGTTCCCCGCCGAGGGCAGTTCCCGCGAGGCCGTGCGCCGGGAAGGCGGTCTCCACCGGGAGATACGTCGATTTCGACTATCTCTCCCGGGAGGGCTTCACCATAGGTGAGAGATTGCGTGTCCAGGGCTTAGAGTATTTCCTTATATTAGATCTTTCCACTTACCCTGAATTAGTTAGAGAGTTTTACGGTACCGTCCATCGGGAGAATGGGGGTATAGAGGGCACGGTAGCCGGTGTCCCTTTGTTCATTTCGGAGGATATCATTGCCCACATCCTCCACCTTCCACAAGTAGGGGTGGCTCCCACACACCCCGAGGATAGGACTGAGGCCTTACGGCCATACTAGGATATCCTCCTCAGTCCCCCTTAGATGAGGTATCCGCTAGCTCACTTCCAGTTGAGGTGCGGATCCTCCTGAGCATCCTGTCTAGGTCCTTGTTCCCTAAGACCGGGAGATTTGATTTTGTATCTGAGAGAGACCTAGCTCTCATGTTCTACATCCTCCAGGACACCCCAATCAACTTTCCCAAGATGATGTATAGGTATCTATGTGAGCCACTAGATAGACCTAGGCTCACCCTACCCTACGGTATGATGTTCACTCTTTTGTTTAGGGAGGCCGAGATTCTCATTCCTGAGGGGGAACCCTCTAAGGCATTGCGATGGACTGATCGCATGCGTCTGGGGACCCTACACAGGATGGGGTTTCGGAAGGTAGAGGGGACCTGGGTTAGGAAGTCTTCCACCTCCACACATACCACCAGACATTCCCTAGTCCTGAGCCAGATTCTGACTATCCTGACTTTCCCTCCACTTCTGCTCCTACCACCTCAGCCGGACCCTCCTCCTCAGCTCCACCACCCATGGAGGTCCGGATCGCTCCTGAGCAGCTCCTGGAGTTGCGGCAGGAGATTGTCCGAGACCTGCGAGATGATCTGCTTAGGGAGCTCCGAGTTCAGTGCCTGCTCCCTCTCCTGCACCCACATCTTCTGAGTTGGTCCCTTCCTTGACAGCCGTGACAGACATGACGGCCCATGTACGGGAAGAGATCTACAATGTCCGGAGCTTGATCCAGGCCAGTTCTCCAGTATGAGCGAGGTCACGAGCACCACTCGGACGATGCGCGATGACATCCGGAAGGACATGAGCACCACTACTCAGGGGGCCGAGCGCTTGTCGAATGTGCTCATCGACAAGCTGGACGCACTTCAGAAGTCGGTGACCGAGCTCTCCACTACACATAGCAGGGCCACTTCGTCCATTATCTCTCAGCTCGGGCATGTTACAGATGCGGTCACCCTCCTCATGGAGCAGAACAGATTGAGCAGGAGGAGCACATCTCGAGAGGAGGAGACACATCCCTCGAGAGGAGGAGTTATATCCTCGAGGAGACCTTAGCCTGTTTTGTGTTGACATGTATTGTTTTGCTTTACTTATTGTATTCTAAATGTATTTACATACAAATCAATACAATGAGTAGCCATATTTTCTGCAATTCTGTGCCATTTTGATCTATGATTGACTTGTGTGTTCTGATTACCTCCTTTTTGATACGATGACAAAAAGGGGGAGAAATATTTAATAGATATGTAAAATGGAATCAACATAAAAGGAATCAAAATGAAAATTAAAACATAATTTGTTCTTCAGTGGATTTGGTACCTCGAGGCTCATTAATCTCTCTGTTGGGGCTCCTAATGGAGTAATCTCCAGAATCTATTCAAGGGGATATTCGGGAGATTAGTTGAATCCAACTCAAGAACAAATTGACAGATTTTCCCTCTAAAAACCAAAAATTCAGTTCAAAAACTTCAATGCATTAAAAGGAATTCAGAGAATCAAAACAAAGTAGAATGCATATGTTGAGGGGAAGAATCTGAATTTTTAAGAAAGCTAAATTATTAATTATATATATAAGCCAAACAATTGATTGCATAATATGAAGGCTTATATAATTCCAAATGAAAGGGGGAGCTTTAACTCCAAAATTTATTGCTTCACACCTTTCAAGCCTTGGATATATTAAATTACCAGACATTTGAATTCATTTATGGATTTTATTTCCTTGTTTATTGAGCAATTCACTTTACATATACTCAAAGTTTTGTCATCATCAAAAAGGGAGAGATTGTGGAGTGATTGATTTAAAACCCCTATTTGATTTTGATGAGCTCAAAAGCATTTGAGTATATCTTATGTTTACTAATGAATTCAATTAAGTGTTTCAGTGAAAATCGTGTCTAAGTGTTTCTAGACTTGGTTCAAGATATTTTGGATAAGGTATGAAGTCAGTTTGAACCAAAGTCTGAGACTTGAGTCGACTCCAGGATATTACGAGTCGACTCCAAAGCGTATCAGAATCACCTGGCACGGGCTCGAGTCGACTCCAGACCAGTACGAGTCGACTCCAACTGAGAACAGACAGACGAACAGAAAGCATCAACTCAAAAACTGTCAGCGAGTTCGACTCCTGAAGTGCGCGAGTCGACTCCAATGCTTACCGAGTCGACTCCGGAGTAATATGAGTCGACTCCAAGAAGCTACAGACAGAAAAGTCAGGAGAGCGTTTTTTTTTTCGACCCTGAGATTCGAGTCGACTCCTGTGGAACGCGAGTCGACTCCGATGGTTGGCAGGTCGACTCCAAAGAAAGTGAGAGTCGACTTCTCAGTGGAACACAAGGCAAAAGTCAGAGAACCGTTTCGGACTCTGAGATTCGAGGTCGACTCCCGCAATACGCGAGTCGACTCCAAGACAGCGCGACCCAAAAAGACAGAAGATCAATTTGTTGTCTCTGAGAGCCGAGTCGACTCCCAGACAGCTCGAGTCGACTCCAAGGCAGCTGTACACCAAAAAGGCAGAGACTAAGTTTCGGAAACTGAGAGCCGAGTCGACTCCGGGGAAGTTCGAGTCGACTCCAAGACTGGACGAGCCAAAAGACAGAAGATCGGGAGTTCGGGCTCTGAGCGCCGAGTCGGACTCCCAGGACTGTCGAGTCGACTCGAGCGGATCAAATTGAAAAGCTTGATCTACGGATTTTCATGGAGGAGCCGACTCCGAAAATGCCAAGTCAGCTCCAGAAGTTGGCGAGTCGACTCCGGGTCAAGACGAGTCGACTCCCAGTCGAAGAAGCTACTTTAATTCAAATCCGGAACAGTTGCCGAGTCGACTCCAGAAAAGCATGAAGTCGACTCCCGCTACAGCCCGAGTCGACTCCTGATCCGCGCGAGTCGACTCTGACCCCAACGGACACATTGTCAGGTTTGTGCAGAGTGTACAGAACGGCAGAAAAAGGTGTCTAACGGCTAGTTTCCGTGGGGGATGGCTTAAATAGCCACAGAGGACTGTAGCAAGGCAGAGAAACTACCATTCCATTCAAAGAGATCAAGCATTTTATTCTCTGCAAACTTGCTTTCAACGAAAAAGAAGGAAGAGCGCCATTAACTCCATCCAACAACCTCTTCCCAGCATTGAAAGAAGTCTCCTCCTGCATTCAAGTCGATCAGGACGTTCCAGAGGAGACTCAAAGTTCAAGAAGCCTTATTCTACTCCAACGCAAAAGTGTTTGAGGGCTCTTAACTTCTCTCTAGTTTATATTGTAGCAAATCTGCTTTTTAAGAAGCTCAGTTTTCTGTTTGTTTCTTATTCTTTCCATATGTCTTTGCTTGATTCAATCGGGGGATTGAATCAAGGGTGTAGAGGTTGGTTGGTGAGCCCGAGTGTAAAACCAACGTGTAAGGGTTCGATTGTGATCCCGGGAAACAATCGGGGTTGGTTTCTAGTCGGTGAGCCTGGGAAAACCGACCGAGTTCATTGTGAGCTCGTAAAACAACAAGTTTGCGTTGTGAGCTTGGAAAACAACCGGCTGTAATCCAAGGGGTTATAGTGAATTCCCAAGTGAGACTTGGGGAGTGGACGTAGGAGCAAGGGTTAGCTCCGAACCACTATAAACATTCGTGTTTGTGATTGCTTTGTCTCTCTTTTCTCTCATTCTCATTTCACTCACAGCACATAGCAACTAATTAATCACCTTGCAAAAGTATTAATTAGTCATCTACAAAAGTTTTAATTGTAAAATTATTTTAAAACCCAATTCACCCTCCCTCTTGGGTTGTCTATCTGGGCAAACAACGGTGAAGATGATGAGTTGCACGTGGGCTCCATCGGGCTGTTGGGAATTGGTTGCAGTGAACTGACTGGCTGAACTTAGACTCCTTCTAATGTGCAACTGGGGTTGAACCATGCGGTTGACTGGTCACCTGCGGTGACGCATCTTTTTGGACCTAATGCGCATTTTAGCTTTGATTTATAATTACCTGCACCCCACAAAAATATAATATTAATGCAGCACTTTTATCATTATTTGTTAGCATTAATACTAATTTAAGTGATGTGTAGATCACACTTTTGTGCTCTCATCACACCCCCCCAACTAGCTTATTGCTAGTCTCTAGCAACTAACGAGCAAATGATAACCTGAGAGTGCAAAAGGTGTGGTTTAACCTATGACATTTTATTAAAACTAAAAACACAAAACTAAGATACGTACCCACTTTCGTAGGAATCACGATTGCACTTAGCACGTGCAACAAGCCGTTAAACCCCTAGGTTACCCTAGTAGACGAGTGTTGTCTCGTGAGGGTTTTCAGGGATGCTACCCACAAACATCATGAATGATATGACATGAGATTCTAATAGAAATATGAAATAAATCTTAAGCTAATACACATGTAATTAATTGATATATATATTCAAGCATGGAAACTATCAAAGCAAGGAAAATATAAAAGTGCAGTGTGCATAAAATAGTATGACTTTCTCAGAGTACTAATACCTCCACCACAACAGGGCACCACCTGCGTTTTAGGTGCACTACTCAAGTCCATAAGTGTTTTCTACAATTTATTAGAACCTGATCCATCAAATTTTCAGAATATCACATGTTGTCTAAATTTGTCAAGAATGGTTTGCATATAAAGAAAGAGCTATCAATCCCAGCTAAACAACCCTGGGTACACAGAGGTCCAATATAATGGAGTCAAACCAGCCATTACCATATGTCACTGGGTTCAGCCTGACCAACTCATTCATGCTTATTTTTATTTCATTTTTTTTTTCAACACATATGACGACTATAGCTGTCCAACCCCATTAGGCTCTAGTAAGGTCCATGTAGCGAGCTTTCAGCCAATGATTCCCGATCCAGTTGGCTCAAGACATTAGGTGAAACACCCCTCGGGCTTAATTACTCGAACCAGACTATGCCACGAGGCCACACTTGTCATCATAAGGATTTTTTTTATATAATTATGCAAGAAAAGAGAAGATAGACTGAACCATATAGGTATTTTTTTTTTATGTATATGTGACTGCATCGTGACTATAGGTCAACCAAAGTCGGATCATAAGGCACCTAAGTAATCTAACTGGGATATTCAACCTCTATCTTTATGTGAAAACCAAATCCTGAACCTTATGGTACGAACAAGGATACTCGTACTTCTTTTATGGATAAGGCTAATAAAAATGCAGTTAACAAATGTGAACTCCTGAGGCTTTCCTATTATCATTAAGTACACGTGCGGAGATCTAATAATAGGTCTCTGATCAGTCATAATATGCATGTGTTCCTTGCCTTAATAGTTGTTACAAGCTTAATATGAAAATACACGTGCATTTACTCAGAAAAGAAAGTAATAGAATAAATCAAATGCAAAAATAAGTTTTTTTTTCAAATATTTTCCTCTCCCAACTTAAACATTGCATTGTCCTCAATGTACAAGAAACGATATATGAAAGACAAGAGAGAAAATAATATTGGAGAAAAGAGTAATACCTTGAGCTATTGATATCCAGTAAAGAAGACCTACAAAATAAGAAGAAAAATAAAAGAAAAAAAATAATTCTAACTAATATACACATACCTTGGCCGTCATGCTCAGTCATAAGAAGGCTCCCCCAAGGGAAAGGAGTCCTCTTCATCTGCAAAATTCTCAAGAAAAGGTTTTTAATTTGTGTCCATTTACCTTAAAAATTTTGCCATCCTGTGGATTCTCAATCTCAACTGCCTCGTGTGGAAAAACAGTTTTTACAATGAAAGGATCTGTCCATCTTGATCGTAATTTCCAGAAAACAGATGTAAGCGAGAGTCATAACAAAGAACTTTTTGTGCAGGTTCAAAAGATTTTCTTAGAATTGATTTATCATGCCTAATTTTCATTCGTTCTTTACAAAGTCTAGCATTGTCATACGCATCCCGACGAATTTCATTCAACTCACTTAGTTGTATTTTTCTAGCTAAACCAGCATCTGACATTTCGAAGTTTAATTTTCTAATGGCCCAATACGATTTATGCTCTATTTCAACAGATAGATGACATGCTTTTCCATAGACTAGCCGATACGGAGACATACCAAGAATAGTTTTATAAGCAGTACGGTAAGCCCACAATGCGTCAGAAAGTTTTAAAGACCAGTCTTTGCGTGATGGATTCACCATTTTCTCTAAAATTCGTTTAATCTTCCGATTGGCTAATGATGCAAAAATAAAATTGTTCTCCCAAGTGCAGGAGAATCGCACAAGTAGTAAATTCTCGGGAGTCCGAGGTCGAATCCTCAGGGAACGAAATATATATGAGATTACTTAGTATAATTTCAGATTAATTAATTCAATAAATTTATGGATCAAAATGATGTTTTAATTTCAGAAATTAAAAGCAGAAAATAATATATCAATAAACAAAGTTCTATGAAATAAAGATGGTAGGGATCTGGAATCCTCCTTGATGATATTGCATCCAAGAAATAAACTCTATGGTTCTTGATTAAAAATGAATTGTAGGATAGATCTAATCATGGTATATGTTTCATGAACATATGAACTCAATTTCAAAGCATTCGTCGTGCTTTCTACGTCTACGACGAATCAAATACTAAAGCAATCCATATATCAATAATCATAATTCATTAAAGTGCTATCTACGAAATAACTATGCATGGATCAAAAACTTATCAGTAAATATAATTCATTCAATGCAAAAGTTTAGAGTTTACTTCAAAGAGCAATACATCAAAGGTTCCTCCATCTCCCTCCCTAAGAAATTAGCCGTCCATCAACATAAAAGAAATCTCCCCTGTTCCTCTTCCTTCACTCTTTTTTTTCTTTTTATTTTCGGAAACAGGACATGCCCTGTTTCCTCTCTTTCTTTTTTTCTTTTCAATAGGGGCTGAGGCTCTGTTTTTTTTCTCGAATGAATGCCTGCCCCCCTGTTTCCGAAAAGAACTTCCTTTATACCTCTCGATGGACTCCCTGATCACACGGGATGCTCCTCTCGTGCTGGCTGCCGAGTATCCCGGACGCGGAGAGGCTGTGATTGCGGGATCTGGGGCTCGGGTGATTGCGAATCCGGGAGAGGCGGAAGCATGGAACGATCCCAGTGCCTTGGATGCTGGAATCTGGGATCTGGAAGGCTTTGTGGACGGCTGGGAGCTGATCAATCGGATGCGTGGGAAGCTGGGAAGCTTCACAGAAGCCGGGATCTTCGGTAAGGGAGGAAGGCTGATCGCAGGAGGCAGCTGAGATCCTCTGTGAACGTGGAAGCTTGGGGCTTGAACACTTGGGATCGGTTGGAATGCGCGTGGACTCGGAAGCGAGCTGATATTCCGGAAGATTGCAATCGCCATGGGATGCGGAAATGCTGGGATTCGGATGGAGGTTTGGAGCTGGGATCACGGACGCCTGCGGGAGAAGCGGAAGGAAGCTGAGATCTTTGCTGGAATCTTGGATGCGGACGGCTGGTCGCAGGAGGATCGGACTGCTGGCGCTTGGATGGAGTTGCTCGCGAACGGACACTGGGAGGATCCAACGCTGAGAGGAATTTGGGATGAAGTCGGGACTTGGATGCAGACATGGAAGCTTTACGGGCGGATCACGATCACGGAGCTGGGAGGCGCTGTGAACCGAAGCTGGAGCTGAAGCTTGGGAGGCTAGGAGATGAACTCGGACGGGAGCTGGGACGCGTGGCTTTGAGATCACGGGTGATGAACCTGGGACGCTGGAGTGGACGCGAGCTGATGATGCGGGGGTGACGACTGGGAAACAATCCAGAATGTTTGGCTGGTCACTTACAGTGATGCATCTTTTTGGACCCAATACATATTTTAACTTTAATTTACGATCACCTGCACCCCACAAAAAAATATAATATTAATACAGCACTTCTATCATCATTTGTTAGCAATAATACTAATTTGAGTGATGTGTAGATCGCGCTTTTGTGCTCTCATCACACCCCCCAACTAGCTTATTGCTAGTCTCTAGCAATTAACTAGCTGATAATAAAATGAGAGTGCAAAAGGTGTGGTTTAACCTATGACTTTTTATTGAAGCTAAAGATATAAAACTAAGATATGTACTCACTTTCGTAGGAATCACGATTGCACTTAGCACGTGCAACAAGCCGTTAAACCCCTAGGTTACCCTAGTGGACGAGTGTTGTCTCGTGAGGGTTTTCAGGGATGTTACCCACAAACATCATGAATTATATGACATGAGATTCTAATAAAAATAAACCCTAAGCTAATACACATGTAATTAATTGACATATATTTTCAAGTATGGCAACCGTCAAAGCAAGGAATATAAAAGTGTAGTGTGCATCAAATCATATGACTTTCTCAGAGTACAAATACCTCCACCACAACAGAGCACCGCCTGAGTTTTAGGTGCACTACTCAAGTCCACAAATATTTTCTACACTTTATTAGAACCTGATCCATCAAATTTTCAGAATATCACTTGTTGTCTAAATTTGTCAAGAATGGTTCGCATATAAAGAAAGAGCTATCAATCTCAACTAAACAACCCGGGTACACAGAGGTCCAATACAATGGAGTCAAACCAGCCATTACCACATGTCACTAGGTTCAGCCTAACCAACTCATTCATGCTTATTTTTATTTCATTTTTTTTTTCTTTCAATACACATGACAACTACAGCTATCCAACCCCATTAGGCTCTAGTAAGGTTCATGTAGCGAGCTTTCAGTCAATGACCCCCGATCCAGTTGGCTCAAGACATTAGGTGAAACACCCCTCGGACTTAATTACTCGAACCAGACTACGCCACGAGGCCAGACTTGTCATCATAAGTATTTTTTTTTTTGAATAATAATTATGCAAGAAAAGAAATGGTAGACTGAACCATATAAATATTTTTATTATATATGTGACTGCATCGTGACTATAGGTCAACCAAAGTCGGATCATAAGGCACCTAAGTAATCTAGTCGGGATATTCAACCTCTATCTTTATGTGAAAACCAAATCCTGAACCTTATGGTACGAACAAGGATACTCATACTTCTTTTATGGATAAGGCTAACAAAAATGCAGTTAACAAATATGAACTCCTGAGGCCTTCCTATTGTCATTAAGTACACGTGTGAGGATCTAATAATAGGTCTCTGATCAGTCATAGTATGCATGTGTTCCTTGCCTTAATAGTTGCACAAACTTAATATGAAAATGCATGTGCATTTGCTCAGAAAAGAAAGTAATAGAATAAATCAAATGCAAAAACAAGTTTTTTTATTTATTTATTTATTTATTTTTTTTATTTATTTTATTTATTTATTTTTTTTTGATCAAAATATTTTCCTCCCCCAACTTAAACATTGCATTGTCCTCAATGTAAAAAAATGCAAGAAAATTATATATTAGAGACAATAGAGAAAATAATAGAGAGAAGAAGAATACCTTGAGCTGTTGATTTCCAAAAAAGAAGACCTACAAAATAAGAAGAAAACTAGAAATAAAAGAAAAAAAATAATTCTAACTAATATACACATACCTTGGTCGTCATGCTTAGTCATAAGAAGGCTCCTCCAAGGGAAAGGAGTCCTCTTCATCTGCAAAATTCTCAAGAAAAGGTTTTAATCTTTGTCCATTTACCTTAAAAATTGTGCCATCCTGTGGATTTTCAATTTCAACTGCCCCGTATGGAAAAACAGTTTTGACAATGAAAGGACCTGTCCATCTTGATCGTAACTTACCAGAAAACAGATGTAAGTGAGAGTCATAACAAAGAACTTTTTGTGCAGGTTCAAAAGATTTTCTTAGAATTAATTTATCATGCCATGTTCCTAACGATCTTGGTCTCAAGGAGTTCAGCCATGTTTTGGCTTTATCCTTCAAGAAAAAAGAAAACAAGGTTAATTTAAGGACATCTTCCGATACATTTGGCACTCTAAATGTGATGCTAATTTCCTCAAAATCCTTAAGGTAAAGATAAGGGTTCTCGGATTCCATCCCATGATACTTGGGTAGCAATTGAATTACTCCTGGTTTGATTTCAAAGTGTCCTACATTTTCAGGAATAATCATGCATGAAGGTTGACTAGTCCTAGTGGGATGTAAGTATTGTCGAAGTGTCATAACTGGGGGTCTACCTTCATTACCATGGTGACTTCCTACATCATCATCAGCCATCTCACAAGATCTGAGATTTTGCGAAAAAGTGTCAATAATATGATCTAAGGAATTGTCAAAAGGTTGTCGACTCAGACGTCAGTGTTGTCCCTATTCCAACCTAGCATACAAAATTTCAGAGTTTATTTATTTGTTTGTTTTTTTTTGTTTTTTATATATATATATTTTTTAATGATTACCCTTGATCTTTCCTTAAAGTTCTTATCAATTTTCAAGTAGCAACAAGGGTTAATGAGATATGATGATAATAAAATTCTGATTCTAAACAAAAAAAAATTAAACATAGAAAATTCAAAGCAGACAACAGCAAAGTTTATATCAATCAGACCGTTCAGATGAAAGAAACATGTGTCCTACAGCAGCCGACGACATTTGAGTGCAATCAGACGGTGGATTACGCAGATATCAGAGTTTGATGCAGACTGTGCAGGGAATAAAAAAACAGCACTAAAGATTTTTTTTTTTTTTTGAAAGAAAAAGACTAAATACTAAGATACTGATTAAATCTAAAATTATACTAATAAATCAGCCGTTCCCCGGCAACGGCGCCAAAAACTTGATGCAAAAATAAAATTGTTCTTCCAAGTGCAGGAGAATCGCACAAGTAGTAAATTCTCGGGAGTCCGAGGTCGAATCCTCAGGGAACGAAATATGTATGAGATTACTTAGTATAATTTCAGATTAATTAATTCAATAAATTTATGGATCAAAATGATGTTTTAATTTCAGAAATTAAAAGCAGAAAATAATATATCAATAAACAAAGTTCTATGAAATAAAGATGGTAGGGATCTGGAATCCCCCTTGATGATATTGCATCCAAGAAATAAACTCTATGGTTCTTGATTAAAAATGAATTGTAGGATAGATCTAATCATGGTATATATTTCATGAACATATGAACTCAATTTCAAAGCATTCGTCGTGCTTTCTACGTCTACGACAAATCAAATACTAAAGCAATCCATCAATAATCATAATCCATTAAAGTGCTATCTACGAAATAACTATGCATGGATCAAAAACTTATCAGTAAATATAATTCATTCAAGGCAAAAGTTTAGAGTTTACTTCAAAGAGCAATGATAGTCAACTTTGAAGACCACGCAATAGCACGTATCTAGTAGGATAGTGATTACGGGTATCGATCCACAGGGATTGGGGTATAGTTATTTTTCTTAAAATAAAAATATTTAAAATGATGAATTTGTGAAGACTATTAAACTAAACAATTCAATAAAAGAAAATGCAATTAAAGGGATATCAGTTTAGGAGAACCTAGGGCAAGAAATTCACCACTAACATCAGAACAAGGGTTATTTATATTTTATTTCATTCTTGGATTAACATGCAAATTGGCTACAAGCCTAATAAGCATTTAAATAAAAATTCACAAAAGTAATTTGGGCATAATCCATCTTCAGTAGGCATGAAATGTCTACCCTAATCTAAGGTGGCAGCACATCGCATCTTCCCTAAGCATGGACTATCTTATATTTACTTAGTGATCATGAAGAATAGTTGTACGAACATCATACTTAAAATCACAGAAATTAAATATGATTCAAAAGAATATATCCATTAAAAACAATAAGTTCATACAACCCCAAGAATATAAAATCAAATATAAAACTCATGTCCCTGTGTTAGGGCTGCATCCAGCCCTAGAGAAGAGATCAGCCTTTCATGGAGTTGGAGACGGCAGCAGCAGCACAGCAGCGGGCTCCCATCTCTCCCTCTTTCTTTATTTTTTATCTTTGGGAAATCATTCCCAGAATGACCAAAACTCTTCTCTCCCTTCTCTGTTTCCGTGGGACTCCGCCTCCGAAGAGCTTCATAGAAGCCTCCCCCCCCCCCCGGTGGGGGAAGAAGAATAAAGGGAACAATCCCCTCCCCTGGTGGGGAAGAGGAGGAATGGCCATCTCGGTTCATGCTAGGCCTTTTTATAGGCTGCAACTCCCTCTTTCCTCCCCTGTTTCGAATCATGGATAAAGATGAACAGATGACTTCTATCCCTTGATCCTTGGACGCGGTGGATGATTTCATTCTATCCGTGTCTGCTGAAGCTTATCTTCCTGCTGGCGAGAACATGGGATCATGAATGTTGAGAGGATCTCGGACGGTTGGAACAAGCGTGGGAGAGATGGGATGTTGGGAGATTACATGAAATTACGCTGGAAGAGGATGGGATCCCGTGAGTTATGTAGAGGATTTGGCTCCATTCTAGAAAGATAATCTGAGAGATAATCTTTGCAATCAGTTTGGTGTTGAAGACTTATCTGTGGATGAAGGAATCGTTGGTCAAGAAGTTTGCTGGGGTCAATCTGACAGAAGAGGATAGGTTGGTTCGGAATGAACACGGAGAAACAGGGGATGATGTGGTTGAAGTTTGGTGGATACGGCTGATGGCTGATTCATGGGAATGGGACTCATGGCTATGTGGAGATGCCGGAAGAATCGGGATGCTGATCCGGATGGCCACACGATGAGAATAGATTGCGGGATACTCGAATGCGGAAGGATGGATTACGTCCGTGGATGAGGTGCTGGGAACGGAACTGGGAGGGAGTTTGGATAAAATCTGTGATGATATGGATGACGTGGGAGCGTAGGTTGATGGGAAGATGAATACGGTTGAAGCTGGGATCAAACGTGGATGAGAGGATTTGATTCATGATGACGAGGAGATGATTTAGGATGCGGGAGATCGCTTCCGGCTGAGATGCGGCTGGGATTTGATTTTATCCCACGGATCATGCGACTCTATTCCAGAACAGGGGAAGACGCTGGGACGTTGGGGAGTTCATGAGATCAAGATGGGATTCTATTCCGAAGAAGGGGTAAGGCTATCACAGACGTGGATGACAGAGTCAGTCCGAACGACTGGCATGCTGCGGGATTGGTTTTGTGAGAGGAAATCTGGGATACAAGCTAGATTTGCATCTATCTTGGCTGAGAACATGTCCACTCGGCTGGGAATGAATCCAGATGAAGACGTGGCTTTGGTTGTTTCGGATAAGGAAATCATCCTTGGGTCTCGGCTCTGTTCCGGTTGTGGAGAATGTGATCCGATTGGGAACAGGGGATGCTGGGATTAAGGATGATGCGGACGGTAAAGGATGGTTGCTGAGATATTGGGATAAGGTTGATTGCAACGGGATGAAGCTTGGAGTTGGTTCTGTGATGAAGAAATGATGGGAAGATGACACGGACGAGAGAAGATATGGCTTTCGGCTGGGAATAGGTTCATGTGGCTGGAGTGTTATATTTTATTTTTGAATGGGGAAGGGACTTGGTTTGGAAGGAATAAGGGAGTCGGTTGTTGAGCCCAATGTTGATAGAAATAAGGAAGTTGGGAGAGTAATGAAACGGATCTGTGAGCTAAGATATTGGGAGATCAACATGGGACAGCTGGGATCAAACTTGGAGCATTAATCGCTAAGCACTTAGAGGGTGATGTGGACACAGGTTCAGCTGCAAACGCGACCTGCACACATTAGTTCAAACATCATCCCAATTAATTCGACTTGACCTGCACACATTAGACTTAATCATTAAATAATTAAATCAACTCGAATCACCTCTTATAATTTTTAAAATGCAATGATGATGGTAACAAATATTTAATGGTTAAATTTACGAAATATGCAAATTAAAATAATGATAAGTGCTATGAATAAAAGGTTAATTTATGCATTATTTAGCACTTATCACACCCCCCAACCTACATTTTGTTAGTCCTCGAGCAAAATAAAAAAAAACTAACTCACTTTCGCAGGAATCGCGATTGCATTTACCGTATGCAATAAGGCTTTAAACCCCTAGGTGGCCCTAGTAGACGAGTTTTGTCTCGTGAGGGTTTCCGGCTCAGATACCCACAAACTGTTGTCTCTACCTAATGAATTTGTTTTATTGCTTTATAAAATCTAATTTTAAATGCATAAGTGCCAAGAATTTTAAAAGCACACAAAGTTTTAATTACTAAGTCAGCCCAAACCTAAATCAGTATGCAATTTAAGTTGAAGTCATTAAGTTTCTGTTAGAGAGTTGTAAGACTAATTTATACTTAGGTGCTCGGTGATATCTGGACCATACACAAGCTAAGATTTTAGATCCCCAAAATACTGCTAAAGCTAGTAATTTTCAAGAATTGGTCAGATAAGACCTAATCACTGATTCAAAATCATCCTATCTTGCAGGATTTCGAGAGTTGTGGATGTTTACTTTAATATCTCATGGGCTTTATCTGTAATATTCCAGTTTACTCGAATTTTTACAACGACGGCTTTCACACTATCGTCTTTTTCAAGGTCAATATTATATTTTTTTTCTCTTTTTCTTTTTCTCTTTTTTTTTTGAGATTTATAAATTATGCACTTTTACTCTTGTAATGATTCCTCCGTGTAGCGAGCACTCAGTCAACACTCCCACACCAGATGGCGTAAGGTGTTGGGCATCAAGACTCCCCTACGGACCTATGCTCGGGTTCCTCATTACAAGCCCGCTGACCTTTGACAATAGGTAGCCCTTTTCGATGTACCTGACTAAATTCACCCTTTTTTTTTTCTTAAATAGTGAATTAGATAGGTATGATTCATCAGGACTCAAGGTTGCTATCAGACTTAACAACATAATGTTGAACCTAATCCTTAGAAGTGCAGGCCATGTGTGTTGTGAAATTCTAAAGTAAAAATTATCTTACAACTCGCTAAAAGAATTTTTAATAAAAAGAACTCAAATTGACTTACTCCTGACTAGTTATTGGACTTTTTAGATTTTATATACTTTGTGTGTTTATCATTTCAGCACTAAAGCATAGAAATTAGGTTTTTTTTTTTGAAATTCACTTTTTTTTTAAATTCACTTAAAAATGTGAAAATGCGAAAAATTTCTTCAAAAATTCGAATCCTATACCCCCCAACCTAGATCAGACATTGTCCTCAATTTTTTTTTTTTGATGAATTTTTTTGAATATTATATTATTATTTTTATTGTTTTATATATTTTTTTATTTTGGACGAAAATAGGATGCATATGGAGGATAGAAGCATTTTACCGTAGTTGCATCAGTAATATGAGGGATCCTGAAAAAAATGTGACAAGAAAATATGCAAAAATAACCAACGAGAATTGGGTTGCCTCCCAACAAGCGCTAAGTTTAACGTCTTCATCCAGACGCATCAGGTGCAGTTAAGCATGCATTAAAAGAAAAACACATCAATTCCTCATGTTTGTCCTAAAATCACTAGACAGCTCCTAACTGGTTTGAAGAGGGCACCTAAGCCTCCAATCCGGTCTAATGAACTGAGTTGACCAGGTAAGCTCCTAGGTAAGTGGGGGGGTCACGATGCGTTGCAAAGGTCCCACTTAAAAACCACTTGCCTCGAACAGATGAACTGTCTCCCTTGGGACAAAGCTTGCCTAGACATCAACTGAGCCACAGAGCGAAATTGGTGCAACTTTCGGTGATCTTCGTCCTATTGAGCTCGAATGTCCCTAGGGGCCAACATCTAATTGATTTTATTTAACATGATAGCTATGTGAGAATTGATTCACCTAATTTGGACTAGAATCTGGTGATGAAATCCAGTTCTTATCTTGTTGGGGTGATTGCCCTTACTATGTGCGGATTAATTGGTGTATGTGTATCAAGCATGCATTCACACTTTTGCTGAAATTAAAATCAAACAATCACCACAAAATTTTAGGCTAATTGGGAATCAATTTAAATAAGAAAGATTCAGATGTTACCAAGAGGAATTTCCTCAGCAATTTTTAAAGCAAACCTTTACAGTATTTCTTTTTCAGCCGTTCCCTTTCTGATTGTTCCAAACTTCCCCTTCGGCTCCTGATCAAATGATACCAGGAAAAATCAAAAATTAGTAAGAGAGAAGAAGGGGATAAAGAAAGTAAAAATAGAAACTATTTTTATTTTATTTTTTTTTGAATTTTGTTTTTTTTTGAAAAAAAAATTTTAATAAAAAGAAAAACAACTATGCTACCAATCCCCGGCAACGGCGCCAAAAATTGATAGTCAACTTTAAAGACCATGCAATAGCACGTATCTAGTAGGATAGTGATTACGGGTATCGATCCACAGGGATTGGGGTATAGTTGCTTTTCTTAAAATAAAAATATTTAAAATGATGAATTTGTGAAGACTATTAAACTAAACAATTCAATAAAAGAAAATGCAATTAAAGGGATATCAGTTTAGGAGAACCTAGGGCAAGAAATTCACCACTAACATCAGAACAAGGGTTATTTATATTTTATTTCATTCTTGGATTAACATGCAAATTGGCTACAAGCCTAATAAGCATTTAAATAAAAATTCACAAAAGTAATTTGGGTATAATCCATCTTCAGTAGGCATGAAATGTCTACCCTAATCTAAGGTGGCAGCACATCGCATCTTTCCTAAGCATGGACTATCTTATATTTACTTAGTGATCATGAAGAACAGTTGTACGAACATCATACTTAAAATCACAAAAATTAAATATGATTCAAAAGAATATATCCATTAAAAACAATAAGTTCATACAACCCCAAGAATATAAAATCAAATATAAAACTCATGTCCCTGTGTTAGGGCTGCATCCAGCCCTAGAGAAGAGATCAGCCTTCCATGGAGTTGGAGATGGCAGCAGCAGCACAGCAGCGGGCTCCCATCTCTCCCTGTTTCTTTATTTTTTTCTTTGGGAAATCATTCCCAGAATGACCAAAACTCTTCTCTCCCTTCTCTGTTTCCGTGGGACTCCGCCTCCGAAGAGCTTCATAGAAGCCTCCCCCCCCCCCCCCCCCCCGGTGGGGGAAGAAGAATAAAGGGAACAATCCCCTCCCCTGGTGGGGAAGAGGAGGAATGGCCATCTCGGTTCATGCTAGGCCTTTTTATAGGCTGCAACTCCCTCTTTCCTCCCCTGTTTTGAATCATGGATAAAGATGAACAGATGACTTCTATCCCTTGATCCTTGGACGCGGTGGATGATTTCATTCTATCCGTGTCTGCTGAAGCTTATCTTCCTGCTGGCGAGAACATGGGATCATGAATGTTGAGAGGATCTCGGACGGTTGGAACAAGCGTGGGAGAGATGGGATGTTGGGAGATTACATGAAATTACGCTGGAAGAGGATGGGATCCCGTGAATTATGCAGAGGATTTGGCTCCATTCTAGAAAGATAATCTGAGAGATAATCTTTGCAATCAGTTCGGTGTTGAAGACTTATCCGTGGATGAAGGAATCGTTGGTCAAGAAGTTTGCTGGGGTCAATCTGACAGAAGAGGATAGGTTGGTTCGGAATGAACACGGAGAAACAGGGGATGATGTGGTTGAAGTTTGGTGGATACGGCTGATGGCTGATTCATGGGAATGGGACTCATGGCTATGTGGAGATCCCGGAAGAATCGGGATGCTGATCCGGATGGCCACACAATGAGAATAGATTGCGGGATACTCGAATGCGGAAGGATGGATTACGTCCGTGGATGAGGTGCTGGGAACGGAACTGGGAGGGAGTTTGGATAAAATCTGTGATGATATGGATGACGTGGGAGCGTAGGTTGATGGGAAGATGAATACGGTTGAAGCTGGGATCAAACGTGGATGAGAGGATTTGATTCATGATGACGAGGAGATGATTTAGGATGCGGGAGATCGCTTCCGGCTGAGATGCGGCTGGGATTTGATTTTATCCCACGGATCATGCGACTCTATTCCAGAACAGGGGAAGACGCTGGGACGTTGGGGAGTTCATGAGATCAAGATGGGATTCTATTCCGAAGAAGGGGTAAGGCTATCACAGACGTGGACGACAGAGTCAATCCGAATGACTGGCATGCTGCGGGATTGGTTTTGTGAGAGGAAATCTGGGATACAAGCTAGATTTGCATCTATCTTGGCTGAGAACATGTCCACTCGGCTGGGAATGAATCCAGATGAAGACGTGGCTTTGGTTGTTTCGGATAAGGAAATCATCCTTGGGTCTCGGCTCTGTTTCGGTTGTGGAGAATGTGATCCGATTGGGAACAGGGGATGCTGGGATTAAGGATGATGCGGACGGTAAAGGATGGTTGCTGAGATATTGGGATAAGGTTGATTGCAACGGGATGAAGCTTGGAGTTGGTTCTGTGATGAAGAAATGATGGGAAGATGACACGGACGGGAGAAGATATGGCTTTCGGCTGGGAATAGGTTCATGTGGCTGGAGTGTTATTTTTTATTTTTGAATGGGGAAGGGACTTGGTTTGGAAGGAATAAGGGAGTCGGTTGTTGAGCCCAATGTTGAAAGAAATAAGGAAGTTGGGAGAGTAATGAAACGGATCTGTGAGCTAAGATATTGGG
Organism: Phoenix dactylifera; assembly: GCF_009389715.1. Classification (NCBI taxonomy): domain Eukaryota; kingdom Viridiplantae; phylum Streptophyta; class Magnoliopsida; order Arecales; family Arecaceae; genus Phoenix; species Phoenix dactylifera. The sequence goes on along the minus strand of NW_024067726.1, from coordinate 882,688 downwards.
AGATCAACATGGGACAGCTGGGATCAAACTTGGAGCATTAATCGCTAAGCACTTAGAGGGTGATGGGGACACAGGTTCAGCTGCAAACGCGACCTGCACACATTAGTTCAGACATCATCCCAATTAATTCGACTTGACCTGCACACATTAGACTTAATCATTAAATAATTAAATCAACTCGAATCACCTCTTATAATTATTAAAATGCAATGATGATGGTAACACATATTTAATGGTTAAATTTACGAAATATGCAAATTAAAATAATGATAAGTGCTATGAATAAAAGGTTAATTTATGCATTATTTAGCACTTATCAAGCAATACATCAAAGGTTCCTCCATCTCCCTCCCTAAGAAATTAGCCGTCCATCAACATAAAAGAAATCTCCCCTGTTCCTCTTCCTTCACTCTTTTTTTTCTTTTTATTTTCGGAAACAGGACATGCCCTGTTTCCTCTCTTTCTTTTTTTCTTTTCAATAGGGGCTGAGGCTCTGTTTTTTTCTCGAATGAATGCCTGCCCCCCTATTTCCGAAAAGAACTTCCTTTATACCTCTCGATGGACTCCCTGATCACACGGGATGCTCCTCTCGTGCTGGCTGCCGAGTATCCCGGACGCGGAGAGGCTGTGATTGCGGGATCTGGGGCTCGGGTGATTGCGAATCCGGGAGAGGCGGAAGCATGGAACGATCCCAGTGCCTTGGATGCTGGAATCTGGGATCTGGAAGGCTTCGTGGACGGCTGGGAGCTGATCAATCGGACGCATGGGAAGCTGGGAAGCTTCACAGAAGCCGGGATCTTCGGTAAGGGAGGAAGGCTGATCGCAGGAGGCAGCTGAGATCCTCTGTGAACGTGGAAGCTTGGGGCTTGAACACTTGGGATCGGTTGGAATGCGCGTGGACTCGGAAGCGAGCTGATATTCCGGAAGATTGCAATCGCCATGGGATGCGGAAATGCTGGGATTCGGATGGAGGTTTGGAGCTGGGATCACGGACGCCTGCGGGAGAAGCGGAAGGAAGCTGAGATCTTTGCTGGAATCTTGGATGCGGACGGCTGGTCGCAGGAGGATCGGACTGCTGGCGCTTGGATGGAGTTGCTCGCGAACGGACACTGGGAGGATCCAACGCTGAGAGGAATCTGGGATGAAGTCGGGACTTGGATGCAGACATGGAAGCTTTACGGGCAGATCACGATCACGGAGCTGGGAGGCGCTGTGAACCGAAGCTGGAGCTGAAGCTTGGGAGGCTAGGAGATGAACTCGGATGGGAGCTAGGACGCGTGGCTTTGAGATCACGAGTGATGAACCTGGGACGCTGGAGTGGACGCGAGCTGATGATGCAGGGGTGACGACTGGGAAACAATCCAGAACGTTTGGCTGGTCACTTACAGTGATGCATCTTTTTGGACCCAATACATATTTTAACTTTAATTTACGATCACCTGCACCCCACAAAAAAATATAATATTAATACAGCACTTCTATCATCATTTGTTAGCAATAATACTAATTTGAGTGATGTGTAGATCGCACTTTTGTGCTCTCATATGCTAACTCTACTTGGCCACTAGTCTGCAGGTGATAAGGGGTTGCAATTCTATGAGTGATACCGTACTTTCGTAACAGGATAGCAAAAGACTTATTACAAAAATATTTTCCCCCATCACTAATTATAACCTTGGGCATCCCAAACCTAGAAAATATGTTTTCTTTAAGAAATTTTAAAGCTGGTTTGTGGTCATTTGTTCGACAAGACACAGCTTCTACCCATTTGGACATATACTCAACACCAACTAAAATGTACTCATATTCAAAAGACGGTGGGAATGGGCCCATGAAATCGATGCCCCACATGTCAAAAATTTCAATAGCAGTAATGGGCTGAAGAGGCATCATTTGCCTACGAGTTAGACTTCCAACACGTTGACATGGGTCACATGTCCTACAGAACTCGTGGGCATCTTTAAATAGTGTAGGCTAATAAAAACCACATTGCAACACCTTAGCTGCCGTTTTCTTAGATGCAAAGTGTCCTCCGCAAGCACTGGCATGACAAAAAGAAAGTAAACTTTGCATCTCATGATCCGGTATGCATCTTCTAAAGATTTGATCATTGCAATACTTGAACAAATAGGGGGCATCATAATAATAACTCCTTACTCCATGCAAGAAATTATTCTTATCATTCGATCCCCAATGCTCCGGCATCCAGTTCGTGACAAGAAAGTTTACAATATCAGCATACCATGGCATAATAGAAATTGTAAACAGCTGCTCTTCGGAGAATGAATCCTTGATGGAAAACTGTGGCACCGAATCATTAAAAACTAGCCGTGATAAATGGTCAGCAACTACATTTTCCACTCCCTTTTTATCTTTGATTGTGATGTCAAATTCTTGGAGTAGAAGTATCCATCGTATTAAGCATGGTTTGGCATCTTTCTTATCCAATAAATATTTTAGCGCTGCATGATCTGTAAAGATAACAATAGGAGCACCAAGGATATAAGAGCGAAATTTGTCTAATGCAAATACTACTGCAAGCAATTCCAAAAATAGACCATTGCACATAGTCTTTATAAATTGTTTTAACTGTGGAGACAACCCTTCGTAAAAGAAACTAATTGTTGCCCAGAGATGGTCACCCAAGAGGGGGGTGAATTGGGTGTTTTAAAATTTTTTGTCTAATTAAAAATAAAACACACAAATGTATGAACTAGAGTAAAGATAGAGGTATGAGAACAGTCAATCGCAAACACAAGGTTTTATAGTGGTTCGGAGCTTCCACTGCTCCTACATCCACTCCCCAAAGCACCTTTGGAAATTTCCACTATAATCCAAGATTACAGTCCGGTAGTTTTGCGAGTGCACTACCCAACTCGTTGTTTTACTCCGGGCTAACAACGAACCCTACAATCCCCCAATTTCACCTAGGCTTGGGATGCCTTTCCCTTGTTCCAAGTCCCTTGACTGGAACAAGCACAATAATGAAAAGTTTTACAAGGATTTAAAAGCTCTTAATGAAGCGAATATAGAAATGAGAAATATTAAAACCCGGAAGAACCTTTTTGGCCGTTGGAAGCTTGGGGAATGATGGTTCTTCCGATGTGGACCGCGTTGGCTTGAATGTGAGCTTTGAATGCCAAGTGGGAGTGAGTGGTTGAGCACGAAATCAGTTGGAAAAACTTGAATGCACTTGATTTCTCCTCTTGAAAGCTCTAACTCCCTTGAACCTCTTTTTCTTTCTTCTCTCTTAAATGATCTTATGTTGGGTTGGTGAGAAGATCTAGGAAGGCACTCAAGAGCTCTCTTTTATAGACCAAAAAACAAATATAGCCGTTAGACACAAAGATATGGAAGTTTGAAATTCAAACAAACCTGAAAAAGTGTTGGGGTATGTGGAGACCTTTGGTGATGAAGAGAATTGAAGGAAAATCAATTTTGCATAGTTTTCTGTCTGGCGGACTGTCGGAGTCGACTCGAGCTTCAGTCGAGTCGACTCGGGAACAGTCGAGTCGACTCGAGGTCTGTCGAGTCGACCCGAGAGGAGAAAGCCGCAAAAACCATGTTTCTGTCTGGACTGTCAGAGTCGACTCGAACTACAGTCGAGTCGACTCGGAGCATCGTCGAGTCGACTCGAGATACAGTGGAGTCGACTCGAGATCGTGCCAGTTAAACTGGAAGTTGTTCAGACGTGCCAGAGTCTACTCGGACTTCAGCCGAGTCGACTCGGGCTCGCGAAAATCGTACGGACGATTTTCTTTTGGTGTTTTTGGTGGCGTTTCGACGGCTATGATCATCTGAAGGTCTTGAGACTATATATAGGACTCATGAGAGCCCTAGGGTAGGGTTATTGGCCGTATATTTGAGAGAGACTCTTGTTTGTGAGCCTAGGGTTCTAGAGAAGAAGAGGATTGGGATCCTACTTCTTGTGCAAAGGGAATTCTGTGTGAATCTCTTGTAGATCGATCGCTTGTGATCGTTCGGGTGTGTGCTATCTCTGTAATCAGTTCATCCTTATTGAGATTTGGAGCGGTGGAGGACGTAGGCTATTTGTAGCCGAACCTCGTTACATTTTTGTGTTTGCTTTGCTATTTTCTTCCTTCTTCTTCCTTTGATCTTTGATAATCCGTTGCGGTGCTCAAGTGTTTTATCCTACTGATACCACGGGGTAATCTTTTGCCCTTCGTAGGCGGAGCGAAGAGGTGATCCTTGAGTCCGGAGTCGAGGGAGCGAGAGAGTGCTTATCCGTTTGTATCTCTCTTGCTTATCCGACGTCGGTGGCGGCGCTGGTGTGAGTGGGTTCCGGTGCGGGGCGCCGACAACAATTGGTATCAGAGCTATTGGTTATTCTGCAATGGCGGATGAAGGGAAGTTGCGAATTGAGAAGTTCAATGGCACGAACTTCGGATTTTGGAAGATGCAAATAGAAGATTACCTTTACCAGAAGGATCTCTATTTACCTCTTGGAGGTAGAGCAAAGAAACCAGAGAAGATGTCCGATGAAGACTGGGAGGTCCTCGATCGGAAGACGCTCGGCACCATCAGATTGTCACTTGCATCCCAAGTGGCATTCAACATCAAAAACGAGAAGACGACGATGGAGTTGATGGCAACATTGTCGCGGATGTACGAGAAACCCTCAGCATCAAACAAGGTATTTCTCATGAAGAGGTTGTTTAATCTTCGTATGAAAAATGGCGGCAGCATAGCAGAATACCTCAACGAGTTCAATGGACTCACGGCCCAGTTGGAGTCAGTGGAGATTAGTTTTGACGATGAGATTCGGGCATTGCTAATCCTCTCCGGATTGCCTGATAGCTGGGAGGGCCTGGTGATGGCGGTGAGCAACTCTTCGGCAACGGGGAAGTTGATTTTTGATGACGTTGTGGGAGTGCTTCTGAGTGAAGAAGCAAGAAGGAAATCTTCTGGAGCTACGGAGTCGTCTGGAAGTGCACTAAACACCTCTGACCGGGGAAGACAAAAGAAGGACGGTCGATTTCGAAGCGACTCGAAGTCGAGATCCAGCAGGTCTCGAGCACCTCAGAACAAGGGAGCGAAGTGCTGGAACTGTGGGAAGACGGGGCACTTTAGGAGGGATTGCAAATCTCCTAAAGGAAAACAAGGCGACCACACCGAAGGAGTCAGCAAGGATCTGGCAAATCTTGCTGAAGACGGTGATATGGATGCCCTCGTTCTATCTTTGTCTACCTGTGACGAGTCTTGGGTGATAGACTCAGGCGCGTCTTTCCATGCTACATCCCAACGGAAGCTTCTTGAAGGATATGAGAAGGGAGACTTTGGCAAAGTCTACCTAGGGGATGGAGAGCCTTGCACCATACAAGGAAGGGGAAGCGCGGAAGTGAAGTTGGTTTCTGGATCTTCACTTGAGCTTGAGGACGTACGGCACGTACCTCAACTGCAGAGGAATCTGATTTCTGTTGGACAGTTGGCGAGCCAGGGGTACAAGGCTACTTTCACAGCTGATCAGTGGAAGATATCCAGAGGTTCGTTGACGGTGGCTAGTGGCAAGAAGGTTGGGACACTTTATGTCACCAACGGCACGGAGAACTCTATTGGAGTTGTTGCAGCAGATGTGGACACCAAGTTATGGCATTGTAGACTTGGGCACATGAGTTATCAGGGACTGGAGGTGATGCACCAGTTGGGAAAGCTGCAGGGTCTCAGGAGTGTTGAGATGGACTTCTGTGAGGATTGTGTTCTCGGAAAGCAGAAGCGTGTTTCATTCAACAAAGAAGGTAAACCTCGGAAGCAAGAAAAGCTAGATCTCGTGCACACGGACGTGTGGGGGCCTGCACCAGTTTCTTCCATTGGTGGATCTCAGTACTATGTTACTTTTATTGATGATGCTACCAGGAAGCTTTGGGTGTTCTTCTTGAAGCACAAGTCAGAGGTATTTGGGGTCTTCAGGAGATGGCAGGTGATGGTAGAACTCGAGACAGGAAAGAGGTTGAAATGCCTGAGATCGGACAACGGTGGTGAGTATTGTAGCAGGGACTTTGAGGACTACTGTGCAGATGCTGGGATCGTCAGGCAAAGGACAGTTCCAGGAACACCACAACAAAATGGAGTTGCTGAAAGGATGAACAGAACAATTAATGAGCGTGCCAGGAGTATGAGGATACATGCTGGATTGCCACAGCAATTTTGGGCGGAAGCAGTTAACACTGCTGCCTACTTGATCAACAGAGGGCCATCAAAGAAACTTGAATTTGGGATTCCTGAGGAAGCATGGACAGCGAAGAAGATTGATTTGGCGCACTTACGAGTATTCGGTTGTACCAGTTATGTCCATGTTGATTCCAGTCAAAGAAGCAAACTAGACGCCAAATCAAAGAAGTGTATTTTCGTTGGATACGGAGGTCAACAGTTTGGGTACCGGCTTTGGGATCCCGAACACAAGAAGATCATTCGTAGTAATGATGTGGTATTCAATGAGAAAATGCAGCAGAGCACTGAATCAGAAACAAAACCTGTTGAGCCGTGTTTTGTGGATCTTGAAGAGGAGTCTACAAATTCTGGTCAGAAGACTCAGTCAGAGCAAGAACCTGAAGCATTGGCACCCCCTCCACAACTAAGAAGGTCCACTCGTAGTACTCATGGGAAGCCTCCTCAAAGGTATGATGGGACTCTTAGTTATTTGCTGCTCACAGATAATGGCGAACCTGAATGCTTCACGAAGGCATTGGAGGTTGATACCAGGAAGGAGTGGGAGTTGGCCATGGATGATGAGATGAAGTCATTGGAGCAGAATCAAACATGGGATTTGGTGGATCTGCCCAAGGGGAAGAAAGCACTGTCAAACAAATGGGTTTACAGGCTGAAGGAAGAGCAAGGCGGGAAGAAGCGATACAAGGCCAGGCTGGTTGTAAAAGGATTTCAGCAGAGAGCAGGTATCGACTTCACAGAGATCTTTTCTCCTGTAGTCAAGATGAGTACTATTCGAGCGGTGCTGAGCATGGTGGCAGTAGAGGATCTTCACTTAGAGCAGCTTGATGTGAAGACGGCCTTTCTCCACGGAGATCTCGATGAGGAGATATATATGCAGCAGCCGGAGGGATACATTGCAGCTGGCACGGGTGACTTAGTCTGCAAACTAAAGAAAAGCCTCTATGGTTTGAAACAGGCACCCAGACAATGGTATCTCAAGTTCGATAGTTACATGCTTGAGATAGGATACAGGAGATGTCAGGAGGATCACTGTTGCTACTTCCGGGACTTCGGTACATCTTACATTATCTTGCTATTGTATGTTGATGACATGTTAGTTGCAGGAGCTAGCATGCATGAGATTGCAAAATTGAAGCTGAAGCTGTCAAGAAAATTTGCAATGAAGGATCTAGGAGCAGCAAAACAGATCCTTGGGATGCGGATCAGTAGAGATAGGTCTAAACATATCCTCAGACTATCTCAGGCGGAGTACATCAGCCGAGTACTCAGGAGATTCTGCATGGAGGGTGCCAAACCTGTTGGCACACCGCTGGGTGCCCATTTTAAGCTCTCAAAAGGGCAAAGTCCGAAGACGCGGGTGGAGGAGCTCAATATGTCAAAAATCCCGTATGCATCGGCAGTGGGGAGCTTGATGTACGCTATGGTGTGTACGAGACCAGACATTGCTCAAGCAGTGGGAGTTGTGAGTCGCTTCATGAGCTGCCCAGGCTTGGAGCATTGGCGCGCAGTCAAATGGATACTGAGGTATCTGAAAGGCACTGAGCACATGTCATTGTGCTATGGAGGTTCTGAGATCCGGTTACAGGGCTATGTGGACTCAGACATGGCAGAGGACTTGGACGGCAGGAGAAGCACGACAGGGTACTTGTTCACCTTGGGCAGTGGAGCCGTCAGTTGGATTTCCAGGTTGCAACTAGTTGTTGCATTGTCGACTACGGAGGCGGAGTATGTGGCAGCCACAGAGGCGTGCAAGGAACTAATATGGCTTCAAGTCTTGATGAAGGAGCTTGGGAAGGAACAGAAGGATTGCATGTTATATTCAGATAGTCAAAGTGCAATTCATCTGGCAAAGAATTCAGCTTTCCATTCAAGGACGAAGCATATTGACATACGGTACCACTTCGTGAGGTCATTGCTCGAGCAGGGACTCGTCAAGTTGGAGAAGATTCATACAAGTCAGAATCCTGCAGATATGTTGACGAAGGTCGTCACGGTGGAGAAGCTGAGGAGTTGTTCAGCTTCTGCTGGTCTTCATGCTTGAAGACGTTGAGGAGGCATCGTACCTATTTCACTAGGATGATTTAGTTTCAGTGGGAGCACAGAGGAGAGCCAAGTAACAAGAGGATATACCCAAGGTCTCCAAGTGGGAGATTGTTGGGGTATGTGGAGACCTTTGGTGATGAAGAGAATTGAAGAAAAATCAATTCTGCATAGTTTTCTGTCTGGCGGACTGTCGGAGTCGACTCGAGCTTCAGTCGAGTCGACTCGGGAACAGTCGAGTCGACTCGAGGTCTGTCGAGTCGACCCGAGAGGAGAAAGCCGCAAAAACCATGTTTCTGTCTGGACTGTCAGAGTCGACTCGAACTACAGTCGAGTCGACTCGGAGCATCGTCGAGTCGACTCGAGATACAGTGGAGTCGACTCGAGATCGTGCCAGTTAAACTGGAAGTTGTTCAGACGTGCCAGAGTCGACTCGAACTTCAGCCGAGTCGACTCGGGCTCGCGAAAAATCGTACGGACGATTTTCTTTTGGTGTTTTTGGTGGTGTTTCGACGGCTATGATCATCTGAAGGTCTTGAGACTATATATAGGACTCATGAGAGCCCTAGGGTAGGGTTATTGGCCGTATATTTGAGAGAGACTCTTGTTTGTGAGGCTAGGGTTCTAGAGAAGAAGAGGATTGGGATCCTACTTCTTGTGCAAAGGGAATTCTGTGTGAATCTCTTGTAGATCGATCGCTTGTGATCGTTCGGGTGTGTGCTATCTCTGTAATCAGTTCATCCTTATTGAGATTTGGAGCGGTGGAGGACGTAGGCTATTTGTAGCCGAACCTCGTTACATTTTTGTGTTTGCTTTGCTATTTTCTTCCTTCTTCTTCCTTTGATCTTTGATAATCCGTTGCGGTGCTCAAGTGTTTTATCCTACTGATACCACGGGGTAATCTTTTGCCCTTCGTAGGCGGAGCGAAGAGGTGATCCTTGAGTCCGGAGTCGAGGGAGCGAGAGAGTGCTTATCCGTTTGTATCTCTCTTGCTTGTCCGACGTCGGTGGCGGCGCTGGTGTGAGTGGGTTCTGGTGCGGGGCGCCGACAACAAAAAGTGTGTCAGTCGCGTCCCAGGCGCTCCGGAGACGTCTCCGCTTCAACGCGAGACGTCTCGGCTGTATAAACTTTCTTTTGACGTTGTTTGGGGCCGACTCTGCGCTTTACGGGGACGACTCCGCAGAAGGACTCTTTGACTTCTTGTTTTTCTATTTTTCTGAGAGAGTCGGCTCGGCACTTTACGGGGACGTCTCGGGATGTTTACGTTTTTTGCATGGGGATGACTCCGCTGCCTCGGGGACGACTCCGCTGTTTTATCTCTGAAAAATATGTCCTCTGGAATTCTCTGAGAGAGTCGACTCCGCTCTTTCAGGGGACGTCTCGGCAGTTCTGTCAACGAAAAACACACCCTCTGGAATACCCTGAGAGAGTCGACTCCGCACTCTCTGGGGACGACTCGGGAAGTCTGCTTTTTACTTGCGGGGACGACTCCGCTTCCTGTGGAGACGACTCGCGCGCATCCCTTGAAATCGGCCTTTCTGCCGCCTCTGAGAGAGTCGACTCCGCAGTGTTGGGAGTCGACTCCAACCCTGCGAGACGCCTCGCCAGGTGCCGGGGACGTCTCCAGACGTGCCAATTCTTCCTGTTTGTGCCAGAGACGTCTCTGAGACGACCCGGAGACGTCTCGGCTGTCCCTGATCTATTTTCTTCAACTCAAAAATTCTTCAATAAATTCTTGAAAAATATGGAAACCTGCCTAGACATTTCTTAACAATATTCTTAGTTAATCACCTGAAATCCTCAAGTAAATTGTTAAGATAAATGGAATTAAACTCTAGTATTTTGTATTCATCAAAATCCATTAGGGGGTCAACAATCTCTCCCTTTTTGATGATGACAAAACACTGAGTATATGCAAAATTCGAAATTTAAACATATACACAGTATTTGATCAGATGTACAAGTATTGTGTTATGGTTAGAGCTAGATACAGTGTGCATAATTCAAAATAGTCAATTTTCAGTTTTTCCCTTATGCATAAGTATTAGTCTTAGTAGCTCTTGAGCAATTTTGGTATATCAACTGAATTTGAATCAAGTTAAAATGTAAATTAATGAAGTATTGATGCTAAAGACAATTGAAGGCTAAGTACTTTTTGACTCCCCCTTTCTTTTCCAGAAGGGCAATTATCTTACAGCCAATATTCTTCAATTTTGTCTTTTCTAATTCAACTTTTAAGTATGAGTGTAAATTTTGCATTCCATATTTAGGTTCTACTCCATATACTTCATATACTCCATATATAGGTTCTATATATCTACTCCCCCTTTTTGTCATCAACAACAAAGGGGACAAATTATTCTTAGGTACTTAAAACACAATTTCTAGTGGAATTCAGCATGTTACCATGATTCACTTAAGAATATTCAAGTTATGCTCCCGCTGTCCAAGTTATGTCTATTAATGAATGCGGCATTCATTTCACTCCCCCTTTGTTTTGGAATTCATTTCAGACCCTTTTTTTTGTTTAAAATAGTTATTACAAGATGTGCTCCCCCTGTTTTATATGCATTGATAAGTTGTGTCAAGTTTGAACACTTAAGGTATGTTATGAGATTTTTATGGCACATCACAGAATCACATACACAAAGTTTCAAAGGAATTGTATGACATTCATATATCATTGCAATCATTTGAAGTCATTACAAAGTTAAGAGAGGAAATCATTACAAGTATTGATTCCTAATACAAAAGAAGTTTCAAAATGAGCCTAGGGTTTTACAAAACAGATGAACCCTAGATTTTTTACAAAATGTCCCTCATCGGCGACGTTGTTCAATAGCCCTAGCTGCTACCTCTATAAATGCATTTATTGAGTCCAGTAGAGTTTTTAACTGATCTCCTTGAGATTGATGGAAGGCTGCTACTAATGCTTCAAACTCGAGACTTGCCCTTTCAATTTTTCCTTTAAGTTGGGCAGCCACGGTGCCCAAATTGCCTCCAGGGCTCGTCAACTCTTGAAGACCATCTGATATGATCTTCAATTTCTCCTGTAGCTCAATTGATCGTATAGTTTGGAGGGTACCCACATGAACCAACTCTGATGCTGTAGCTTCTACCTGAGTTTTGATCTCCTTCAATTCTTGTAGAAGCCCTTCATGTGAGGTACGAAGAGGAGCCAACTCAGCAGTGATCAACGATCTCATCTCCTCTCTCATCTGCTGGCATATCACAGATGCTAGAGTGTGCATCTGTTCATCTGACAGGGAGAAGGATCCACTGACTGGAGGAGGAGGAGGCATGGATGTGGAAGGTCCAGCTGAGCTGGAGGGTACATCAGGAAAGCCCATATGGCTATGTGGAGGAGAGTGGTGGTCTGGCTCCTGATGTGGGATCTCAGGCTCTAGAATTTGAGATTTTCTTTTTGGTACCTTAACCCATGATCCATCTACCTTGTGAAACTCCATTCTATGCATTGTACTTTCATTGCAGTAGTCGGTGTTTCTTAAGGGTTTTGCAGGCTCATTTTCAGGAATGGGAACTTTGAAGTGTTTGAATAGTAAAGTGAAAATCATCCCATATGGTATGCTAAACCTAGAATACCTATGACATATAGAGATGTAGTTTAACATAAGTCTAGGGAGGTTTAGGGGGATCCCTAGTAAGATGTGGTGCATGATAACTAAATCTCGCTCCGAAATGAAATCGAAGCGGCCGGTTTTTGGGAATAGGACCCGGTTAACAATGCTCAAGAGTAATCTCATCTCGGCATTGAGGTCTTGGGAGTTAACCACATCAAGAGGGCCGCAGTCCTCTCGTCCTAAAACTAAGTTTAGGGCAATTTTCCTTTGAGGGTGTGAGGTCGGAGCCTCACCATATTTAGGAATTTGTAATACACTAGATAGAACATCCTCATTAATCTCTATCAATGTCCCTCGGACATATCCAGTGTACCCCGAGTCCCCTAAGGCCATGTTGCTAAACATTTTCCTAACTAGGCCGGGATAGGTTGATGTATTTAGGGTACAAAGGTATTGTTGGGAACCCGCCCATGCCGCTGATATTTCAAAAATTTTTCAGATGGCAGCGGAATCGGCATGCACGGGTTCGACGTTCATCGCATGAACGTTGTTTCGAGACCTTTCGTAATTAGGTAAGAATTAAAACTTTTAAAACTATTAGGAAGATCAAATCTTCACCTTGCGCGGGTAGATGATCACCGCAAATCTGAATTCGTGGTTTTGGAAGAGGGTTCGCTTGAAGCCGTTCAAACGTCCGGCCTCTACGGGTATCCACACGAAGCAGGATCCGATCCAAGCTTTCTATCTCACCGGGGTGCTAGCTCCCTTGCAGAGATAGCTTTGATGGCTGATGTCCTCCCTCTCAATCAACTCTTGATTGTGCTTAGAAGGAGGAAGAAGAAGAATGAAGAAGAGGAAGAAGATGAGCCCCTACGCAGCCTTCTGCTGTTCCTTGCGTTGGATGAAGGAAGGGAAGGGAAAGGAAGCCGCCAACTCTTGGCTTTTCTTCTCCCTTTGCTTGTGGCTGAACCAAGAGGAGGAGAGGGGGCTTCCACGGCTTGAAGAGGAAGAAAAGGATTCAATCTTGAGGGGGGCCGGCCCTAGTCCTCCTTTTAAAGTGAGTGGAGCTCCTAACAATTAGGAGCTCCATGATAACTTACCAAAGAAGGGGCGCCGGCCCTAGCTCTTCATGTCGCCCTAGCCAAGTGGAGAGGGGCTGATGTCCCTCTTACTTGGTTAACCTAATCCTCTTTCAAAGAGGATTAGGTGCCTCTCTCATGGTTTAATCCTAATCTAATTAGGATTCGCCAAATTGGGTTCAATCTATGCTAGTCCTAATCCAATTAGGACTTGAATGAACCATGACTCAATTGAACTCTTCAATCCTAATCCAATTAGGAGTCATGTTGATTCATTAGATTATTAATTAATTTAGACTTAAGGAATCCTAATCCAATTAGGATTTGTTTAATTTTAGTCCTAATCTAATTAGGACTCTATTTGAATCCGAAGTCCTAATCTAATTAGGATTTCTAGGAATCCTACTCCAAGTAGGAATCCTATTTTAATTCAAAATTCCTAATCTCATTAGGATTGTAGGAATCCTATTCCAAGTAGGAATCCCAGTCCTACTCCAACTAGGATTTCCAGTCCTAATCCAATTAGGATTCTAGGAATCCTACCCGAAGTAGGACTCTTGTTTCAAGTCCAATTAATTAATTCCCTTGGTTCCTTCTTCAACTTCTTTATCAATCAAATTGATTACTTGTGATTCTTAATCACGATTTCAACCATCGGATCGGTCAATACTTCTAGTGTGTGTGACCCCATAGGTTCTATTCTGACTGGTAGTGAGATATATTGTGATCTCTATCTCAATATCATTGAAAACTCCTTTCAATGGGTTGGAACGATTCCAACTCAACTCATTTGGGTTTATCCATCATCGAGATAATCCCTATGAGTCCCACCATCCACCAGTGACACCTAGCAGCATGTAGTGGCTACCCAGCAGAATGGAATGATGAACCTCTAGGTGCAGTTAACATGTGATACAGTCCTACTATCGTGGATCCTTACAGGACGGAGGTCATGGAAACTCGTCAAACCCCATCATCTGTCATATGTCAAGATTTATTTGACTCGAGGTCGATAGTGGAAAACTCTTTCTCCACTTTATATTACTGCCCTGGCCAAGGTCTTAGAACTCAGTCTAACAAATCACATAGGATCACTCCTCTTCTATCAAGGTCGATAGATTCTTTATAGGTGCATACCCTACTCCTACAGTGAACCTACTGCAGCCAATCTACACTGCATGGACCCATATGGCTAGAGACCATGTATGTGTGCAGTCAAACTACAATAACCTCACTGTGAGTAGCCGAAGCACCGCAGGTCAAAGGACCAGTCACACTACTGCAACATCAAGCAAGTCACTGACGAGTGGATAGACATCCAAGTGACTTCTTGTCTTGGTCACGCTCAGTACCCTTGTTCTCTAACAAGCACCTGCACTATCACTTCAGTGTCCCTACACTGTGGACTCAAGTCTCGTCCATCCAGAAGGAAAGTGATCTGTGCACTGATCGGATCGATCACCGTCCTCGTGATGATTCATTGATCAGGAGCATTTAGAAATTAATCACCAATGATACATGGCTCAAATTCTCAACTCTTGAGAATATGTATCATCATCTTATTAATTCCTTGGACGATTCATAGACACATAAACAATATGAATGAAAAGATGCCTTTTATTTATTCAATAATAAATAGTCAAGTACAAAATTATGTCCCTAGAATTAATAATGTGTCAGCCAGATTGGCTTCTAGGGCATACATCTAACAATCGCCCACTTGCACTAAAGCCAATTGGTCATATATCTTAGGCCCATCTTCTCAAGGTGGGCTTCAGTCTTTTGCTGACTCAGCTGCTCAGTGAACGGGTCCGCCACGTTATCCGCGGAGTCTACTCTCTGCACCTCTACATATTTCTTCTCTACATAGTCGCGTATGAGGTGAAAGCGCCGCTCTATATGCTTAGACTTCTGATGAGACCTTGGCTCCTTAGCAAGGGCTATGGCGCCATTATTATCGCAGTAGAGTGTTATGGCATCTGATGTCATCACGTCCAACTCTGCAATGAATTTTTTGAACCAAAAGCCTTCCTTAGCAGCTTCAGAGGCGGCGATGTATTCAGCTTCCATAGTAGAATCAGCAATGATCGGTTGTTTAGAACTCTTCCAATTTACCGTACCACCATTGCACAAGAACACATATCCAGATGTTGACTTCTTGTCATCGACATCAGTCATGAAGTCTGAATCTGTGTACCCTTCTACCTTTAACTCTGATGATCCTCCAAAAACCAAGAATAAATCTTTAGTTCTTCTCAAGTACTTAAGAATATTCTTCACAGCTATCCAGTGTTCTTCACCTGAATTCGACTGATATCTGCTTGTGACACTCACAGCAAGAGCTATATCAGGTCGTGTACATAGCATGGCATACATGAGGCTTCCTATTGCCGATGCATAAGGAATCTTGCTCATGCGTTGAATCTCTTCAGATGTGTTGGGGCACATCTTCTTGGAGAGATGAATTCCATGCCTTAGGGGTAAGAGACCCCTCTTGGAGTTTTCCATGCTGAACCTCTTCAGCACCTCCTCTATGTACATCTTCTGTGAAAGGCCAAGCATCCTTTTAGATCTATCTCTATAGACCTTCATTCCCAAAATATAGGATGCTTCCCCGAGGTCTTTCATGGAGAATTCTTTTGACAACCAGACCTTGACCGAGGATAGCATGGGAATATCATTCCCAATCAGGAGAATGTCATCTACGTACAGTACGAGAAAAACGACAGCACTCCCACTAACCTTTTTGTAAACACACAGTTCCTCTTCGTTTTTGATGAAATCAAACATTTTGATTGCATCATCGAAACGAGTGTTCTAACTCTGAGATGCTTGCTTTAGTCCATAGATGGACCTTTGCAGCTTGCAGACCTTGTGATCTCCATCACTGGAACAGAAACCCAAAGGCTATCCATATAGATATCTTCATCAAGATATCCATTCAGGAAAGCAGTTTTCACATCCATCTGCCAGATTTCATAATCATGAAATGCTGCAATGGCAAGCAATGTTCAGATGGATTTTAGCATGGCTACAGGTGAAAAGATCTCCTGATAGTCAATGCCTTGCGCTGACTATACCCTTTTGCCACAAGTCTTGCCTTATAGGTCTCTACCTCTCCATCCGAACCTATCTTCCTTTTGTAGATCCATTTGCATCCAATAGGTACAATACCTTCTGGTGGATCTACTAAGGTCCAGACTTGGTTGGAATGCATGGAGTCTAACTCTGACTTCATAGCTTCCAGCCATTTCTCGGAAATCGATATCAGATATCGCCTCGTCGTAGGTTTTGGGATCTTGTGTATGATCCCTATCTCCCACTAGGAACATTTCCTTGGTATCCTCTTCAAGTATACCTAAGTATCTATCGGGAGGATGGGAGACCCTACTAGATCTACGAGGTGGTCGAGGGACATCGTGTATTGGCTCTGTATGAATGGGTTCAATAGGATCCATGACTCGTTGCTTTTCAGAGACTTTCTCTTCAAGCTCAATTTTCCTTCCACTGCCTCTATCAAGGATAAACTGATTTTCCAAGAAGATGGCATGACGGCTCACAAACACATTGTGATCCTCTGAGACGTAAAAATTGTATCCTAATGACTCTTTAGGATATCCTATAAAACGAGCACTTATGGTCCTAGCCTCTAACTTGTCCGCCTGTAGTCTCTTGACGTGGGCCGGACATCCCCAAATCTTGAGATGACCCAGACTTGGTTTCTTACCATGCCATATCTCATACGGTGTGGTAGGAACGGATTTAGAGGAAACTCTATTCAACAAATAAATCGCTGTGAGTAAGGCACTCCCCAAAGGAACATAGGTAAATCAGTGAAGCTCATCATGGACCTGACCATATCTAATAGGGTCCGATTCCTCCTCTCTGACACCCCATTGAGTTGAGGTATACCCGGAGGTGTCCATTGTGAGGCTATGTCGTTTTCTTTGAGATAGTCCCGGAATTTCCACTAAGGTATTCTCCTCCTCGATCTGATCGAAGAGCCTTAAGAGGTTTTCCAGTTTGTTTTTCTACTTCATTCTTGAACTCTTTGAACTTTTCAAAAGACTCAGACTTGTGTCTCATAAGATACACATACCCATACCATGAGTAATCATCGGTAAAGGTAATGAAGTAAGAATAACGTCCCCTGGCTAGCACATCGAATGGGCCACATACATCTGTATGTACTAGGGCAAGTAATTCAGTGGTCCTCTCCCCATGTCCTACAAAGGGCAGTCTTGCCATTTTTCCTTGAAGACAGGACTCGCAAACTGGATATGACTCGGAAGTCAATGAGCCTAAAAGCCCATCTTTATCCATTTTGTTCATTCTGTCCTCTCCAATATGGCCAAGCCTGAGGTGCCACAAATATCTTTGGTTTATCTCATCTCTGGATCTTTTGGATCCTTTGGCACTCACTTCTTGCTCGGTAACATTCACAGATACATCCATATGTAAATGATAGAGACTGTCAATCATGAAACCACGTGCGACTATTTTATTTCTCAAATAAATAGAACAGCAGTCTTTGTCAAATGTAAAAACATGACCTTCCTGTGCTAGACATGAAACAGAAATCAAATTTCTGCTAGCAACAGGTACATAATAGCAGTCTCTAAGTATTAAACTAAATCCAGACGGTAGTCGCAGATGGTAGGTGCCCACAGCCACAGCAGCAACTTTTGCCCCGTTGCCAACCCGAAGGGTTACCGCACCTTCCGCCAGCCTTCTACTTTCCTTTAGATCCTGCATGGTAGTGCACAGATGAGCACTAGAACCAGAATCTATAACCCAACTAGAAGTAGAAAAAACCGTTAGATTAGTTTCAATTATGAGCAAGTCTATACCTTCTGAAGGTGTGTCACCTTTCTTCTTCTTCAGGCTCTCGAGGTATGAAGGACAGTTTCTCTTCCAGTGGCCTTCGACATTGCAGTGGAAACATTTTCCTTTATCGTTAGCCTTTTTCTTTTGAACTTCCTTCTTTGGCTTCTTGTCTTTCTTCTGCTTCTTTGCAGGCTTCTTTTTCTTCCAAGTAGACTTTCTCTTGGAACCAGAAGTCAACTCAGCAGCAAGGACATTGCCCCTTGAACCTTTCAAGGCTCCCTCAGTAGTTACCAACATGTTGATTAGTTCAGTCTTAGTGCATTCAATCTTATTCATGTGGTAGTTTACTATAAACTGACCAAATGAATCAGGAAAGTGACTGTAGGATCAAATCCACTTGTAATTCCATGTGCATGTCCATACCGAGCTTCTCAAGCTCCTCTAGGTCCTTGATCATGGTCAGACCGTGATCATGGACAGACTGCCCCTCGCGCATCTTCGCTTTAAAAAGCCTCTTGGACACTTCAAAACGAGCTGTGCGACTCTGCTCACCATACAACTCTTGCAGGTGTGCCAGTATGTCCCTAGCAGTCTTCATATTTTCATGCTGGCATTGGAGTTCATTTGACATGGATGCCATCATATAGCATTTTACTCTAATGTCATCATCCAACCACTTTTTATGCATCTCACGCTGAACATCAGTAGGACGTGTTGGTAGTGTAGGGATATCTGAATCGAGTATGTAGCCTATTTTCTCACAGTCCAAAACAATTTTGAGATTTCTAAGCCAGTCTTTGTAATTGGTTCCGGTCAGTCGGTTGGTCTCAAGAATACGGGTCAAAGGGTTTGAAGCTGACATTGTATCTGCAGAGAGTAAAGATTCTAGTTAGACTTTTGTACTTGATCCTAATCTGTTCTAAGGTCTTTTAGAACAAATGTAACTCCCACTATTTTCTCGAATCCCTTACACTCCCCTGGTAGGGAAACGGAAATCCCACACGACTAGGGTTTCTAGTGGGTACTGCGGTCCCACCAATTTACATGCCACCTCACCTAACAGTTATTGGTGACACATAGATGGATGAGTGTACAACTCTTGTACAATGCTTCTCAAGCATGTTGCAGTGTAACTTGGTCTCTAAGCCATGAAGACCTCACCTAACAGTTATTGGTCCCATTTCTTAGTTAAGTCAGACCAACCGTATAACCGTAGGAATAAAGTCGTCATTGGGTCCTCACCTAACAGTTATTGGTGCCCAACCCCACCTTTACCCTACAACATCTCATGTCTATAGAGAGGTCCAGCCCCCCGATGCAACTTGACCACTGTGTCCAGCCGAGACAAATCAACATCAGAAAGGCCTTAGCAGCTCTACTACAGTGGAAGACCTATTGACTTAATATTGGTTAATCAGGTCTTAGTGTTTGCAACTTGAGCCCTTCATAAGAGGTAATCGAACAATTGGCCAGGTAAGCAGGTGGGAGGCTCCCCTTACTCAGAGAGTAAGGTCCTAATTAAGTAACCACCTTTCATGCTTTCCTAGACACCAATTAGATCAATTAATCTAATATGACTTGCTCATGTCGGTTCACTCTCGACTTGATTGAGGAGGTTTTGATTTAGGTCTCAATTGGGTTTGCTACATCACATGTAAACCTATCTACCCGACTCGCATTCACATCTCATGCAAACGGTACATCACAGGCAGTTATAATCGCAGCATCAAATAAAGTTAAACTTTAAATAGGTGATGATCATGGATTCTAATTAGGTCGTATTACAAGCACATGCACATCAATCGATCAAGTGGTCTTCAACTCTTGAATTGGTTCTAAGCCTCCTTGATTCGATCCTTGATCAACTCTTGATCCCATCGCCATCAACCGCTTAGATCACCTTTCATCTCATGCCTTTGCTTCAGCTTGATCGTTGATGTACATCACATCACAGAAATACAACCAGATGTAAAATAAAAATAAAAATAAATTACATCTCCTTTTAGGAGGCACGCAGGCCTCTCAAAATATCAAATAAGATGCATGCAAGCATCTGAAAAATTACATGACATTGCAGATCACATCGCAGGTCATTACATTTGATACCAAAAGGGTTTGAATCCTATGATCATCACCGTATGCAACAATTATAATTTTCAGATCTGAAAACTAACTGATTATATCATGACATAGGTCGCTGATCATGCTAATCATGATTCTAAACTTTGTAATCCCATTAACAATGCAATTAGAATCATCTTTTTATCACATAAAAATCAGCATGCAAAAATCAGCACCCCTGAAAAATCTGCATGCAGAATTTTTCAGCAAGCATGATCATTCAATTTTCAGATCTAATAAGCCTTTAGATATTTAATTCTTACCTTAATCTACAAAGCCTAGGCTCTGATACCACTGTTGGGAACCCGCCCATGCCGCTGATATTTCAAAAATTTTTCAGATGGCAGCGGAATCGGCATGCACGGGTTCGACGTTCATCGCATGAACGTTGTTTCTGTTAGAAGTATGCCCTAGAAGCCAATTTGGCTGACGCATTATTTTATTCTGGGACATAAATTTGTACTTGACCTAATTATGAATTTATTAAGTTGGGCATTCTTTTCATTCATGTTCTTATGTGTCCATGAATCGTCCAAGGAATTAATAAGATGATGACGCATATTCTCAAGAGTTGAGAATTTGAGGCATGTGTCATTGGTGATTAATTCCTGAATTGCTCCTGATCGATGGATCATCACGAGGACGGTGATCGATCCGCTGAGATTAGTGCACGGATTGCTTTCTTTGATGGACGAGTCTTGAGTCCACAGTGTGGCGACACTGGAGCAATTGTGCAAGTGCTTGTTAGAGAACAAGGGTACTGAGCGTGACCATAGCAAGTAGTCACTTGGATGTCTATCCACTCGTCAGTGACATACTTGATGCTGCAGTTGTATGACTGGTCCTTTGACCTGCGATGCCTCGGCTATTCACAATGAGGTTGCTGTAGTTTGACGAGCACATAAACATGGGCCCTATCCATTTGGGTCCTTGTGGTACAGATTGGCTGCAGTAGGTTCATTGTAGGAGTAGGGATGCATCTAGATGGAATCTATCGACCTTGATAGATTAGGAGAGATCCTATGTGATTTATGAGACTGAGTTCGTAAATCCTTGGCCAAGGTAGTTTTTGGAAAAAGAGTTTTCCAATCTCGAACTAAAGTCAAATAAATTTTACATATGACAGATGATGAGGTTTGACGATTTATCCATGACCTCCATCCTGTCGGGATCCATGATAGAGGGACTGTATCAGACACTAACTGCACCTAGAGGTTCATCTATTCCATTCTGCTGGGTTGCCACTACATACTGCTAGGTGTCACTGGTGGATTGTGAGACTCAGAGGCATTCACATGATGATCAGTGAATCCGAATGAGAAGAGTGGAAATTGTTCCAACCCATTGAAAGAAGTTTCAATGATATTGTGATAGGGATCACAATATATCTCACTACCAGACAGAATAGAACCTATGGGGTCACACACATTAGAGGTATTGACCGATCCGATGGTTGAATTATGCTTTGGAATCACAAATAATTTATAATTATCAATTTGATGGATAATTGTTTTAACTCACTAAGAGTTAGTGAGTAGAAGAAGGAATAATTGCAATTGGATTGCAATTTAATTAAATCAATTGGACTTAATTAAATGGCTTGATCTTATTTAATAAGAGTCCTACTTGCAGTAGGACTTCTAGAGTCCTAATTAGATTAGGACTTCAAATTAAATTAGAGTCCTACTTGGAGTAGGATTCCTAAAGTCCTAATTGGATTAGGACTAAAATTATATGAGTCCTAATTAGATTGGGATTCCTAAAGTCCTAATTAATTTTGATCTAACAAATTAAGATGACTCCTAATTGGATTAGGATTGAAGAGTTCAATTGAGTCATGATTCAATTGAGTCCTAATTAGATTAGGACTCCAAGAGTCATAATTGATTTAATCTTATGGATAAATATGAGGGGACTAAAGGGGCTGAAAGTGGAGCCCACGCACCTCATGAGATGAGGCTTGGGCGTGGGGCATGAGAGGATAAAAGGGAGGGGCATGCCCCTCCTCTTGGTTTTTACGTGAAAAAAAAAAAAAAAAGAAAGGAGATAGA
Source organism: Phoenix dactylifera (assembly GCF_009389715.1). Taxonomy (NCBI): domain Eukaryota; kingdom Viridiplantae; phylum Streptophyta; class Magnoliopsida; order Arecales; family Arecaceae; genus Phoenix; species Phoenix dactylifera. The sequence goes on along the minus strand of NW_024067726.1, from coordinate 860,800 downwards.
CGTGAGCTCCTAATTTGTAGGAGCTCACACCTAGGGTTCCAAAAGGGGAGCATGTAGCCCCCTCCTCTCATCCCATACAAGATACGGCGGACCCGCAAGGGAATTAATGGCATACTTCATTCAGCCGTTTAGGAGCTCCACACGCCTTAAAAGAAAGAATAAGGGGCGGACCCCACAAGGGAATAAAAGGCTATTTCCATTCAGCCGTGAGATCCTCATAAAAAACCCTTTTTTGAGCCGTGTGTGAGCTTCCTCGCTCTTGGGTTTTGTCAGCCGTAAGGCCCCTCTCTCCCATAGGGTTTTCAGCCGCCAGCAACTAACAAAAAAAAAAAAGAAAGAAGAAAGAGGGTGCAGCCCTTTCCTCCGTTGCTGGTTTTTGGTTCCAAAACAAAGAAAAGAAAAGGCTGCAAAGGATTTTTGGCCTTCTTCTTTTTCATCCACCCTTCTTCTTCCTCCTCCCTAAGGGAATCAATAGTTGATTCAAAGGAAGGATTTCAGCCATCAAAAGTTATCTCTGCAAGGGAGCTATCACCCCGGGGAGATTCAAAGGCTTCGATTGGTCCTCTGCCTCGTGTGGATACCCGTAGAGGCCGGACGCTTGTGCGGCTTCAAACGAACCTTTCAACAAATACCATGATCATCAGATTGCGGTGAATATCTACCCGCACAAGGTGAAGATCTGATCTTCCTAATCTTATATAAAAGTTTTAATCCTAATCTATCTACGAACGTCAGTTTTAAAATACGTTCATGCGATGAGCGATGCGGATCTCGTGCATGCCCCTTCCGCTGCGTTCGTTCTGTTTATTTTGAGGCGTGCAGGGATTCCAACAGTGGTATCAGAGCCATGGTTGCGTAGATTAAGATTAGGATTAAATGATTAAGGCATAATAGATCTGAAAATTTAAAGATTATGCTTGCTGAATTTTTCTGCATGCAGAATTTTCAGCTTGCTGATTTTTCTACATGCTGATTTTCTATGCGATTAGATTAATGATTCTATTGATTTATTAATGAGATTAAAAATATTTAGAATCATATCTTGCATGATCAGCAACTCATAAGATGACATAATCTGTTAAATATTCAGATCTGTAAATTTTATTTAATGCATGAGATGCGTATGGTGATGATCATGGATGGACCCTTTAATTGTGCTGAAATGTTCTGCAATGTCTGAGATGTTCTGTGATGTTATGTGATGGCATGTAAATCAGATTTTCAGATGCCTGCGTGCATCTTATATTGATGTATTAGAGACCTGCGTGTCTCATGAAAAAGGGTTGTAACTATTATTTAATTTTATTTATTTTTAAAGTTATCTGGGATGTAATCTGTGTGTGTTTGCATGTCAATGGTTGATCGGTGCATGCCTCTACAAGCATGATTTGCGCGGATCGAGATCAAGGGTTGATTGGAGATGGATCAAGGAGTTGATCGCAATTGGACCAAGGGTGCTCAAGATCGAGTCAAGAGTTGAAAACGATCTAACCAATTGACGTGCATGTGCTTGTACTATGACCCCATCCTAGATCCATGATCATCACCAGTTTAATTTTTGTTATTATGCCTGGATGTTTATGTTTATGTTTATGCATAGTGGTTAGATAATTATTTGCATGAGATGTAGATAATTAAATGAAAGAGACCTAAATTAAATCTCCTCGAAAAATATTAAGTCCATAGGTCTTCCACCGTAGTAGAGCTGCTAAGATCTTTCCGGCGTTGATTTGTCTCGGCTGGATACAGTGGGCAAGTTGCATCGGGGGATTGGACCTCTCTATTAGGCATGAGATGTTGTAGGGGTAAAGATAGGGTTGGGCCTAATAACTGTTAGGTGAGGGACCCAATGACGGCTTTGCTTCTGCGGTTATACGGTGGGTCCGACTTAACTAAGGAATGGGGCCAATAACTGTTAGGTGAGGTCTTCATTACTTAGAGACCTGATAGCGCTACAACTTGCTTGAGAAGCATTGTACAAGAGTTGTACACTCATCATTTATATGTCACCAATAACTGTTAGGTGAGGTGGCATGTAAATTGGTGGGACCGTAGCACCCCACTTGAAACCTAGAGTCGCAAGGTTTCCGTTTCTCTACCAGAGGAGTGTGAGAGATTCGAGGAAATAGTGGGAGGTGTATTTGTTTTTAAAAAAAAAAAGGCCCTAAAACAAATAGAGTTCAAGTACAAAATTCTAACTAGAATCTTTACTCTCTGAGGATTATAAAGTCAGCTTCTAGACTCTTAACTCATATCCTATAGAACAACCGTTTGACCAAACCCAATTATAAAAACTGGCTCAACAAATTTCAAAATAGTTTTGAATTGTGAGAAATTAGGGTATATGCTAGACCATGGAATCCCTGTGTTACCAATCCGTCCGATTACTGGTCAGCGTAAGACGCATGCTAAGTGGACGAACAATAACAATAAAGTTAGGTGCTGCATAATGGCATCCATGTCCAATGAATTACAATGCCAGCATTAGAACATGAAGACCGCCAGGGACATATTATATCACCTACAAGAGTTGTATGGTGAACAGAGTCACGCAGCATGTTTTGAAGTGTCCAAGAGGCTCTTCAAGGCCAAGATGCGTGATGGGCAGTCTGTCCATGATCATGGTTTGACCATGATAAAGAACTTAGAGGAGCTTGAGAAGCTCGGCATGACCATGCAAAAGGAATTGCAAACGGATTTGATCCCGCAATCCCTTCCAGCTTCATATGAATAGTTTATAGTAAACTACCATATGAACAAGATTGTATGCACTAAAATAGAATTGTTAAATAAATTGGTAACTACCTTAGGGATCTTGAAGAGTTCAAGGGGCATCGTTCTTGCTGTCGAGTTGGTTTCTACTTCCAATAGAGAGTCTACCTGGAAGAAGAAGAAGCCTGCGAAGAAGCAAAAGACCGAGAAAACGCCAAGCAAGGAAGTTCCAAGAAAAAGGCCAATTGCAAGAAAAAGTGTTTCCATTGGAAGAGGAACTGTCCTACATATATGGGAAGCATAAAGAACATGAAGGGTGACAGACCTCCAGAAGGTATGACAGATATGCTCAGGATACTTAGGGACTGTTACCTGTTGCTAGCAGAAATTTGATTTCTGTATCTTGTTTAGCACAGAAAGATTTTTATAAGACTGTTGTTCCATTTATTTGAGAAATAAATTGGTTCCATGTGGTTTTATGATTGACAGTCTCTATCACTTATATTTGGATCTATCTGTGAAATTATCTGAGCGTATAGTGAGTACCATAGTATCTAAAAGATCTAGAGATGAGATAAATCTAAAGTATTTGTGGCACCTCAGGCTTGGCCATATAGGAGAAGACAGAATAAACAAATTAGAGAAAATATGGGCTTTTAGGCTCATTGACTTTTGAGTCATATCCGATTTGTAAATCCTGCCTTAAAGGAAAGATGGCCAAATTATCCTTTGTAGGACACGGGAGAGGTCCACTGAAATACTTACCCTAGTACACACTGACGTGTGTGGTCCATTCGATGTGCAGGCTAAGGGTCATAATTTTTATTTCATTTACCGATGATTACTCACGGTATGGATATGTGTATGAGACACAAATCTGAAGCTTTTGAAAAGTTCAAAGAGTTCAGATATGAAATTTATAAAAAAAAAAAAAAACAAACAGGAAAAACTCATTAAGGTTCTTCGATTGGATCGAGGAGGTGAACACCTTAATGGAGAGTTCTGTGATTATCTCAAGGAGAATGGTATAGTTTCATAATGGACCCCTCCTGGTACACCTCAGCTCAATGGGGTGTTAGAGAGGAGGAGTCAGACCCTATTGGATATGGTCAGGTCCATGATGAGCTTCACTGATCAACCCTTGTTTCTTTAGGGAGATACCTTATTTTCAGCTATTTACATATTGAATAGTGTTCCCTCTAAGTCTGTTCCTACCACACTATATGAGATATGACATGGTAAGAAGCTGAGTCTTGGTTATTTCAAGATTTGGAGATGTCCGGCCCAAGTCAAATGACAACAGGTGGACAAGTTAGAGGACAGGACAATTAGTGCTCGTTTTATAGAATATCCTAAAGAGTTATTAGGATACAATTTTACGTCCCAAAGAATCACAAAGTGTTTGTAAGCCGACATGCTATCTTCATGGAAAATAGTTTATCCTTGATAGAGGCAGTGGGAGAAAAAATGAGCTCTAAGAGAAAGTCTCTGAAGAGCAATGAGCCATTGTGCCTATAGAACCTATTCATATTGAGCCAGTACATGTTGTACCTCCTCCACCTCGTAGATTTAGTAGGATCTTCCATCCTCCTGAAAGGTACTTAGGTATACTTACAGAGGATGTAGAGGAAGTGTTCCTCATGGAAGATAGGGATCAAGGTAAGGATCCCAATACCTACAAGAGGCGATGTTAGACATCGATTCCGAGCAATGGCTGGAAGCAATGGCTGGAAGCAATGAAGTCAGAGATGGACTCCATGCATTCCAACCAAGTCTGAACCTTAGTAGATCCACCAGAAGGTATAGTACCTATTGGATGTAAATGGATCTATAAGAAAAAATTAAGTTTGGATGGCTAGGTTGAGACCTATAAGGCAAGGCTAGTGGCGAAAGATTATAGTCAGTACGAGGGCACTGATTATCAGGATACTTTTTCACCTGTAGCCATGCTGAAGTCCATTCGAATATTGCTTGTTATTGCAGCATAATATGATTATGAGATACTGTGATGGTGATCACAAGGTTTGCAAGCTGCAAAGGTCCATCCATGGATAAAAGTAAGTATCTCGGAGTTGGAACACTCGTTTCAACTATGTAATCAAATCGTTTGATTTCATCAAGAACGAGGAGGAACCATGTATTTATAAGAAAGTTAGTGGGAGGGCCATTGCATTCTTCGTATTGTACGTGGATGATATCCTTCAAATTGGGAATGATATTCCCATACTAACTTAGGTTAAGGTTTGGTTGTGTAAGGAATTCTCCATGATAGACCTTGGGAAAGCATCCTATATTTTGAGAATTAAGGTCTATAGAGATAGATCTAAGAGGATGCTTGTCCTATTACAGAATATATACATAGAGGGAGTGCTGAAGAGGTTCGGCATGAAAAATCTCTAAAAGGGAATTATTACCCCTTAGGCATGGGATACATCTCTCCAAGAAGATGTGCCCCAACATATCTAAAGCGATTCAGCAGATGAGCAAGATCCCTTATGCTTTAGCTATAGGGAGCCTCATATATGCCATGCTATGTACACGATCTGATATAGCACATGCTGTGAGTGTCACGAGCATATATCGGTCAAATCCAGGCAAGAAGCGCTAGATAGCTGTGAAGAGCAGTCTTAAGTACTTGAGAAGAACTAAGGACATGTTCTTGGTCTTTAGGAGAAGATCAGAGTTGAAGGTAGAAGAATGCACATATATTGATGATAGAAAGTCTACATCAGAATATGTGCAATAGTGGTTTAGTTAATTGGAAGAGTTCCAAGCAACCGATCATTGTATATTCTACCTTAGAAGCTGAATGTTTAGCCGTATCTAAGGGTGCAGTGGAAACCTTCTGGTTTAATAAGTTCATTGCTGAGTTAGGTGTAATGTCATCAGATGCCATAACACTCTACTGCAATAACAAAGGCACCATAGCACTAGCTAAAGAGCCAAGGTCTCACCAGAAGCCGAAGCACATAGGTTTAACCAAATAAGCGACTACCCAGAAAAGAAATAAGTAGAGGATCAGAGAGTAGACTCCACAGGAAATGTGGTGGACCCATTCACTAAGCAGATAAGTCAGCAGAAAACTGAAGCACATCTTGAGAAGATGGGGCTTAGATTTATGGCTGATTGGCTTTAGTGCAAGTGGGAGATTGTTAGAAGTATGCCCTAGAAGCCAATTTGGCTGACGCATTATTTTATTCTGGGACATAAATTTGTACTTGACCTAATTATGAATTTATTAAGTTGGGCATTCTTTTCATTCATGTTCTTATGTGTCCATGAATCGTCCAAGGAATTAATAAGATGATGACGCATATTCTCAAGAGTTGAGAATTTGAGGCATGTGTCATTGGTGATTAATTCCTGAATTGCTCCTGATCGATGGATCATCACGAGGACGGTGATCGATTCGCTGAGATTAGTGCACGGATTGCTTTCTTTGATGGACGAGTCTTGAGTCCACAGTGTGGCGACACTGGAGCAATTGTGCAAGTGCTTGTTAGAGAACAAGGGTACTGAGCGTGACCATAGCAAGTAGTCACTTGGATGTCTATCCACTCGTCAGTGACATACTTGATGCTGCAGTTGTATGACTGGTCCTTTGACCTGCGATGCCTCGGCTATTCACAATGAGGTTGCTGTAGTTTGACGAGCACATAAACATGGGCCCTATCCATTTGGGTCCTTGTGGTGCAGATTGGCTGCAGTAGGTTCATTGTAGGAGTAGGGATGCATCTAGATGGAATCTATCGACCTTGATAGATTAGGAGAGATCCTATGTGATTTATGAGACTGAGTTCGTAAATCCTTGGCCAAGGTAGTTTTTGGAAAAAGAGTTTTCCAATCTCGAACTAAAGTCAAATAAATTTTACATATGACAGATGATGAGGTTTGACGAGTTATCCATGACCTCCATCCTGTCGGGATCCATGATAGAGGGACTGTATCAGACACTAACTGCACCTAGAGGTTCATCTATTCCATTCTGCTGGGTTGCCACTACATGCTGCTAGGTGTCACTGGTGGATTGTGAGACTCAGAGGCATTCACATGATGATCAGTGAATCCGAATGAGAAGAGTGGAAATTGTTCCAACCCATTGAAAGAAGTTTCAATGATATTGTGATAGGGATCACAATATATCTCACTACCAGACAGAATAGAACCTATGGGGTCACACACATTAGAGGTATTGACCAATCCGATGGTTGAATTATGCTTTGGAATCACAAATAATTTATAATTATCAATTTGATGGATAATTGTTTTAACTCACTAAGAGTTAGTGAGTAGAAGAAGGAATAATTGCAATTGGATTGCAATTTAATTAAATCAATTGGACTTAATTAAATGGCTTGATCTTATTTAATAAGAGTCCTACTTGCAGTAGGACTTCTAGAGTCCTAATTAGATTAGGACTTCAAATTAAATTAGAGTCCTACTTGGAGTAGGATTCCTAAAGTCCTAATTGGATTAGGACTAAAATTATATGAGTCCTAATTAGATTGGGATTCCTAAAGTCCTAATTAATTTTGATCTAACAAATTAAGATGACTCCTAATTGGATTAGGATTGAAGAGTTCAATTGAGTCATGATTCAATTGAGTCCTAATTAGATTAGGACTCCAAGAGTCATAATTGATTTAATCTTATGGATAAATATGAGGGGACTAAAGGGGCTGAAAGTGGAGCCCACGTACCTCATGAGATGAGGCTTGGGCGTGGGGCATGAGAGGATAAAAGGGAGGGGCATGCCCCTCCTCTTGGTTTTTACGTGAAAAAAAAAGAAAAAAAAAAGAAAGGAGATAGACGTGAGCTCCTAATTTGTAGGAGCTCACACCTAGGGTTCCAAAAGGGGAGCATGTAGCCCCCTCCTCTCATCCCATACAAGATACGGCGGACCCCGCAAGGGAATTAATGGCATACTTCATTCAGCCGTTTAGGAGCTCCACACGCCTTAAAAGAAAGAATAAGGGGCGGACCCCACAAGGGAATAAAAGGCTATTTCCATTCAGCCGTGAGATCCTCTTAAAAAACCCTTTTTTTGAGCCGTGTGTGAGCTTCCTCGCTCTTGGGTTTTGTCAGCCGTAAGGCCCCTCTCTCCCATAGGGTTTTCAGCCGCCAGCAACTAACAAAAAAAAAAAAGAAAGAAGAAAGAGGGTGCAGCCCTTTCCTCCGTTGCTGGTTTTTGGTTCCAAAACAAAGAAAAGAAAAGGCTGCAAAGGATTTTTGGCCTTCTTCTTTTTCATCCACCCTTCTTCTTCCTCCTCCCTAAGGGAATCAAGAGTTGATTCAAAGGAAGGATTTCAGCCATCAAAAGTTATCTCTGCAAGGGAGCTATCACCCCGGGGAGATTCAAAGGCTTTGATTGGTCCTCTGCCTCGTGTGGATACCCGTAGAGGCCGGACGCTTGTGCGGCTTCAAACGAACCTTTCAACAAATACCATGATCATCAGATTGCGGTGAATATCTACCCGCACAAGGTGAAGATCTGATCTTCCTAATCTTATATAAAAGTTTCAATCCTAATCTATCTACGAACGTCAGTTTTAAAATACGTTCATGCGATGAGCGATGCGGATCTCGTGCATGCCCCTTCCGCTGCGTTCGTTCTGTTTATTTTGAGGCGTGCAGGGATTCCAACAGTTTCGAGACCTTTCGTAATTAGGTAAGAATTAAAACTTTTAAAACTATTAGGAAGATCAAATCTTCACCTTGCGCGGGTAAATGATCACCGCAAATCTGAATTCGTGGTTTTGGAAGAGGGTTCGCTTGAAGCCGTTCAAACGTCCGGCCTCTACGGGTATCCACACGAAGCAGGATCCGATCCAAGCTTTCTATCTCACCGGGGTGCTAGCTTCCTTGCAGAGATAGCTTTGATGGCTGATGTCCTCCCTCTCAATCAACTCTTGATTGTGCTTAGAAGGAGGAAGAAGAAGGATGAAGAAGAGGAAGAAGATGAGCCCCTACGCAGCCTTCTGCTGTTCCTTGCGTTGGATGAAGGAAGGGAAGGGAAAGGAAGCCGCCAACTCTTGGCTTTTCTTCTCCCTTTGCTTGTGGCTGAACCAAGAGGAGGAGAGGGGGCTTCCACGGCTTGAAGAGGAAGAAAAGGATTCAATCTTGAGGGGGGCCGGCCCTAGTCCTCCTTTTAAAGTGAGTGGAGCTCCTAACAATTAGGAGCTCCATGATAACTTACCAAAGAAGGGGCGCCGGCCCTAGCTCTTCATGTCGCCCTAGCCAAGTGGAGAGGGGCTGATGTCCCTCTTACTTGGTTAACCTAATCCTCTTTCAAAGAGGATTAGGTGCCTCTCTCATGGTTTAATCCTAATCTAATTAGGATTCGCCAAATTGGGTTCAATCTATACTAGTCCTAATCCAATTAGGACTTGAATGAACCATGACTCAATTGAACTCTTCAATCCTAATCCAATTAGGAGTCATGTTGATTCATTAGATTATTAATTAATTTAGACTTAAGGAATCCTAATCCAATTAGGATTTGTTTAATTTTAGTCCTAATCTAATTAGGACTCTATTTGAATCCGAAGTCCTAATCTAATTAGGATTTCTAGGAATCCTACTCCAAGTAGGAATCCTATTTTAATTCAAAATTCCTAATCTCATTAGGATTGTAGGAATCCTATTCCATGTAGGAATCCCAGTCCTACTCCAACTAGGATTTCCAGTCCTAATCCAATTAGGATTCTAGGAATCCTACCCGAAGTAGGACTCTTGTTTCAAGTCCAATTAATTAATTCCCTTGGTTCCTTCTTCAACTTCTTTATCAATCAAATTAATTAATTCTCTTTTATAGACCAAAAAGCAAATATAGCCGTTAGACACAAAGATATGGAAGTTTGAAATTCAAACAAACCTGAAAAAGTGTGTCAGTCGCGTCCCAGGCGCTCCGGAGACGTCTCCGCTTCAACACGAGACGTCTCGGCTGTATAAACTTTCTTTTGACGTTGTTTGGGGTCGACTCTGCGCTTTACGGGGACGACTCCGCAGAAGGACTCTTTGACTTCTTGTTTTTCTATTTTTCTGAGAGAGTCGGCTCGGCACTTTACGGGGACGTCTCGGGATGTTTACGCTTTTTGCATGGGGACGACTCCGCTGCCTCGGGGACGACTCCGCTGTTTTATCTCTGAAAAAATATGTCCTCTGGAATTCTCTGAGAGAGTCGACTCCGCTCTTTCAGGGGACGTCTCGGCAGTTCTGTCAACGAAAAACACACCCTCTGGAATACCCTGAGAGAGTCGACTCCGCACTCTCTGGGGACGACTCGGGAAGTCTGCTTTTTACTTGCGGGGACGACTCCGCTTCCTGTGGAGACGACTCGCGCGCATCCCTTGAAATCGGCCTTTCTGCCGCCTCTGAGAGAGTCGACTCCGCAGTGTTGGGAGTCGACTCCGACCCTGCGAGACGCCTCGCCAGGTGCCGGGGACGTCTCCAGACGTGCCAATTCTTCCTGTTTGTGCCAGAGACGTCTCTGAGACGACCCGGAGACGTCTCGGCTGTCCCTGATCTGTTTTCTTCAACTCAAAAAATTCTTCAATAAATTCTTGAAAAATATGAAAACTTGCCTAGACATTTCTTAACAATATTCTTAGTTAATCACCTGAAATCCTCAAATAAATTGTTAAGATAAATGGAATTAAACTCTAGTGTTTTGTATTCATCAAAATCCATTAGGGGGTCAACACTAATGGTTCTCCATGTTTCAAACCCATGATGAGGACAAGAGAGAAGCAAATCTTTAAATCTCTCCTAGCATTCATAAAATGTTTCATGGTTTTTTTGTTAAAAATTACTAATGTGCCTTTTCAAAAAGTTAGTCCTTTGTGCGGAAAAGAATTTTTTCAAGAATTCTCTTTGCATATCATGCCATGTTCCTAGCGATCTAGGTCTCAAGGAGTTCAGCCATGTTTTGGCTTTATCCTTTAAGAAAAAAGGAAACAAGATCAATTTAAGGACGTCTTCCGATACATTTGGCACTCTAAATGTGATGCTAATTTCCTCAAAATCCTTAAGGTGAAGATAAGGATTCTCGGATTCCATTCCATGATACTTGGGCAGCAATTGAATTACTCCGGGTTTGATTTCAAAGTGTCCTACGTTTTCAGGAATAATCATGCATGAAGGTTGACTAGTCCTAGTAGGGTGTAAGTATTATCGAAGTGTCATAACTGGGGGTCTACCTTCATCACCATAGTGACTTCCTACATCGTCATCAGGCATCTCACCAGATCTGAGATTTTGCGAAAGAGTTTTAATAATATGATCTAAGGAATTGTCAAAAGTTTTTCGATTCAAACGCCCAGTGTTGTCCCTATTCCAACCTAGCATACAAAATTTTTTTTTTAAAAAAATATGTTTTTTTTAAAAAAAATAAATAAATATAAATATAAGTGCCAACTAAAGATATCCTAAAACGACACCCTAAAACAAAAATCTATTCACAATCAAACATGCAACAAAATATTACACCTTAATTTCTAATATTTTTCTTAAATTTCTAGACAGCTCCTAACTGGTTTGAAGAGGGCACCTAAGCCTCCAATCCGGTCTAATGAACCGAGTTGACCAGGTAAGCTCCCAGATAAGTGGAGGGGTCACGATGCGTTCGCAAAGGTCCCACTTAAAACTCACTTGCCTCGAACAGATGAACTGTCTCCCTTATAGGGACAAAGCTTGCCTAGACATCAACTAAGCCACAGAGCGAAATTGGTGCAACTTTCGGTGGTCTTCGTCCTATTGAGCTCGAATGTCCTTAGGGGCCAATGTCTAGTTGATTTTAGTTAAGCTTAGGATATTTATGCAATGGGGTGATTTTTGGGCTAAGGACGAGTGATGAAATCCCGACCTTATCTTTTTAAATGGGTTCAGCCCTTAGAATATTTTATGCTGATGCCTTATACTATATGCAACAATCAAGAAATTTTTTTTTAATGTTTTATGACATGACATTAAATTTCATTGAATAGGTGATCAAGCAAATTATTTATTTTTTTTTAAATTTTATGAGTTGAAGTTTGAAATTTGAATTCTGAAATTTGAAATTTGAAATTTTAGGTTTTTTCTCTCTTTTTTTTTTTGAATAATCACCCTTGATCTTTTCTTAAAGTTTTTTTCTTACAAGGATTGTCCGCTCTGAAATGTCCCAGCTTCTTGCATTCATAGCATCCGATTTCCTCATTTTCCCTTTTCTTACATTTATCCTTGTAATAGGAACTCGAGGGACCTCTCCTCTGATGAAAGGACTTCTTTCGGTTGATGAATTTTCTGAACTTTCGCACGAGAAGAGCCTCATCATCAACTCCCTCATGATCTTCTTCTTCACTGCTGCTACTGCAAGATAAATTCTTGTTAGAAGAAGTAGATTTGAGAGCTATTACCTTTTTCTTATGAGAGGATTCTTCTTCGCTGTGTTGTTTCATTGTGAGCTCGTGCGTCATTAGAGATCCAAGAAGCTCCTCAAGTGGAAGCTTGTTCAAGTTCTTGGCCTCTTGGATTGCCGTAACCTTGGCCTCCCATAACCTTGGCAGACATCGAAGAATTTTCCTGACAAGGTCACTATTAGTATAATTTTTGCCAAGGCTTTTTAGGCCATTGACAATATCAGTAAATCTAGTAAACATGCAAGTGATAGTTTCATTGGAATCCATCTTAAATAATTCATACTTATGTACTAGTATATTTATTTTAGATTCTTTTACTTGATTCGTGCCCTCGTGGGTCATTTCAAGTCTATCCCATATCTCTTTTGCAGAATTGCAAGTAGAGACTCTATTGAATTCATTTCGGTCTAAAGCACAATAAAGCACATTCATTGCTTTGGCATTTAGTTGTGCCTTCCTAATATCATGATCATCCCAATCTTTTTCAAGTTTGGGTATAGTAACACCCTCTACAAAAATAGATGGAGTGTATGGTCCATTAACTATAGTGCTCCAAATCTCATAGTCTTGAGCTTGGATAAATATCCTCATCCTAGCCTTCCAATAGGAGTAGTCGGTTCCATTAAAGAATGGAGGTCTATGGGTGGACTGCCCCTCAATATGAGAAGATCCAAATGGGATTGTCATTTTGATCTTTTACTCTTTTGGTAGAAGAGTTCCTGCTCTGATACCACTTGTTGCCCAAAAAGACAACCCAAGAGGGGGGTGAATTGGGTTGTAAACAATAATTGCAATTTAAAACCTTAATGAGTACCTAATTAACCTTAGTTGCAGGTGGATTAATTAGTTTACTATATGCAGTGGATGAGGGGAATGGAAGAGACAATTAAACAGTCACAAACACAAGTGATTTTATAGTGGTTCGGAGCTAACCCTTGCTCCTACGTCCACTCCCCAAGCTTCACTTGGAAGTTCACTATAATCCCTCGGATTACAGCCGGTTGTTTTACAAGCTCACAACCCAACTTGTTGTTTTACAAGATCACAACGAACTCGGTCGGTTTTCACAGGCTCACCGACTAGAACCACCCGATTGTTTTCCCGGGATCACAATCAAACCCTTACACCGTTGGTTTTAACCTCGGCTCACCAACCAACCTTAACACCCTTGATTCAATCCCCTGATTGAATCAAGTAAGAAAAACAGTTTGTAAAGAATACAGGAAAAGCTTCTTAACAAGCAAATATGAGCAATATAAGAAATGTAGAGTTAGAAACCCTCAAACAGATATTGGAAGAGGAGGAAGGGCCTTCTCGAACTCTGAGTCTCCTCTTTGAATGCTTTGATGATCTGATGTCAGAGGAGAGCCTTGAATGCGAGGAAGACGTTTGGAGAGTAGACTTCAATGCACTTCTTTCTTCTTTCTCTTGTATTAACTCTTGAAAGGCTTTGATAGGTGGAAATCTCTTTTTGCTTTCAATGGAGTCTCACTTTCTTACTCTATTACTGTTCACTCTGGCTATTTAAGTCATCCCCAACGAAAACTAGCCGTTAGACATACTTTTGGAGCCGTTCTGCACAATCTGCAACTCCTGACAAAGTGTCCGTTGGGATCGGAGTCGACTCGCTCGATCTGGAGTCGACTCGGCTGTTGCTGGAGTCGACTCATGCTTTACTGGAGACGACTCGCCCACTGTTCAGGATTTGAATTAAAGTGCTGTCCCATTCTGGAGTCGACTCGGCCAAACTTGGAGTCGACTCGCCAATATTCGGAGACGACTCTGCCTTCTGGTGACGAGTTGACCCATTTGGTTTCATACTTAGTCAGTAATAGGTGTGAGTGCGAGTTGACCCAACTTGATTTGAACTCTTCTAATCGATTTAGGTTCAAACTGCGCGAACCCGAACTTAACAATTAGAATTCTTTCTAATTGGTGATCGAATTAAACTCTTTAATTCGATCAAACCTATAAGATAAGATTGACGTCTAGCAACGTGTCATGTCTATCCAAAAAATATAAAATTTGATGGAGATACCAAAAATACCCTTCAGTGGTAAGTTACCATGCAATTCAATCCTTTAATCAAACTGCATCCCGAATATGTATATGAGTATGAATATATGTCAAACTCAAATTCATATTCATATCTTTCTCAATATTCTAATGATAATTCGAGTAATGAAACATTAGAAACTCTTTCTAATTTTTATTCTGCTTTGATCAAAGGCTCGCTGAATTATCATATGATTAGAATAAATAGGATGCGATCTTCTCTTACTAGAAGTGATTAATTCCTTGTTGACCGACTCATAATCTTCGTAAACAATCCACCATATCCAGAAGACCTCATACATAACTTATTGTCATGAATGAGTGTAAATCAAAACATAGATTCACGTGCATAAGATACTATGTTGATCTCAGATCAAAGGATCAGTTGCACAACTCCTACTAAGAGAATCATCTTTGAACATGTAAGTAAGACTTCATAAGATTTCTCTTTGCAGGTCAATTCAGTGAACTCATTCCTCTAATGAGTATCCACATCTTTGTATTAGTGTCTCACACAAGTGATTGTGAGATCAATCACCCTCTGTATCGAGCATACATAAGATGTGCCAGTCTATCCAGTAACATTGATCTCCGACTCAATGTACCAACGACTGAAAATTCTTACGATTAGGGTTTTAGGATTTTAGGTCTCACTACTATGATCTCATCATAGCCTCAAAACCATTGCCCTAATCTAAGGAGTTTAATACAAATATAATCAACAGCATATGATGAAACACAATGCCTTTATTTATATTAAATATCATGTACATGATTTGGAAAATCAAAAGAAAACCCTTCGCAATACATATTGCGATTGGCTTGTAGGGCATCTATTCTTTCACTTACCTAGCCAATTGTTTGATTGCCTATTATGGATAAGCTTAAAGTTGATAAAAATACTACAGATATCCTTCATACCTCAACATTATTATGTCAAGATCCATGCTAGTTTGTTGTGCAACCACAAGGCTTGCAACGAGGACTGATGTTATATTGTCTTGGTGCATAGAGATGCTTATGGCATATTTTAATATGTTGCTTTATTGTGCAACCACAAGAGCAATATTATTTGAATATGACTGTATGAAAATGAAGTGTTTGACTTAACTAAAACATTATAGTTTGTTCTGCAACCACAAGGCTATAAGTGTTTTAAGAGGACAGGATAAAGTTGAGAATTGCATGAGATGCAATTGGAAAGAGTTTCCTACCTTTGAACTCATAAGGGTTTGTTGTATAACCACAAGGCTTTTATGAGGAATTAGGATCTCAATCCTACTTAGAAAAATTAGGTTTTCTCGTTTATCATAGGAGAGGGCTATGATATTCGATAAAAATAGTAAGAGTAACAATTAGATAAAGTTCTTGTCTAATTGCATATTTGTCATCATGATTGGTTTGCTTATATTAGCTTTGTTCTTTATTTATGTAGAATTAATTTTAAATTAAATGGCATCTTCACTATCACTAAGAGGAATCTTGGATGCCAACAAGTTGACCGGTCCAAACTATGTGGATTGGTTGAGGAATCTTAAGATTGTACTCACTTAGGAGAAAATTTTCTATATTTTTGAAACTCCTGATCTTGGAGATCTAGGGGATGATGCTACAGAAGAGGAGGTAGCCACACATAAGATGTGGAAGAATGACAGTCTAACTGTCAAATTTCCTATTTCTACATTTATATTTACATATTATTTGATTGTTACCATTAAGGTGATCTAGGCTTATAAGGATTTCATGTTAAGAGATTTTATTAAGAAATTTTTAAAATTTCTAGCTTCCGCTGCCCATTATGACATGTTAAAACCCTGCAGTGGTATCAGAGCAATCCTTAATTGGTTCAATCAAGTGATTATGCATGATGTATGATTGTTAAATTACTATAAGATAGCAATGTCATATGTTTAGAAGAATGCTGAATTATATGATTCATATATGATATGATATATAATAAAATATCATGATATTAATTTTTCATATGAAGATATGTTGAAGCATGTTAATTAATCCAATCAATTGGTAATAATTTGTACATGCTATGAGATAGCCATGATGTATATATGCTATGAGATAGTATGATGTTATAAATGTCATGATATGAATTTTCATGTGAAGATATGTTAATTGATTTAGTTAATTGATAATAATTTATACATGCTGTAAGATATCCATGATGCATGATAGTTGGTTATGATTTATATATGCTATGAGATAGATATATAATTTGTTGTAGCATATACAAAGACATGTTCAATATGTTACAATTATAGAATGTGCATGAGACCAGTAAGCCCTCAATAAAAATTATATTAAGTCATAGTGTTGAAAAACTTTGAGCTGACCCATTCTAGAACAATTAATCTAATTGGTGTCTAAAGAAAGCACTAAAGGTGGTTCTCTAATTAGGACCTTACTCTCTGAGTAATGGCCTCTATGAGAAGTACACGCAAAGCCCTAGGTAGATCGTCTTCCGCGGGAGTGCTAGCTCGTGCAGGAACGTTGCAATGGCTGAAGCTTTTTCCTTCTAAACACTCAACCTTTGATTGTTCGTCAAGGAGATGGAGGATGGGCATGAGGAAGAACGAGAAGAAGGGATGGAGGCCCTCAGGGAATTTTTTCAGAATTTTTTGAAACCTCTAAATATTGTATATGTTGAACCCTAGGCATGGGGTTCTTTTATAGCCAAAAGACACCCCCACGTCTCACACCTAATTTAGCCAATTAATTTGGCTGATAAAATCCCCAAAAAACTCTGCTGATTTCGCAGCTAAGAGGAGATAAACATATCCAAATTTTGTGCATTTTGCATTCCTAAAAGATATGAATTCATACATCCAAAGTTTAGCCATAGACCACCCTATTTCATGCGCCATGCAATCTCTGCAAATTAGAAAATTCATCTAAATCTTTTTAGGAATATTTGAGGATCCATTTTTATAGAAAATATAGCCCCACACCTCCTCTCTTTCACGCCAATTTTTGGCCAAAAATAAAGAGGATAGAAATGAAAAATATTGGGGATAAATCAAGATGTCATTCTTCTCCAAGAAGATAAGGATGGGTTCCTAAAATTTAGGGATTCTTCTTCTTATCCAATTTGGATTATTTGGACTCATAATCTTAAGGTTTTCTAATTGATTTGGATCAAACCCAATCTAATTGGATCAAGTTCCATCAATTGGGTCAAGCTCAATCTACTTGGGTTGAATCCAATCCAATTAGGTCAATCCTATTCAATTTGGCTCAACCTAAGCCCAAATACTCAATCAAATTAAGTTCATTAGCAATCTAATTGCTAATTAATCCTCCAATAATTCAATAATTATTATAATACAATTTTTGCTTAGGATAATTTATCAATCGAATTGACCAAATTATCCTTGAATGATTCTTAATCAACAATCAGCCATTTGATCAACCTAAAAACTTCTATGCATGTGACCCAATAGGTTCGAACCTAAGCCGGTAACATAAGAATAATTTTTTGTACTAATCAAAATGACCATCTAGCAATGTTCAAAGCATTGAACTATAATTACCGTATAATTCATCCCTTTGACTCCTAATGCCAAGATGACTTAGAGCTCATTGTCAACCCTATAATTAGTACATCCATTATGTGATTAACTTTAGATATCCCGTGACTCCTCTCTGGGATTATCCTGGCTTTGTTAAATTAATCACAAGACATTATCTTTTATTTTCAGGAGGGATCAATTCCATCTTGACTCACAACTGACTACACAAGTACTTGACTGCACCCGGTGACCTTCCGTCACTGAATTAGAAATTCGGATAGTCCGGTACCAAAGTATAGTGAGTTGCTTGCTAATCACTGTGGTGATCTCAGGTCTGTGGGATACTTATACCCATATCCACTCGAAACATCTCTCGACAGTAGAGTATTCCGAAATTGGTCACGTTCAGTGAATGTACTCTTACACTTCACCTGTGTGATATATCAGTATCTTCACACCCCTTGGTTAAGAGGACAACCAACGTATATGTCACACAACGACCTAATCTCGATAATGCTGTCGTCCTAGTAACAGCATATCATTTGATCTCGAACAATTTTAAGGACTTGAAGATAAATCCTCCTTTATCATAAAATAAGTCCTAAGGACTCCATCATATAAGAGCTCATTTGAAGATGTACAATAAAATGATAAATAATGCCAAATAACACTTTATTAATTTATCAACTCATTTAAAAAATTCAATTATCAATATGCTGACGATTGACACTTAGGATACAAATCTCAACACAAATAAGGTTTTCTAATTAATTTGGATCAAGCCCAATCCAATTGGATCAAGTCCCATAAATTAGATCAAGATCAATCTACTTGGGTTAAACCCAATCCAAATAGGTCAAACCCTGATGCAGCTCAAATTAAATCCTATCCAATTTAGCTCAACCTAAGCCCAATTACTCAATCAAATTGAGTTCATTAGCAATCTAATTGCTAATTAATCCATCAATAATTCAATAATTATTTTAATACAACTTTTGCTTGGGATAATTTGTTAATCAAATTGACCAAATTACCCCTGAATGATTCTTAATCATCAATCAGCCATTTGATCAACCTAGAAACTTCTATGCGTGTGCCTCCATAGGTTCAAACCTAAGCCGATAGCATAAGAACAACTTCTTGTACTAATCGAAATGACCATCTAGCAATGGTACCCGATGTCCGGATAGGCCGAATGATTGCAAAGCAACATTCAAGAACCCTTGGACTATAATTACCGTGTAATTCAGACTCTTAATGCTAGGATGACTTAGAGCACATTGTCAACCCTATAATTAGTACATCCATTATGTGATTAACTTTAGATATCCCATGACTCCTCACTAGGATTATCCTGACCAAGGTTTTGCTAAATTAATCACAAGATATTATCTCCTATTTTCAGGAGGGATCAATTCCATCTTAACTCACAACTGACTACGCAAGTATTTGACTGCACTCGGTAACCTTCTATCACTGAATTAGAAATTCAGGTAGTCCGGTACCAAAGTACAGTGAGTTGCTTGCTAATCATTGTGGTGATCTCAGGTCTGTAGGATACTTATATCTATATCCACTCGGAACATCTCTCGATAGTAGAGTGTTCTGAAATTGGTCACGTTCAGTAAAATATACTCCGACACTTCACCTATGTGATATATCTGCGGAGTTACGCTCCGTTCGATGCGACGTTCGCAGCGGAATTCGAACGGAACGTCATTCATCGCATGAACGCACCTCGGATCGTAGGATTCAAAAATTTTTCTGGATTCAAATCCAGAAGATCTTCGAATTCATTAGGGAGGGGAGATTAGGATCTAAGGAAGGTTGATTAAGATTCATAAAACTGAAACTAAAATTAGAAGAAATTAATTTGAAGATATCATCTTCAAAAATTCTGTAGATGAAGAACACCGCAGCCTGATGATCTATCTAGGTTCCTGTTTGAGCCACACAATTGTCCGGCCTCTACAGGTATCCACACGAGGATCTAATTATCTAAGATAGGGTCTTATCGGAGTGCTAGCTCCTTGCAAAGACCTCTCATGATTATCATATAGATTAGAAGATAAAAATCTGCAACATACCTCCTTAAAGAAGAACCCTTTCTTCTTCAACCTTGCTCGCGATGGAGGAAGAGGAAGGAGGAACCTTGCACGTGGATCTTCCTTGCCTTACTACCATGGAAGAAGAGGAGGATGAAGA
Organism: Phoenix dactylifera; assembly: GCF_009389715.1. NCBI lineage: Eukaryota > Viridiplantae > Streptophyta > Magnoliopsida > Arecales > Arecaceae > Phoenix > Phoenix dactylifera. The sequence continues at coordinate 840,906 of NW_024067726.1, read as the reverse complement.
CCCCTTGTTGCCGTGGAGAAGGAGGAAGAAAGAAGAGGAGGCGTGGAGAGGAAGAGGAGAGAATTAATTCATAACTTCTCCCTTGCTACCCTTTTATAGATTGGGTTTAGGGCTCCTCCTAATCTTATTAGGAGTATGGTGTTGTCGGCGCCCCGCACCGGAACCCACTCACACCAGCGCCGCCACCGACGTCGGACAAGCAAGAGAGATACAAACGGATAAGCACTCTCTCGCTCCCTCGACTCCGGACTCAAGGATCACCTCTTCGCTCCGCCTACGAAGGGCAAAAGATTACCCCGTGGTATCAGTAGGATAAAACACTTGAGCACCGCAACGGATTATCAAAGATCAAAGGAAGAAGAAGGAAGAAAATAGCAAAGCAAACACAAAAATGTAACGAGGTTCGGCTACAAATAGCCTACGTCCTCCACCGCTCCAAATCTCAATAAGGATGAACTGATTACAGAGATAGCACACACCCGAACGATCACAAGCGATCGATCTACAAGAGATTCACACAGAATTCCCTTTGCACAAGAAGTAGGATCCCAATCATCTTCTTCTCTAGAACCCTAGCCTCACAAACAAGAGTCTCTCTCAAATATACGGCCAATAATCCTACCCTAGGGCTCTCATGAGTCCTATATATAGCCTCAAGACCTTCAGATGATCATAGCCGTCGAAACGCCACCAAAAACACCAAAAAAAAATCGTCCGTACGATTTTTCGCGAGCCCGAGTCGACTCGGCTGAAGTCCGAGTCGACTCTGGCACGTCTGAACAACTTCCAGTTTAACTGGCACGATCTCGAGTCGACTCCACTGTATCTCGAGTCGACTCGACGATGCTCCGAGTCGACTCGACTGTAGTTCGAGTCGACTCTGACAGTCCAGACAGAAACATGGTTTTTGCGGCTTTCTCCTCTCGGGTCGACTCGACAGACCTCGAGTCGACTCGACTGTTCCCGAGTCGACTCGACTGAAGCTCGAATCGACTCCGACAGTCCGCCAGACAGAAAACTATGCAGAATTGATTTTTCTTCAATTCTCTTCATCACCAAAGGTCTCCACATACCCCAACATATGGGACTATAACCCACCCTTGGATTAATGCCAAGTGTCCAAACCTTGTGCTCATAGATGCATGACATGTGTCTATTTAATCAATTGATTAATTTTCTAATCACATTAGGATTCCTAATCTCATTAGGAGAATTAATTGATTTGGGAGCATGCATCCTACGACGCCATGTGGACTTTAAAGTCCGCATAGTGTGAACATGACTTTAGTCATATTCATCCTACGACGACATGTGGTCTTTAAAATCCGCACAAACCTTAGTTTAATCAAATTGACCCAATCATGAACCCAAATCAATTTGGGTCGAACCCAATTTGATTTGGCTCATTAAATCAGCCCAATTGCAATCCAATTGCAATCAATTCCACTCAATTGTGACCCCGTAGGTTCTATTCTGACTGGTAGTGAAATATATTGAGATCTCCATCTCAATATCACTGAAACTCCTTTCAGTGGATTGAAATAATTTCAGTTCTACTCTCAGGATTCACTTATCACCAAGTAAATACCTTCGAGTCTCACAATCCACTAGTGACACCTAGCAGTATGTGGTGGCAACCCAGCAGAATGGAATGTCTGAACCTCTAGATGCCGTTAGCGTATGATACAGTCCCTCTATCATAGATTCTGACTTGACGGAGGTTATGAATATCTCGTCAAACCCCATCGTATGTCATATGTCAAATTTATACGACTTCCAGTTCGAGATATGGAAAACTCTTTTTCCAAAATACCTGGCCAGAAATTTATCGAACTCAGTCTCATAAATCACATAGGATCACTCCTAATATATCAAGGTCGATAGATCCCATCTAGATGCAACCCTATTCCAAAATGAACCTACTGTAGCCAATCCGCACTACAAGGACCCGAATGACTAGGGCTTAAGTTCACATGCTCGCCAAACTACAGCAACCTCACAGTGAATAGCTAAGGCATCGCAGGTCAAAGGACCAGTCATACAACTGCAGCATAAGTAGTCACTGACGAGTGGATAGCATCCATGTGACTACTATCTTTGGTCACGCTTAGTATCTTGTTCTCTAACAAGTACTTGCATAATCACTCCAGTGTCTCTACACCGTGGACTCGAGACTCGTCCATCTGACTAAGTGTTCTGTGCACTAATCTCAGCAGATCGATCACCGTCCCTCGTGATGGATCCATCGATTAGGAGCATTTAGAAATTAATCCCTAATGACACATGCCTCAAATTCTCAACTCCTTGAAATTATGTGTCATCATCTGTTAATTGCCTAATTTTATTAATAAGTATCAAATTATAAATTTATGCTCCAGATTATAAATATGCATCAGCCATGTTGGCTTCTCGGGCATACTTCTAACAATATCAGTGTCTCCACACTCCTTGGTTAAGAGGACAACCAATGTATATGTCACACAATGACCTAATCTCGATAATGCTGTCGTCCTAGTAACAGCATATTATTTGATTGCAAACAGTTTTAAAGACTTGCAGATAAATCCTCCTTTATCGTAAAATAAATCCTAAGGACTTCATCATATAAGAGTTCATTTGAAGATGTACAATGAAATGATGAATAATGCCAAATAATACTTTATTAGTTTGTCAATTCATTTACAAAATTTAATCATCAATATGCTAACGATTGACACTTAGGATACAAATCTCAACACAAATAAGGTCTTCTAATTGATTTAGATCAAGCCCAATCCAATTGGGTCAAGTCCCATCAATTGGGTCAAGCTCAATCTACTTGGGTTGAACCCAATCCAATTAGGTCAAACCCTGTTGCAGCTTAAATTGAATCCTATTCAATTTGGCTCAACCTAAGCCCAATTACTCAATCAAATTGAGTTCATTAGCAATCTAATTGCTAATTAATCCTCCAATAATACAATAATTATTTTAATGCAACTTTTGCTTAAGATAATTTGTCAATTGAATTGACCAAATTATCTCTGAATGATTCTTAATCATCAATCAGCCATTTGATCAACCTAGAAACTTCTATGCGTGTGACCCCATATGTTCGAACCTAAGCCAATAGCACAAGAACACCTTCTTGTACTAATCGAAATGACCATCTAGCAATAGTACCCGACGTCCGGATAGACCGAATGATTGCAAAGCAACATTTAAGAACTCTTGAACTATGGTTACCGTATAATTCATCCCTTTGACTCCTAATGCCAGGATGACCTAGAGCTCACCGTCAACCCTATAATTAGTACATCCATTATGTGATTAACTTTAGATATCCCGTGACTCCTCACTAGGATTACCCTGGCCAAGATTTTGCTAAATTAATCACAAGACATTATCTCCTATTTTCAGAAGGGGTCAATTCCATCTTGACTCACAACTGACTACGCAAGTACTTGACTGCACCCGGTGACCTTCCGTCACTGAATTAGAAATTCAGGCAGTCCGATACTAAAGTACAGTGAGTTGCTTACTAATCACTGTGGTGATCTCAGGTCTGAGGGATACTTATACTCATATTTACTCGGAATATCTCTCGACAGTAGAGTGTTCCGAAATTGATCACGTTCAGTGAAATGTACTCCTACACTTCACCTGGGTGACATATCAGTATCTCCACACTCCTTAGTTAAGAGGATAACTAACGTAAGTTACTAATGAGTAGATAGACATCCAAGTGACTTATTGCTTTGGTCACGCTCAATACCCTTATTCTCATCGGTTCGATCACCGTCCTCGTGATGATCCATTGATAAGGAGCATTTAAAAATTAATTATCAATGACATATGGCTCAAATTCTCAACTCTTGAGAATATGCATCATCATCTTATTAATTCCTTGGATGATTCATAAACACATACACAATATGAATGAAAAAGATGCCCATTTATTAATCAATAATAATAAAGTCAAATACAAAACTATGTTCCAGAATTAATAATGTGTCAACCAGATTGGCTTCTAGGGCATACATCTAACAGGAGGGGTGTCACACTCCTTTCCGTCTTTGGTTCCCCACGCCACAAGAGGAGGCCCTGTTGCCTCTCCTTGATTCTCTCTAATCCCTTTTAAGTAAGGGGTGTGGAAGAATTAAGTAAGGAGTGTGGAAGAATTAAGTAAGGGGTGTAGAAGAATTAAGTAAAGGGTGTGGAGAAACTAGGAGGGGTGAACCAAGAAAAGATTTAGAGAAATATTTTTCTGGTTTTGCCAAGGCATGAGATGCCTATAAAAGGAGGGGTGGCATGAGGGCTTAGATGCATTGGAGATCCCTAGATTCAGCCGCCCACCCCCTTCCTCCTTCTCCTTCCAGGAGTGAGCAAGAAAAAGGAGAAGCAGCAGCACCGACATCTTCTTCTTCTTCCTCCTTCTTCTTCTTCTCAAAGCAATCAAGGAGTTGATTGAAAGAGAGAGAAAATCAGCCATCAAGAGAGGATCTCTGTAAGGGAGCTAGCACCCCGGTGAGATCAAGATTTTTGGAGCGATCTACCTCGTGTGGATATCCGTAGAGGCTGGACACTTGTACGGCTTCAAGCGAATCAAATACAACGATCATCAGACAGCGGTGAAGATCTACCCCCTCAAAGATAAAGATAGTGTTGGGAACCCGCCCATGCCGCTGATATTTCAAAATTTTTTCAGATGGCAGCGGAATCGGCATGCACGGGTTCGACGTTCATCGCATGAACGTTGTTTCGAGACCTTTCGTAATTAGGTAAGAATTAAAACTTTTAAAACTATTAGGAAGATCAAATCTTCACCTTGCGCGGGTAGATGATCACCGCAAATCTGAATTCGTGGTTTTGGAAGAGGGTTCGCTTGAAGCCGTTCAAACGTCCGGCCTCTACGGGTATCCACACGAAGCAGGATCCGATCCAAGCTCTCTATCTCACCGGGGTGCTAGTTCCCTTGCAAAGATAGCTTTGATGGCTGATGTCCTCTCTTTCAATCAACTCTTGATTGCACTTGAGAGGAGGAAGAAGAAGGATCTTGAAGAAGAAGAAGAAGATCAAATCCCTTCGCAGCCTTCTTCTCTTCACACGCGCTGAAGCCAAGGAAGAAGACCAAGAGGAGGGAGACGCCTCCTCTTCTTTTCTTTTGCTGATGGCGGCTGAACCAAGGGTGGAGAGGGAGAGGGTGGCCACGGCTTGGAGGAAGAGGGCTCTTCTACCTTGGGGCCGGCCCTAGTCCTCCTTTTATAAGGAGTGGAGCTCCTAACAATTAGGAGCTCCAAGACAATCTTCCAAAGAGGGAAGGGGGGCGCCGGCCCCTCTCTTCATGCCGCACACAAGGAGAGGAGGAGGGGCGTGATCCCTCCTTCTTGTGTTGCCCTAATCCTCTTCCAAAGAGGATTGGGTGCCTCTCTTATGGTTAAGTTCTAATCTAATTAGGATTGACCATATTGGGTTCAATCTACGCTAGTCCTAATCCAATTAGGACTTGAATGAACCATGACTCAATTGAACTCTTCAATCCTAATCCAATTAGGAGTCATGTTGATTCATTAGATTATTAATTAATTTAGACTTAAGGAATCCTAATCCAATTAGGATTTGTTTAATTTTAGTCCTAATCCAATTAGGACTCCATTTGAATCCGAAGTCCTAATCCAATTAGGATTTCTAGGAATCCTACTCCAAGTAGGAATCCAATTCAAAATTCCTAATCTCATTAGGATTGTAGGAATCCTATTCCAAATAGGAATCCCAGTCCTACTCCAACTAGGATTCCTAGTTCTAATCCAATTAGGACTCTAGGAATCCTACCCGAAGTAGGATTTGTGTTTAAGTCCAATTAATTAATTCCCTTTGTTCCTTCTTCAACTTCTTATCAATCAAATTGATTTCTTGTGATTCCTAATCACGATTTCAACCATCGGATCGGTCAATACTTCTAGTGTGTGTGACCCCATAGGTTCTATTCTGACTGGTAGTGAGATATATTGTGATCTCTATCACTATATCATTGAAAACTCCTTTCAATGGGTTGGAACGATTCCAACTCAACTTATTAGGGTTTATCGATCATCAAGATAATCCCTATGAGTCCCACCATCCACCAGTGACACCTAGCAGCATGTAGTGGCTACCCAGCAGAATGGAATGATGAACCTCTAGGTGCAGTTAACATGTGATACAATCCTACTATCGTGGATCCCTACAGGACGGAGGTCATGGACAACTCGTCAAACCCCATCGTCTGTCATATGTCAAGATTTATTCGACTTGAGTTCGATGGTGGAAAACTCTTTTTCCACTTTATATTACTGCCCTGGCCAAGGTCTTAGAACTCAGTCTAACAAATCACATAGGATCACTCCTCTTCTATCAAGGTCGATAGATTCCTTATAGGTGCATACCCTACTCCTACAGTGAACCTACTGCAGCCAATCTACACTGCATGGACCCATATGGCTAGAGACCATGTATGTGTGCAGTCAAACTACAATAACCTCACTGTGAGTAGCCGAAGCACCGCAGGTCAAAGGACCAGTCACACTACTGCAACATCAAGCAAGTCACTGACGAGTGGATAGACATCCAAGTGACTTCTTGTCTTGGTCACGCTCAGTACCCTTGTTCTCTAACAAGCACCTGCACTATCACTTCAGTGTCCCTACACTGTGGACTCAAGTCTCGTCCATCCAGAAGGAAAGTGATCTGTGCACTGATCGGATCGATCACCGTCCTCGTGATGATTCATTGATCAGGAGCATTTAGAAATTAATCACCAATGATACATGGCTCAAATTCTCAACTCTTGAGAATATGTATCATCATCTTATTAATTCCTTGGACGATTCATAGACACATAAACAATATGAATGAAAAGATGCCTTTTATTTATTCAATAATAAATAGTCAAGTACAAAATTATGTCCCTAGAATTAATAATGTGTCAGCCAGATTAGCTTCTAGGGCATACATCTAACAGATAGGATCTTTACAATTCCTAATAGCAGATCTGAAATTAATCAAGTTAGTAATTTTAATCTTTTCTTAAGATTTCATAATTTTCTGAGTTAGAGAACTCAGAATTTTTTTGAAATCTACGTTTCCTAGGACATTCATGAGATGAACGACCCTGCGTGTGTTTCCTTTGCGATCGTCGCAATACGTGCGGGGGTAACCCAACAACACCAATAGCATTGCAGCTAATTTTCTATTTCGTGTATACGAGTATGCATTTGGTGACGATTACAAAATCATTATCAAAATTAGTAATTAAATTAATTAGAAACTATAATATATCTTTGCTAAAAGTCTAGAAGTTCTTGAGAACAATATCTCATTGCGAAAAGTCTTATATCATCACCAAACTAGTTCCCATGAAAAGGCTGGGGAGTATTCATCATCACATTTTTTTGAAAAGTTTGTAATGAAATAATGTTTTGCCGCCCCAAATATTTTTTAAGTGATATTTCATAACGATATTTGTATTTCACTATATGGATATTTACTAGAGACAAATAACAACTAGTAGTTAAAACATTTTATGCGGGTTGACCATTTTAATGTCGCATTATTTTTTAAAATAATAAGAATAATTTGTAGAAGATAAAAGTAGAAATAATTGTATGAAGTATGTTTTTATCTAAATTTTTTCTTTTATTCTAAAAATAGCAAGTAAAAAATAAAATTGATGCTAATAGATTTTTAGTATCCATGTACTTTTTCTATTTTATTTTTTTAATAAAAATAAGAAGGCCAGAGCCATCCTGTCCTTACCTACCCTGCCTATCCTCCAGAGAAAGTCTAAGCTTATGAATGATAATTAATTTCTTATTGCCACCAAATCAAAGTAAATTTAGAATGAAAATTATTTTGTCACCAAAATAAAGGAAGTTGGTATTGAAACTATCCAACACCAATAGCATTGCAACTAATTTTCTGTTTTGTGTATACGATGCATTTGGTGATGATTACAAAATCATTATCAAAATTAGTAACTAAATTAATTAGAAACTATAATATATCTTTACTAAAAGTCTTGAAGTTCTTGAGAATATATCTCATTGTGAAAAGTCTTAAATCATCACAAAAGGACTTCCCACGGAAAGATAGGGGTGGAGTATTCATCATCACATTTTTTGAAAAATTTGTAATGAAATAGTGTTTTGTCGCCCAAAATATTTTTCAAGTGATATTTCATAACAAAATTTGCATTTCACTATATGGATATTTACTGGGGACAAATAACACCTCGTAGTTAAAACATTTTATGCTGATTGACCATTTTAATGTAGCATTATTTTTAAAATAATAATAATTATTATTATAAGATAAACATAAAAATAATTGTATGAAATATGTTTTTATCTCAGTTTTTTATTTTTATTTTAAAAAATAGAAAGTAAAAAATGAAATTGATGCTGATAGACTTTTAATATCCATGTACTTTTTTCTTTTTTGTTTTTTTAATATAAGAAGGTCAGAGTCATCCTGTCCTTACCTACCCTACCTATCCTCTACAGAAAATCAAGTCTAAGCTTATGAAACATAATTAATTCCTCATTGCCACCAAATCAAAATAAATTTAGAATGAAAATTATTTTGTCACCAAAATAAAAGAAATTAGTAGTGAAAACTATCCGACACCAAAAGCATTGCAACTAATTTTCTTTTTTCTATATACGAGTATGCATTTGGTGACGATTGCAAAATCATTTTCAAAATTAATAACTAAATTAATTATAAACTATAATATATCTTTGCTAAAAGTCTTGAAGTTTTTGAGAGCAATATCTCATTGTGAAAAGTCTTAAATAATCGCCAAAGGACTTCCCATGGAAAGGGAGTTTTATCATCACATTTTTTTTGAAAATTTGTAATGAAATAGTGTTTTGTCGCCCTAAATATTATTTAAATGATATTTCATAACAAAATTTGTATTTCACTATATGGATATTTACCGGGGATAAATAACACCTCATAGTTAAAAATTTTTATGCTGATTGACCATTTTAATGTAGCAATATTTTTTAAAATAATAAGAATAATTTTTGGAAGATAAAAGTAGAAATAATTGTATGAAATAAGTTTTTATCTTATTTTTTTTATTTTTAAAAATAGAAAGTAAAAAATGAAATTGATATTGATAGATTGTTAATATCCTTTTTTTATTTATTTTTTAATAAAAATACAAGATCAGAGACATCCTGTACTTACCTACCGTGCCTATCCTCCATAGAAAACCATGTCGAAGTTTATAAACCATAACTAATTTCTTATTGGGGGTTGAAAATTATAAGATCCTGCCTCTCAGAATTGAATGCCAATCACTTGCTTATACGATAAGAGCAAATTCTATCCACATCAGCTGCACCATCCCATTCAAAATTTTTATTTTTGTGGACCTTATTCGTTATACGACTTATTTTGATTTATCGCCTCCCTCACTTCGTAACGGATTATGTGAATACGGCTCGTTTCAGATTACCGTCTTTCTTGCCTCATCTCAAATTATTTCTGTGGTATACTGCCAGAATGGTACATTTGATGCCGGATATAATTTGTGATGCAGTAAGAGCTTTTGAAAATAATCTAATTACTTAGGTACGAAATTAGCTGCATCTTTTTTCATGTTTAGTTTTCTGATCGTTTTACATGTGCGCCCCTTTTTAGGCAGAAGGTTCTGTGCATTATTCCTGAAATTTTAAAGGTTATTTCTCCTGTCCTCACGTTCAACCTACTCCTTAAATCATTAACCAATAATGCGGGCAGTTCCGATAGAGACATGTCACACAAATACCTTGGACTTAAACGGATAAAACCGAATTTATATACACCATGGAATGTGAAAAGTTTAAGAAAAATAAAAAGAAAACAAAGAATGACAACCTCCGTAGACTCCGAATAGACAGGCGTAGACCAACCCAGCCGCAAATGCCGTTGAAGGCTCCTTCAAGGAAAAACAATATATCGTCACGTGACCAATCTCCTCCCGTACAAGAAGAGGTTTGATGACATCGGCGTTGAAAGGGATCATGGCACATTTTCCCCGTGACAGAGTTGGGACGATCAGTGGGTTCGAGGCAGGGGGCGAAGAAGCTTCGCCTCTGCTTCCCTTAGGGCGCCTTCTACGGCTCTCTCCACCTCATCAGCTGCTATCTTTTTATATGCAGAAATATTTCAACTTAGTTAATTGTAAATATTGAGATGAAAAATATATTTAAATCATAGTATGTGGTAATGAAAACTAATTTATATTACATCATCCCTGACTTACTAGCCTTAATTAATATTAAAGGCAATTTTGCTTTGGCTCTGTGATTCAATTCAAATCCAAGCAAGTCATTTGACAAATTTAATCTTGTTTTAGTAGTTCAAGGACTAAACTTGTGGAAGGTGATTGAATTCTAATGATCTTTATATATATATATATATATATATATATATATATATATATATATATATATATATATATATATATATATAGATATATATATATATATATATGTATATATATATGTATGTATGTATGTATGTATGCGCGTGCTTGTCTGAAAAATAGATTCAAGTTTTATGAGATTCATGCTTGACTATACTATATTCCTACTATTATTTTTAGAAACTATAGTGACCTAGTGGTTGTATTTCTGGATAAGATGATAATGGTACATTCCAGATCAGATCTAGGCTTATCAAATCCACTTGCATGCTGACACAAGGAGATATTGTTCTTTAAATGGCCATAGAGTAACCTTATAGCGACCCTTAGACCATGTAATTTATTGATCTCCCACTAGTAGCTAAGAATCAAATATAAGATTTACATTGGCAGTGATTTGAAGTGTGTAGCATACCCCATCGTTTTTTTTTTATTTTCTTTGGGTAAGTAGTGGTGTATCCCATAAATATTTTATTTGTCTTCTAAAGAAGGACCATATTAACATAAAACTGATGCCCAAGCATGTCAAAACTTTAATGGAAGATATGGGAATGGCAATAAATAGAGTGAATTATAAAATTTGTTTCTTTTCAAGTGAGTAGAAGCCTGGACTTTTGGAATTTTATTTCCATGCGCACCTTTGTTTCAATGCTCATGATAGCAGACAACTCCTTGCCGGAGAGATCAGCCCGGATGGCTCTGGCCTTGACATCCATGCTCTTCAAGCATTGAAAAGCTCCAATCAAGGAGTCGATGGCAGACGATGGATTTGCCACCCGAAATTTAACGTTCGCCTCCTCTGTTTTTCCATTGGTCCCTAAAATCATTGACTTAAGCTCCTCATTTCGCCTCTGCAGCTGGTCCTTCACTCCCTTCAGCTCCCTCACATACAAAGCAGCCGATTGCACAATAGAGTTCTTATCACCCTACAAAGAAAATACAAACAAATTGCTTAAACAAAAACAAATCCTAAATTGATCGATTAAACTTCAGTATACAATACTTACACGCATTAGTTCATTGAACTTGATGATTATTAACGAGACTGACTGACTGATTAATATCGAAACTTTCCAAAAAGTTAAAATTCAATTGGTAAAGGCATATATCTAAGCTCTCTGATGGTAGCTTAGCTTTCTTAACTAAACCTCAAAATATAGCTATATAATTTAAGAAAACATAGGTGCTCATCGATATACAGAAGATCAAGGAAAAGTAGTTCTCATGATCCTGTGAGAAAATTAGATATGTTTGGAACAAGAACCACTGCGTTTAGTATAAAAAATCTAAATTATCGAATAAGCCCTATTACAAAGTATAAGGTTACAGAGGAGGAAGAAAACGGAGATTTAAAGGAAGAGAGGGATTACAAAGCTAAAACATAAAGGACTAGAAGAAGAAAGCATAGGGCACATTGTATCATCGGCTTCCCCATAAATCCTCGTCTAGTTTGTAATTTCATAAAAGGATATCTGTGTGAATATCTGTGAAGCCACTTTAATATTTGAAGAAAAGGATTAATAAATTTATCTCCAAGAAAACAAATTTCTGTATGAATATCCAAGAAGTAGAATGAGACTGGAAGCTAACCTTTGATCTGGTAGAAAGCATTGAGTACAGGTCAGCATAGCTCTGGCTGAGCTTCTCCCTCCTCTGCCTTTCCCTCATCATATGCCTAAATCCACGGCTCGTCTCTACTCCTCTGCAATCCTCTTTGGCGTTGGGAATCCTTTGTAACATCTCGATCACTCTCCGGTGAATGTTCCGACGACCTCTGGATCCCGAGCTCGAGGCCTCCATCTTGTATTCATTCTCCGTTCTAGTGTACAGCTCGAAGGCGCTCCTGAGAACAACCGGTGGCTCCACGAGAGTTGGCTCGGGGACGGCGGCGATGAGATCGAAGGCCGGCTCCGGCGAAAAGGCCCAGTAAAGCATGTTGTCCCCATGGAAGAGCTCCTCTTGGAAGGAGGCAAAGGATTCCATAGCATGTCTCTCTTCTCAGTTCTCACTCCCCCCGCTAAGTTTAAATTTCAGGTACCCAGGTTGGCCTTATATACGGTCCGCACTTCGCAGCATTTAACAACACGTGGTCAATGCTGATCAAATTGGAACGGTCAATTATATTCGAAGAAACACGTGATGGTAATGGTAGTCTCCCCCTACAATTTTTCATGTGACGGAATGGAGCGCGTGGGGCCTATACTGGTCGACTGCGTGAGCTAAATGGTGATGGTGTTGCGATGAGAAGTAATCGATCTGGACCGTTCGTTGATTCGAATCGACAGATTGGTCGGACTGGTTGACAGATCTCAGCCATCCTTTAGGTGGTCCTCTTCCGAACAAGGCTAGGGGGACGAGATTAGTAAATAATCTCATGTGGTGGCCTAGAACCTACCACGCAGTTGCTGATATTACTATTATTTGTGGACCGTGACGTGTGGAGAAGTAGAAAGCACGTCTGTTTAGATTAAAGAGAGTAGCCTGAGCATCCAAGAAAGGGACTCAGACAAGGACGTTAGATCTAGAGAAAATTATTAGGTTAAATTGATGGCTGATGAAGACCTAGTACATATCCTTGAGGTCCCATGAATTCGAAAGGAAAAATGCTCACTCCATGTCATCTTTGTGGTTCAAATCTGGTCCGAGGGTGACTACGCCGGAAAAGTTGGGGAAGCTGCCGGAGTGCAGAATAAGATGGGGAGAGCCACCTCCTGCGACCGGCAGTATACCTGCACAAAGCCTCACCGGTGTTTCCTGTAAGAGCCCTCCGACGATCAAGTTAGAGTAGAACTTCGTATCTCCAGCCAAGAGTCCCCCTAAGAGTTACCTGTTGGAGTCCTTTATAGTCCTGATAGGAGTGCTTAGGTGGTGGAGGTATGGCCTGTCCCTATCATAAGAGAGAGTGGCGCGCAGCTTGAGCTTACTTATGGCGCGCGGTGGAGTCCGCCCCGGAAAATGGTGAGACGTTGACAGCCGTAGCAGGGCATGGTCCGTTTCCATCATGAGCAGGAGTGGCGCGTAGCTTAAGCTTATATGTGGCGCGTAGTGGAGTCCGTTATGGGGAATGGTAAGGCGTTGTCCTTGACTGTTGTGGGTTGATAGGTGAAGCACGACGTAATGGCGTCGCAGCGCATAGCCTTGTAGGAGGGCGGAGGCACGCACATGGGTACGGTTGTTGGCGGAGCCGAGCTCGTTGAGAGGTTAGTTAGGAGGGTACTGAGACCAGCCTGGCATTCCAGGTTCAGGAGTGTATTTGGTGGAGCGCCCCGAACTTAAGAGCCGAGGTGCAGTACTGAAGAGGGCGCCAGAGCTTGGTCGGGCGCGTCGACGAATAAGGAGGGTGTTCGAGCTTGGTCGGTCACATCGGCGAATAAGGAGGGCGTCCGAGCTTGATCGGGTATGCCGGCAAATATCCGAGGTTGAAGGAGCCTTCGGCGGAGTCTAAGCTGGATTGAGAACACCTCCGGCCGGCGTTGGTATCTGTTGGGCCGAAATTGGGTGCTTCTTTTTCATGTGAGCTAGACGATCCATTTTGCCCCCATCAGAAAAGATAAGTCGTTCCATTTTATTTTTTCAGAGAATTCGATGCTCCATTGTAGTCTAATTTAGGAGCCATCAAATATTATATATCATGATGCATTAGATGTGCTGTGCAGCGCATCATCATATCCCCCGCAACTGATGATATTTTTCCGGCGTTGTTGGGTTCTTTTAATTTGCATTATTTTAGTTGCGCGTATTCAAATTAAACAGTAACTCGAAATTATAAATTTTTCAGATATATGCGCACCAGCTGGCAATAACGCAGCGCCATTCTAAATCTAATGCTGGGGCTGCTCCCCTTCAGCTTTCTAGGCACTGTTGTTGCCCCTTGGTGCCCTCCAAGTACAAATATTCAACAAGTTCCTTGTTTTTTTCCTTGGCAACATGCATCCACACTCTGTACATTCACTGTAACTCTTCACCTGCTTTGTTAGCCAATTGAGCCCTTTGAATATCCTCCAGTTTGCATATTACACTTCAAAGTAAAATTGTAATTAGACCCCAGTTCACAACAGCAAGCACTTTCTTCCATTTAAACCATAAGGTATATTCTAGGTCTGAAGTTTCAATTCTAGAGCATTTCTTAATTCAGTTGAGTCCTTTGAATATCCTCCAGTTTCTTTCCAACCCTTGCAGCTCTACTGCATTTTTTGTCTATTTTAATCTATCATCTTCCGCTAAGCCACCAAATTTGGTATCAGAGCTTTTAAAGCCCGGTCTTAGCTGGTGTGAATCCATCCTTGGAGTTAACCATCCTTGCATCCATTATCAACCTTCTTTTCTTATGAAATCTTTCTTATCTTTTCTAATGGCGGCTAATCTTGTTCCAACCATGTTCTCATATTCTCCTAATCAAGTTCCTATTTTTGAAGGAGAATATTATGATTATTGGAGTAGCCAAATGAAGATCATTTTCATTTCTCAAGACCTTTGGGAGGTGATTGAAGACACTTATGAAGAACCAGCTACCGAAGAGAGCTCATCAACTTGGATGGAAGAGCAACAAAAGCAATATAAAGAAAATATAAAAAGAGATGCAATGAAGAGCATTAAGGCTTATCAAACAAGGGGTGAGAAAGGCCATTTATCCTGAGATATTTGGTGCCAACAAGGCAAAGCAAGCATGGGATATATTGAAAGACGATTTTCATGGAAATGATAAAGTCGTCTCCATGAAGCTATAATCTCTTTGGAGGGATTTTAAAAATATGGCAATGAAGAAGATTGAAAGTTTGGTGCGGACACCAGTGCCAGGTCAGCCGGTCGCCACAGGATCCAGCCAGCTCAGCAGGTCTCAGCCGATTCAGCCAGCCTGATTTTATTTTAGATTGATTTATTTTAGTTGGATTTATTTTATGTTGATTGGGTTTGTCTGTATATTGTCATTTGGGTTTATTTGTATATTGTCATTTTAGGATCTTTTTGCAATTATTTTATTTGTAGGGGTTTATTTGCTATTTTGTGGCCCTATATATATGGGTTCATCCTCATGTTTAGGGTTTGGATGAATGATGAATGAAAATTAGCCTCCTTGTCTTATTCTTCCCCCTCCTCTTCTTCCCCTTCCCTCTCCTTCCAGCAGTTGTCCTGCATCGAAGTTCTCAAGAATTTCTCTCCAAAGTTGCAGAAATTGTTAACCAAATTCGGAGTTGTGGAGATACCATTGAAGACAAAAAAAATTGTCCAAAAGGTTCTTCGAAGCCTTCCCCCAAATTTTGATCATGTTGTGGCTGCCATTGAAGAATCCAAAGACCTCTATACTTTGTATGAGCTCATGTGTTTTCTTCAAACTCATGAACAAAGAATTAATAGATCTTCAAGTTCTCACTTAGAGCAAGCATTCCAATCCAAACTAACCTTCAAGGTGGCAAAGTCAAGACAAGTAAGAAAAGTTTCATCCTTCAAAAATAGCAAAGGGCATCACAACCAAAATGAAGGAGAAGTCAAGCTAAGGGAAGGTACGGCAGCACACAACAAAAATTTAAAAACTCAGTGCCGGTTGCTGAATTTGCAAGAAGTCTAATCATGAGACAAAGGATTGCTACTATAAGTGCAAAAAGTGCAAAAATTCTAATCATTCTCAACGGAATTGTTGGTTTCAAAATAAGAAGAAGAATGAGAAGGATGAAGCTAACTTCACAAAAGATGAACCCGATCAACTCTTCTCTTGCATGAGTATTCAACAAGAAAACCAACAAGTTTGGTACTTGGATAGTGGTTGTAGCAACCACATGACCGAAAATTACGACTTGTTTGTGGAGCTTGAACAAAGCATCACTTCTTAAGTTAAACTTGGAGATGGAAAACTTCAAAATGCCATTAGCAAGGGAGTCATTTCAGTCCACACTTATGGAGGTCAGCAAAAACTCATCAAAGATGTTCTTTATGTCCAAATCTTGCACAAAATCTTTTAAGTGTCGGACAACTCTTACAAAATGGGTATTCACTAACCTTTGAAGATAAAAAATGCAAAATACTTGACAAAAAAAATAATCTCACTATGACAATAATTGAGATAACCCAAAACAAAGTGTTTCCTCTCTTTATGCCACAAGTTGAAAAAGTTGTTTTCAAAAGTGAGACTCTAGATAAGACCTTCTTATGTCACTTGAGATATGGTCACTTGAACAACAAAAGGCTCCATTTGCTCGAGCAAAAGATTATGGTTATTGGTCTTCCTACAATAGAGCAAAGAAATTAAGTTTGAGAAGGATGCATATATGGGAAGATGCATAGGCTTTTATTTTCTAAGACCTCTTGGAGAGCCAAAGCACCATTGGAGTTGGTTCATGCCGATATTTGGGATCTTTCAAGAACTCCATCTCTCAGCAACAAGAGGTACTTTATTCTTTTGATAGATGATTTTCACAAGGATGATGTGGATCTATTTTTTTGATCAAAAATTCAAGGCTTTCTCCACTTTTCTTCATTTTCAAACACTTGTGGAAAAGCAAAATGGTCACCAAATCAAGACTCTTCAGACTGACCGAGAAGGAGAATTTATTTATACTCCATTCATGAATTATTGTAAGAAAAATGGTATTCAAAGGCAGCTCACTATCAAAAGAAGTCGCAACAAAATTGAGTAATGGAAAGAAAAAACTACACTATTATAGAAATGGCAAGAAGCATGATAAAACTACACTATTATAGACCTACCCAAAATTTTTAGGGTTGAAACTATTAACACGATTGTTTACATTCTCAATCTCTCTCCCACTAAAGTAGTAAGAAATAAAACTCCATTTGAAGCTTGGAATCAAAGGAAGCTGATAGTAGATCATTTCGAAGTCTTTGGATACATAGCTTATTCTCATATCTTAACTCAAAATCAAGATAAGTTTGATGCAAAAGGTGAGAAACGTATTTTCATTGGATATAGTGATGAGTCCAAAGGCTATTGTTTATTTAATCCCAAAACAAACAATCTTGTTATCTCAAGGGATGTTATTTTTGATGAAATGTCATCATGGAAATGGAAATGGAATTCTATTCAAGCACCATTTACATTTGAGTTTTGGGAACCATCGACAAGGCAAAAAGAAGCTCAACATGCTCCACTGCCAACTCCTATTTCAACCCTTCCAATGTTACTAACTTCAAGATCTTCAAATCAAGAAAGTTCAACTTCACCACCAAGAAAGACACGGGCACTACGAGACATTTATGAAGCATGTGATGTTGTTTTCTTCTCTTGTGAACCACAAACTTTTGAAGAAGCTACCAAAGAAGAAGTATGGAGGAAAGCTATGGATGAAGAAATTGTAACCATTGAGAAGAACAACACTTGGAAGCTTGTGGACTTGCCAAAAGGAAAGGATGTAATTGGCCTAAAGTGGATTTACAAGACAAAATTCAAGAAAGATGGCTCTATTCAAAAGCACAAAGCAAGACTTATTGTTAAGAGCTACTCACAACAACCCGAAATAGATTTTAATGAAACATTTGCCTCAGTTGTCCGAATGGAAACCATACAAACTGTTCTTGCATTAGTTGCACAATTGGAACTCAATATTTTCCAATTGGATATCAAATCAGCATTTCTCAATGGGGACCTTGAAGAGAAGTATATGTAAAGCAACCACAAGGTTATGAAGTAAAAGAAAAAGAAGACAAAGTATACAAACTTCATATGCTCTCTATGGATTGAAACAAGCATCGAGAGCTTGGAATAGCATGTTTGATGGATACTTCAATCAAAATGGATTCCAAAGAAGCCCAAGTGAACCATCACTTTATGTAAAGATTGAAGGTAAATTTTTTTTCGTTGTTTGCTTATATGTTGATGACTTGATTTACATGAGCACAAATATGCAAATGGTTGAAAAATTCAAGAAGAAGATGATGAAGGAATTTGAGATCACTAATTTGGGACTTATGAAGTACTTTCTTAGAATTCAAGTCAAGCAATCCAAAGAAAAAATATTTATTTCTCAAGAAAAGTATCTTGAAGATTTGTTGAAAAAATTTCAAATAGACAAGTGCAAACCAGTTTCAACCCCGATGGGCTTGAATAAAAAGTTGCAGCAAAATGATGGTGCTGAAAAAATTGATGCAAAAATATTCAGAAGTCTTGTAGGTTCCTTGATTTATCTTACGAATACAAGGCCCGACATTGTGCACTCGGTGAGCATGACTTCAAGATTCATGAGTGAGCCAAGCAAACTTAATTATGCTATCGCAAAAAGGGTGCTTAGATATCTTCAAAGAACAAAGAAACATGGCATCTTATATGAGGAAGAAGAAGATAATAAGCTTATTGGATTCACTGACAGTGATTGGGCAGGTTCCTTAGATGATAGAAAAAGCACTTAGGCTATTTGTTCTGCCTCAGCACAAAGGTAATTTCTTGGAGCTCAAAGAAGCAAAAGACAGTGGCATTATCGTCAGCTGAAGCCGAATACATAGCTGCTATAGATGCTGCTTGTGAAGTAGTATGGCTAAGAAGAATTTTCTCAAATTTGCATCGAGTTCAATCACAGCCAACTATAATTTATTGTGACAATATGCCGGCCATTACAATAACAAAGAATCTGGTGTTTTATGCTAGGACAAAGCATATGGAACTTCGGCATCATTTTATAAGAGACTTGGTATGCAAAGTAGAGATATACTTGGAGTTCATCAACGCAAACTTTTAGCTAGTGGATTTTCTTACTAAAGCTGTCACAAGTGAAAAATTTGAAAACTTCAAGAAGTAACAGAAAATTACAAATTAAGATAGGGTGTTGGAAAACTAATTTGTAATTTTCTGGAAGCATGAAGAATCATGTGGAAGAACCTGGAAGATGATGGATTAGCCTCCAATAAATTTTGGGTTAAGCGTCCATTAATAATGGTCAATAGTCAATAGTTAATTTACTATGTATACGAAACTTGAGTAAACATTAATTAAACTAGTCTAGAAAATTCTGTCTAGGTCTATAAATATGAGAAGTTAAAATCAGTTTGTATAAGCCAGAAAATATAATCAAAAATATATTTTGAGCAGCAGCTAAAGTATTCATAAAAAATTCCTCAAGTTTTCATTCCAACCTTGCAACTCAACTGCATTTTTGTCTATTTTAATCCACCATCTTCCGCTAACCTAACAAAGTCAAGCAATTAACCCTTCTTTCTCTTCATCTGCTCTTACCTCTAATCAATACAAGCCATCCTTCGACCCTAGCAGGTGAGTCAAGGGATAACATAGTATTTGAAATTGATGTCTTGCAGTTTCTTATCCAATATTTATATAGAGGAAATTTACTTGATGTAAGAGATTTCTTGCATAGAACTTTTGCTAGCTTAATCAAGATGACTCGAGGATATCAATATATATAAAGATTTGGTCAGAAGACAGTCCATACAAGAAACAAATACCACCCAAGGCCAAAAGTACACAAGTACTTTTACATATTCAGGAAAAAAAATGATCTATGCTTAGGCAACATTTGTTTTGGAATCCTTGTGTCATTAGGTTTCCAAATAGTACAGCCTTCCACCTCAACTATATGTAATGCAGAATAGGCTACAGACAACTATTTTCATTTTAAAACTTTTCTCCATTTTACTGTATGGAAAGGAATCATTCTTTACGGGCATAAGCTTGAACTTTATTTCGTTTATCTTGCTAATGGAATTATCGCCTTGGTTATTATAATTAACCTTTTACGCCTTGGCTGACATAGAAGGATATGACAGGTCACCATTGATACAATGTCACTCACTTTCTTCCGTCAAAGTTCCTAAGCAAAAGGTATAAATCATTTTTTTTAATTCAACTGAATGATTGACACTTAAATCAAAAATATGTTGCAGTCACTAAATGCTCTTTGATATCAAAGTTTATTTTTTCAACCAACTTGTAATGCAAAGTTCTTGCAGCATCCATGATTAATTCCTAGCTTGATTTTCTGCACATATGAGAAAACTAGGTGAAAAATTTTCAATTGTCGATAGCGTTACCATATCCATGTCTGCCATAGCTTTACTCTTGCTTTAATTTTCTAAAAATTAAGGTTATTTGAATCTTACATGTTTATCAATTCAATAGTTGATTCAGAAGGATCACCGAACTCGATGTGAACTAGTTTGACTACTACGAGTATTCAGGAGGATCACCAAACTTGATGTGGATTACTTTGACCACTATGAATATCCAAAGAGATTACCAAACTCGATATGCACCACTTTGACCACTACGAGTACTTAAGAGAATTACTAGACTCGATGTGGATACTTTGGCCACTACAAGCAGGGCTGAACAGGGTTCAAAAGCAAGATCCGCTACATCGAAAAGCTAAGTCGCATACCAAACTTCATGAGGCCATAATTTAGTTATATAATGCCCGATTGAGATTATCTTTTTTTTTGAAATTAGATTTTTTTTAAGATCAAAATCTTTGGGCCAACCTCCTTGGAGGTTGATCGGGCCGAAATTCCAACGTTTAGGCTCCGAAAAGGATTGGTCAAACAGAAAGTTTTCTTTTTGGATAAGAATTTGATGGGTGTAGCTCGTTATCCGAAAAGAATCAAGCGGAGCGACAGAAGATAGAATTGATATAGAAGTCGATATCTACCTCCTTGAAAATTTTAGTTTTTTCTAAAATATGCTTCTTAATTATATTTAGTTTAGGATATCTAGTCCTATTCAAACTAAGAGATGAATCCAATCCAAACTGTGAAAGGGGGACCTCATTAGTATTATAAATAGAGTTATGTACCTCAGTTTAAGAGGCGTGGAGGATCAATAAAACAAAAGAGGATTTAAAGCCCAACTTTCGAGATTCCTCCATCTTCTTTTAGTTTTCTTTTGAGAGATTCGAATTGAGCAGGTTGAAGAAATTTTTCCTTCTCCCCGATCGGATCAATGGTCTAGGGTATCTAACAAAACATTGAGGCCTTGAATGTTACTGACAAGAATAAATATGATCCTATATCAATTTTGAATTGAATTATATGGAGAATTGGTATTCAATGATCCAAACCAATCATCTGATGTTTTTGACGTAAGAAGTCATAAAATAAAACTTCAACCAAGTTTCTCCGTCTCATTACCAAACCCCATACTAGTGCCATTTGATATAGTGTTAGGATACCCAGCACGGGGGTCGGTTTAGCATATCGAGACTCAATACACCTCCCGTACCAAATCTTGGTTTGGTATCGGTATGGTATGATATGCCTGATATGAGGCAATACACAGCATTAAGGCAAATCTTGACTTCAAAATAGGTACCGTTGCAACTAGATCTTAGACTCTGAGTTGGTTTTATATGCAAGTAAGCTCTAGCATGATGCTCGTGGCACCTTGACAGTTGCATTGAATCATTAATTTGCCATGCTTCATGTACTCGATGCTCCACCACAATCATGCTATGATGCTAAAGATGGCATGGAATGCCTGAGCCAAGAATAGTGATGTGAGATTCGGATGAGACCATGCAAAAGCCGATAATGATACGCATTGCGAGCAGAAAATTGTTAGATGTATGCCCTAGAAGCCAATCTGACTGACACATTGTTAATTCTAGGGACATAATTTTGTACTTGACTATTTATTATTGAATAAATAAAAGGCATCTTTTTATTCATATTGTTTATGTGTCTATGAATCATCCAAGAATTAATAAGATGATGATGCGTATTCTTAAGAGTTAAGAATTTGAGCCATGCATCATTGGTGATTAATTTCTGAATGCTCCTGATCAATGGATCATCACAAGGACGGTGATCGATCCGATCAGTGCACACATTGCTTTCCTTATGGATGGACGAGACTCGAGTCCACAGTGTGGCGACACTGAAGTAACAGTGCAGGTGCTTGTTAAGAATAAGGGTACTGAGCGTGACCAAGACAAGAAGTCACTTGGATGTCTATCCACTCGTCAGTGACTTGCTTGATGTTGCAGTAGTATGACTGGTCCTTTGACCTGCGATGCTTCGGCTACTCACAGTGAGGTTATTGTAGTTTGACTGCACATATACATAGTCTCTAGCCATATGGGTCCATGCAGTGTAGATTGGCTGCAGTAGGTTCACTTGTAGGATTAGGGTATGCACCTATAAGGAATCTATCGACCTTGATAGATAAGGAGAGATCCTATGGAATTTATAAGACTGAGTTCGTAAGACCTCGGTCGGGGCAGATTGCACAGTGGAGAAAGAGTTCTCCGCTCTCGAACTTAAGTCGAATAAATCTTGACATATGACAGACGAAGGGGTTTGACGAGTTATTCATGACCTCTGTCTTGTAGGGATCCACGATAGAAGGACTGTATCACATGATAACTGCACCTAGAGGTTCATTATTCTATTCTGCTGGATAGCCACTACATGCTGCTAGGTGTCACTGGTGGATGGTGGGACTCACAGGGATTATTTCGATGATCGATTAACCCTAATGAGTAGCGTTGGAATCGTTCCGATCCATTGATAGAAGTTTTCAATGATATTGTGATAAGAGATCACAATATATCTCACTACCAGTCAGAGTAGAACCTATGGGGTCACACACACTAGAGGCATTGACCGATTCGATGGTTGAATCGTGATTAGGAATCACAAGTAATCAATTCGATTGATAATAAGTTGAAGAAGGAACAAAGGGAATTAATTAATTGGACTTAAAACAAGAGTCCTACTTGGAGTAGGATTCCTAGAGTCCTAATCGGATTAGGACTTCGGATTCAAATTAGAGCCCTAATTGGATTAGGACTAAAATTAAATAAGTCCTAATTGGATTAGGATTTTTTAAGTCCTAATTAATTATTAATCTAATGAATCAACATGACTCCTAATTGGGTTAGGATTGAAGAGTTCAATTGAGTCATCGTTCATTCAAGTTCTAATTGGATTAGGACTAGTATAGATTGAACCCAATTGATTCATGATTTGGTTAAATCCTAATTGGATTAGGGTTAAACCATATTAGGGCCTCCCAATCCTCATTAGATGAGGATTAGGGCAACACAAGAAGGAGGGGCTCACGCCCCTCCTCCTTTGCTTCTTTGGTGCGGCAACACAAGAGGGGCCGGCGCCCCTCTTGGTAATGGATCAAGGGCTCCTAACTTGTAGGAGCCCTAGATGCTATTTAAGAGGAGGCTTGGGGGCTGACCTAATTCAAGTGAAAGCCCTCTCCTCTCTAGCCGTGGCCACCCTTTTCCCCTTTGTTTCAGCCACCAACAGCAAGAGAAAAGAAGAGGAGGCGTCTCCCTCCTCTTGGGCTTCTTCCTTGGCTTCAACGCATGAGAAGAGAAGAAAGCTGCCAAGGGCTTTGATCCTCTTCATCTCTTCATCCTTCTTCTTCCTCCTCCCAAGCACAATCAAGGGTTGATTAAGAGAGAGGACATCAGCCATCAAAGTTATCTCTGCAAGGGAGCTAGCATCCCGGGGAGATAGAAAGCTTGGATCGGTTCCTGCTTCGTGTGGATACCCGTAGAGGCTGGGCACTTGAACGGTTTTAAGCGAACCTTCATCCAAAAACCACGATCATCAGTTTGCGGTGATCATCTACCCACACAAGATGAAGATCTGATCTTCTAATGTTTTTAAAAGTTTTTAATCCTTATCTATCTACGAACGGTTTTAAACAATGTTCATGCGATGAACGGTTGATCCCGCGCATGCCTCTTCCGCTGCATCTGAAAATTTTTCTGCGGCATGGGCAGGTTTCTAACAAAAATGAACCTAGTTCGAACTAAAACCAGATTGTGAAAAAAATCTTCTTGTATCATGGATTAAGTTTCAAGATTTATGCAAGATGAATATGTGATATTAAACATAACTAATGTAGGAGTTGAAGTATTGATACATTCCTGTGCGGGTACCTTACCAGAATTATTTACTTTTGTACGGACATATGGTACAAATCTTGGTACCACCCAAGCAAAAAAGAGGTGACTAAGGGAGCTGGTAATTGTACTTTACCAGTACGATGCAGTATGACCTACAAGAAAAAGAAGCTTTGGCGACGCTTTTTAAGGTCTTTACCGACGCTTATAAGTGTCGGCACATTTCTTCCTGACGCTTTCCAAAGCGTCGGCTATGTAAGAGTGGAAAAAATATTTGTCGACGCTTTCCAAAAACGTCGCTAAAGAATATTTTAGCGACGCTTAAAAGCGTCGCTAAATAGTCGTAGAGAAAAGCGTGGTTCCCCAGCAAAGCTCATAGCAACGAACAATCAATCAAAGAGAAAAGGGAGAAAAAGAAAAACAGAGAGAAGGGAGAGAGGGAAGGCCCTTTTAAATCCATCCAGATCAGCCACCCGGCGGCCATTCCCAATCTCCTCTTTCACCTTCCTCCTCCTCCTCCGGAGAGAGATCATGGAGACGGCATCGTCGACGACGCTGCTCCCGGAGGCGTTCCAGGGGGCTCAGGATGACATCACGGAGCAGATGGGGCTGGTGTGGCAGCAGATCAAGGCGTCGGTCATCGTCCCGCTGCTCCGCTTCGCGGTGTTCCTCTGCCTGGCCATGTCGCTGATGCTGTTCGTGGAGAAGGTCTACATGGCTGTCGTCATCATCATCCTCAAGCTCTTCGAGAAGCGCCCAGAGAAGCGCTACAAGTGGGAGCCAATGCGGGACGACCTCGAGCTCGGCAACTCCCCATGGTCCTCGTACAGATCCCCATGTACGAAAAAGAGGTCCTTCCCCGCCTTCTCTCTCCCCCCAACCCCCAATCGCTTTCCGCCTTCCCTCCCTTCCCTTCAACGAACTCGTCTTATTTCTTTCTTACCTCCGCCCTCCTAATTCCCCACCACCACTTGTTGATCCATCGATGTGGGGCTAAATCGAGGACCTAATTAGTTCTACCCTTCTCTTGATCTCTAGATCCTTTTGGGGAGGTCAGGATGGGATCTTTTCTCCTGCTTTTGTTCTATTATCCCGAGAGGAGAGGAAGGGAGGAAGGGCAACGGGTCAAACACGTCTTTTATCATTCAACTGGTTCAGACACCTCCTTTCTATGGCGTGAGATAGCGACGTACTTGCCATTGGTGTCGAGTCACACCCGATGGCTGATAGGCGACGGACGTAGCATCGATGTAGCTGGAGACCCATGGGTCGACGGCCTCCCGCTGTGGCTTTGGCCGACTATGGTTAGTGTCGAGGCTGGGGAGGGTCTACGGGTTTGTGATCTCATGACCCCCGGGGTGGCTGGCTGGGATGAGATTCAGTTGGCCCGTTTGTTCGGGCAGCATTTGGCGGAGCGGGTCCGTTCACTACCGTTATCACAGAGTGGCGGACCAGATGTACGTGTGTGGGGTTCCTCGACCAGATCCAGGGTCAGGATGGACGATCTCTCCCATATCCTTCGGCAGGACTACGAGCCTGGCCCGGATTTTGCCTGGATCTGGCGATTGGGGCTCCACCCGAGGGTCGCGTTGTTCCTCTGGAAGGTGGCCTGGGACCGTCTCCCTACGAGAGCTGTACTCGCAGGTCGAGGTGTGAGGATCTTATTTAACTGAGATCGAGAAAGAGCAATGAAGAAGAGAGGAGGGGAGGGGGGGTGCGGCCTCTGACGACGCATT
Source organism: Phoenix dactylifera (assembly GCF_009389715.1). NCBI lineage: Eukaryota > Viridiplantae > Streptophyta > Magnoliopsida > Arecales > Arecaceae > Phoenix > Phoenix dactylifera. Next base: position 814,918 of record NW_024067726.1, on the reverse strand, counting down.
GGCCTCCGACGACGCTTTCAAAAGCATAGGCCTTTTTATTATTTTCCGACGACGCTATTTAGCGTCGTCTTAGCCCACGAAGCATCCCCTGTTGTCGACGCTTTTTTAAACCAACGATAAATTATGGTGCTATACCAAAACTTGCCGACGCTTGTGACAAGCGTCGACAAAAAAGCGCCGGTAAAATTCATTTTCCTTGTAGTGTTAGTGTGCGTTAATACTTAAATCCTTGTGACAAACAGAATAAGTGATGCAGAACCAGAATGAACCCAACTTGGAGCCGTGTAGGAGACTTTGTTTTAGGTTTGGTTGAGTCATTGTTTAGTTTAAATTGGGTCCTAAATTATGTTTGTTTAGTTCTGAATTCAGGCTTAATTAGGAGTCTAGTTTGATTAGGGTTGTGATTAGGGATTTTAGGGTGAGTTGTGGTGATATAAAAAGGGTTGTAAAGGAGCGCCGCTGGCCTTCTTCTTCATTGTTTTCTCCTGGTGAAAAGAAAAAAAAACCTCTGAAAAGCTCTGGTGTTGCCCAAGGTGACAAGCCAAGAGGGGGAGGGGGGTGAATTGGTTTCTCTTGATTTTAACTATCTTACTTATGTTAATTGATGAGTTAGTGGAATTAAAACAAATCACAATACAAACAATAAGAAGTATAGTGGTTCGGTGCTCTCCTAAGCACCTACGTCCACTCCCCAAGCGATCCCTTGGGAATTCACTATAATCCCGCAGATTACAGTTGGATTGTTTTCCGGGCTCACAATCCAAAAACCTTTATACTTTGGTTTTCCGGGTTCACCAAAAACCTATGTTGGTTTTACGGGCTCACCAACGAACCTATGTTGGTTTTCCGGGCTCACCAACGAACCTTTACAATTGGTTTTATGGGTTCACCAATCAACCTATACCGTTGGTTTTGCGGGCTAACCAACTAACCTTTACAAGGAGTTTAATAACCAAAGTAAGAAGATTTAAGCTCCTAGATGAGCAAATATAACAATATAATCTACAAAGAAGAGTTTAGAGAATAGTTATCGCTTGATGTGACTTCTCTATTCTTTGTCAAGGATGCTTCACTCTTCAAGGATGGATGGAGCTCTTAATGACTCTTTGAATCTGCTCAACCACTTTCTTTTGACTCTTGAATGAAGCACTTGGATGAAGAAGATTAGGGCACTTTGTCTTTCTTGTGTACTCTTTGATATTTTGCAAAAGGATGTTCTCTCTGATGAATAGTGCCACTTTAAATAGTTTTCTTCATCCATTGGACAAGCCCCAATGGTTAGAATTCAAAAACTAGCCGTTACTCACTGTTGGAAGGACAAAAAGTACTTCTGCCGAACTAGCCGTTATGCTTCTGCCCGTGTTTGGGTCGGCTCAACCTGTCCTTGGGTCGACCCAACTTTCACTTGGGTCGACTCAACCTTTCATTGGGTCGACCCTCTCAGAACCACGAAAACTTGCAATTCAGCCTTCCTTCACTTGGGTCGACTCAACATTTCTTTGGGTCGACTCAAGGTTCAGTTGGGTCGACTCAACTTCCACTTGGGTCGACCCTCTCAGGATTTTCAGAGAACCTTTTCTGTCATGTATTCTGTCATTGCCTTTGGGTCGACCCTCTCAGTATTTGGGTCGACTCAAGCTTGGGTCGACTCAACTTCCTCTTGGGTCGACCCTCTCAATGTTTCCAGAGAACTGTTTTCTTGAGTCTTTGAGAGGCTTGAGGTTTGGGTCGACTCATGCTTTCCTTGGGTCGACCCAACTACTGTTCATCCGTGCCATTTTTGCAGAAGTGTGCCAGATACTTTCTTGATGTGCTGGGGTCGACCCAATCATCCTTGGGGTTGACTCAATCCACACTTTGCTGCAACTCAAGGTTAGATTCATCCAAATAAACAATGAAATGCATTTATACAAATATACTGAGAGTAACAGACTTATAAATGAAGTATCGAATTAACTTGTAACATACTCTTGATTATTGCTTGTTAATCATCAAAATAACACTATCATCCTCATTTGGAGCCCAAACCCCCTGTTTCTTCTCCTCTGTTGGTTGTTGAATCAGCCGCAGGATAATAGGGATCTTCTCTCCCACACTCACCACACCATTTGGTATCAGAGCGAGGTCAACTGGCTTCGATGGCGAATGATAGTGCCGCGAGCGTCCACCCCGGTAATGGCAATCACGGGGTGCCAGCCCTTTGGGCAGCGATCCGTGGGTTGGAGGGGGCGTGCGGGATATCCAGCAAACTCTCCAAGCCATGCGGATTGAAAATACCATGGATCCCAACCGGGAGCGCATGCGGGCTCACGAGGATCTCCCTCACGGTCCATCGGCACCGGCGCAAGATCCCCCTCGCCGGCGTTGCCAGCGAGTTCCTCCAGAGTCTTTCGACGAAGAGGAAGATGACGCGGTCTTTAGAGCATTCGGTGGACCGCGACTGCACCCAGGTGGATACGGCTTCAACGGAGGCGAACGGGACCGAATGGCATTCAACCATCGCTATCCGGATGAAGGAGATGAGGGGCTTGGAGGGCAACATCCATGGAGGAACCAAGGCCAAGCGGGCTACAGGTTCAATGGAGTCGACCGCAGACTTCCTTTTGGAGGGGTGGCTATTGATGGCTGGCCCCCTGATGAAGATGCAGTCGTCGACGAAGTCCCCGAGCCACATCCACGGATGAACAGGGCCCATGCAGGGGGAAGGAATGTAGAACCTGTGAGAAACAGGCTCCCTTGGGGCGTTCGTGATAGGGGCTCCCCTGATTTCAGATTAAAGGTGGATCTCCCTGCATTCAACGGTAATCTTCATATTGAGGGATTTTTGGATTGGTTGGCTGAGGTAGAAAATTTTTTCGATTATATGGAGATCCCAGATCAGAAGAAGGTGAAGTTGGTCATGTATAAATTGAAGGAAGGAGCATCTGCATGGTGGGATCAACTGCAACATAACCGTCTACGGCAAGGAAAGATGCAGATCACCACCTAGCGCAAGATGAAGCAACATCTGCATGGCCGTTTTCTCCTGCCTGACTATGAGCAGGCGCTCTACCATCAGTACCAGAACTGCCGACAGGGCCCCCGGACGGTGACCGAATACACTGATGAATTCAACCGCCTCAATGCCCGCAACAACTTGTCAGAAACAGAAAATCAGCAAGTGGCGAGGTATATTGGTGGGTTGAAGCCGGCCATCCGAGATCAGGTGGATTTATATCCGGTGTGGAGCTTGTTGGAAGCTACAAGTTTGGCCTTAAAACTTGAGGCGCAGGCGACACGAAAGGCACACCAATTTTTGCCCATGAATAGAGCATCGTCCTCGCGCTCCTCCACAATAGCAAAGCAGAAGACTGTTGAAGGAGTGGCCACCTCGAGTCAACCACCACCGACAATCACGTCGAGAGGAGCCGAAAATTTCAGCAAGCAGCAGGCTGCCCCAAAAGGTAGTGGCAACCCCTACGAGAGACTAATGCCTATAAAATGTTATAGATGTCAAGAGATTGGGCATCGGTCTAACGAATGTCCGTGTTGACCCCCTAATGGATTTTGATGAACACAAAACACTAGAGTATAATTCCCTTTATCTTAAACAATTTATTTGAGGATTTCAGGTGTTTAATTAAGAATATTGTCAAGAAATGTCTAGGCAAGTTTCCATATTTTTCAAGGATTTATTGAAGAATTTTTGAGATGAAGAAAACAGATCAGGGACAGCCGAGACGTCTCCGGTTTGTCACAGAGACGTCTCTGGCACGAACAGGAAGAATTGGCACGTCTGGAGACGTCCCCGGCACCTGGCGAGGCGTCTCGCAAGATCGGAGTCGACTCCTGACTCTGCGGAGTCGACTCTCTCAGAGGCGGCAGAAAGACCGATTTCAAGGGATGCGCCCGAGTCGTCTCCGAAGGACGCGGAGTCGTCCCCATGCATAAAAAGCAAACTTCCCGAGACGTCCCCAGAAAGCGCGGAGTCGACTCTCTCAGGGAATTCCAGAGGACTTATTTTTCGGTGATAAAACTGCGGAGTCGTCCCCGACGTCGCGGAGTCGTCCCCATGCAAAAAGCGCAAACATCCCAAGACGTCCCCGTAAAGCGCCGAGTCGACTCCAAACAACGTCAAAAGAAATTTTATACAGCCGAGACGTCTCGCGTTGAAGCGGAGACGTCTCCGGAGCGCCTGGGACGCGACTGACACACTTTTGCAGGTTTGTTTGAATTTCAAACGGCTATATTTTTGTGTCTAACGGATCTATTGCTTTTTGGGCTATAAAAGGGAGCTCCTAAGTGCCTTCCAACAACTTCTCACCAACCAAACACAAGATCATTCAAGAGAGAAGAAAGAGAAAGAGGTTCAAGGGAGTTAGTGCTTTCAAGAGGAGAAATCAAGTGCATTCAAGCTTTTCCATCTGATTTCATCTACTCACTTCCACTTGGCAATCAAAGCTCGCATTCAAGCCAATGTGATCCACATCGGAAGAACCACCATCATCCACGCTTCCAACGGCAAAAAGGGTTCTTCCGATTTTATTGTTTCTCATTGTTATATTTGCTTCTTAAGAGCTTTCAAATCTTTTGTAAAACGTTTGAATATTGAGCTTGTTTCAGTCAAGGAATTTGGAACAAGGGATAGGCGTCCCAAGCCTAAGTTAAAATTGGGGGATTGTAGGGTTCGTTGTTAGCCCGGGGTAAAACAACGAGTTGGGTAGTTCACTCGAAAAACTACCGGATTGTAGGGTTCGTTGTTAGCCCGGTGTAAAACAACGAGTTGGGTAGTGCACTCGCAAAACTACCGGACTGTAATCTGGAGGATTATAGTAAAATTCCCAAGAGGTCTTGGGGAGTGGATGTAGGTGCTGGGGTGCACTGAACCACTATATGTTTGTTGTGTTTGTGATGCTTTTTGTCATTGTCTAACTTGCTCACTTACTTACTTAGATAAATTGCTTGCTTAACTCTTATCCGCGCATCCTTTAGTTGCAAGCATATTCAATTTACTTAATCAAGTCTCATTCAATAAATCAAACTGTTGCTAAGTTTAAATTCCACTGTGCATCTATACAACTTAGCATAATTAATTGAAAAGTGTTAGAAGTAGCCTAAAAGTTTTAAAAGACCCAATTCACCCCCCCTCTTGGGTTGTATCTACTGGGCAACAAGTGGTATCAGAGCCGGTGCTCTATAATTTCTTGCCTTGTGTTTTTGACCTAACCGTCAAAGAGCCAAAGATCATGACAACTCAAATAGATAGTTTTCTAGGAGAGGGACAATTAATTGATAGACCTCCACTATTTAATGGCATAAACTATACACATTGGCAAGCACGCATGCGCGTTTTCATACAATTGCTTGATTATAATTTATGGAGCATTATAGTCAATGGAACACACACAAACACTAATCATAATGAGAAAATGGCTCAACAAAATTCAAAAGCCATGAACCTATTATATTGTGCATTAGATAGGAATGAGTTTAATTGCATATCTTCTTGCATAACTGCTAAAGACATGTGGAATATGCTAGAGGCTAAATATGAAAGCACTAACATTCTTAGTGAATCTGAAATTAGCTCTAAAGAAAAAGAGAGACAAGGTGATATTGAAAACCTATGCCTTGTGGCACACAAGGATGAGGTATGTATTGAAATGCAAAGTGTCTTCTCTTCTGAATATGAAGTATATGATAAACTTGAACATGACTTTACACTTGATGAGTTACATGATGCATTTCTTGATCTAATGAAAGAACATAAGAAACTCATTTGTAAAAACAAGAACCTGAAGAATGAAAAGAAAATCCTAGTAAATGAAACTGAAATCTTAATTAAGGAAAATAAAGAACTAAATCAGAAAAACCAACTTCTCACTGAAAGCCATGATAAACTTAAGAAAAATAATGAATTGCTTTCAGAAGATAACAAAAGATTAACTAAAGAAGTTGACAAATTAAAACCTGTTGTTGAAAGATTTACTTTGAGCTCTGAAAAGTTGAATCTAATGATAAATAATCAAAGAGCTGAATTTGATAATATTGGATTGGGATGTCAACCTTGGTACACCCAAAAATCTTTCAAGAATATGGTTGTTAAAACAGTTTCTAATCATTTTAAAATAGATTCTTATAATGCTGATAAACAGGAACAAAGGTTATGCAAAATCTCTTCTGTTCCTAAATCTGTACATTACAAATTTGATAAACCTAAAAGGCAAAAACAGAAAACTGAAGGGTTATCTACCACTCATGTTAAATCCATGTTTGTTAAATTTAATAAGAAGATGCAGAAATACACTTCTTGTAGTCCTAAAATCTGCAAGCCTATGGACAAAATAGCTATTAAGAAAATATGGGTTCCAAAAGGAACAATAATAGCTAACCTGCAAGGACCCAAAAGAGCTTGGGTTCCTAAGTTGAAAATCTAAATATTTTCTGCAGGTGTGTCTAGCACTCAAGGCTCCAACAAAAGATGTTAAATTGGACATTGGGTGCTCTAAACATATATTAAAGAATGAAACTTAAAATATACTTAAGAAAAGTAACTAAAATGGAAGAAATAATGAAAGTAGTAATTCTTGCATCCTCTCATACTGAAATTGTTTTATTAGTTGATTAAAACATAACTTGCAAGTATTAATCATTCTTTTCTTGTGATATAAGTGATATTTCTGATATGAAAAGAAAATATATCCAAATCACTCCATCTTTCTAGATTATGCTTTACTTATAGATGGATAATTTGGTAAATCAATTCTCCTAAGAATAACTCTATGAATTCTCTATATGCTTGACTGAGAGTTTTTATCCATGGCATTATTGTTCATTGATCATAGATATGAAAATGTGTACTTGGTATATCTTTGAATATATGCATTATAAATACTATGATTAAAGAATTCTTTTTGGCATATAAAATTAACTTATGCTAGTATGGACCTAATCTCAAAAGATCTTGTCATTGGTTTACTTAGATTATCTTCTGCAAGGTCAAAGTTTGCTATGCATGTTAACTAAGGAAACAAACAAGAATCAATTTCTAAATCAAAAGATGTTGTTTCCATCACTAAGTTTTCACAAGCTTACATTGGATTTGTTCTTGGCAAGTAAAATTAAAGTATTTTCTGCATTTGCTAAATCTTGTGAAAGGGATCAAATGAAAAAGGTTTGCAAACTATGAAAGTAAAAGAAGTATCATGGCATAGTCTTGAAAACCAATTTTTTTTAAGTTGTGCACAGAAAATAATATTGAATACAATTGTTTCTGCACCAAGAACACCATAAGTAAAATAGGATTAATAGAATCCTTGAAGAAATGAAAAAGGCAATGATGTATGATCGTCATCTACTTAAATGATTTTTTTTTAAAAAGCTATCATCATTGCTTGTCATATATATGGTTTCTATTAGATCTATTTTTGATGAAAACTCCACTTGATCTTCTGAAAAATAGAAAATGATCTGTTGCATATCTTTCATATTTTTCAGTAGTATATGTTATGCTTGATATGGTTTCTTGAAAACAATGCCAAATCTGATAAAGATATTTCTATCTTTGGATATCATTCATCAAGCAATGCATATAGAACATTCATGAAAAGATTCTAGTTGTAGAAATATAAACTCATTTTATTCTTTATGAGACTAATGATTTATTATCAAGATACTAAAATTAAATTATATATGTATATGGTTAATCTTTTACATATAACAATCTGAAAACTTGTTAATAATTAGAACCAAATTGAGTTTTTCAGAAATACACTTAATGAAGTAAAATTGATGATTACTAAAAGACTAAATTAAGAAAAGATGAAATAGATCTTGATGAAATTCTTGCATGATTAGAAGTAAAGATCACCATTATCATTTGCTTGCTTTATGAGCTTTATATTCTATCAAATAAATGTGTAGAATGCACTCCTAGGTGCTTATTTTATTAAAGAAGATATATGTTAAATAACCACCATATTTGAAAACACTCATTACAAATATGATAAAGCAATATATGATTTGGAACAAGCATCAAAAGCATGATATAAAACTTTGAGTAACTTTTTGATAGAAAGTAATAGTGATAAATTCTTGCATCAAAAAGAAGAATTTGTGATATCTTATTTGCTCAAAGTATACATTGATGATATCACTTTTTGGTTCTACAAACGAGGATTTATATGAAGATTTTACTAAGCTCATGCAAGGTGTGTTTGAAAAATATATGATGAATGAATTAACGTCTTCTCTCAAACTCCAAATTAAGAGAAACAAGAAAGAGGATCTTCATTGACCAAAGTTAGTCCACAAGAAAACTCTTATAAAAGATTGGCATGAAGAAGGTATTCTATGACCTCATCTTGTAGAATTTGAAAAGAATGAGCAAGGTAGATCTATTGTTTTTAAAGCTGTATTGAAGCATGATAGAATACTTATTTTATCATATAGCTAGTAGACCAGATTGTATGCTCATTATGTGCAAGATTTCAATCTAACTCTAATGAATCATAATTTATTGATAACAAATAAATCATAATCTCAATTTTGATAGAAACAACTGTTTAAGATAAGTTGATTAAAACTTAGCTAGCGTGTCTTATTGATAATTATCTTAAGCAAATAAAATCTAAACTAAATTGATTTTGAAAATCAGAAATTGATTTGACCTTGATAAATCTTCATATTGCCTCACATGCTTGTCCTTGAACCATCTTGGTTAATGAAACTATCTTTTTAGTTCAAGTGATATGTGCTTGCTTATACTTAGGCAATCTCTTGAGTAAAGTGACTCAACATTCAACTAGTGTCATATCTTGTATTGAGTCATCTAGTTAAAAATATGGTAGATGAATGTTTTGTATCTTGAAGAAACTAATGACTTTCTTTCAAGAAAGAAAAGGAGTTTGCAGGATCTTTGAGCAAGAAAATGGGAGATTTCAACTTGAAGGACACCTCCATAAAAGGTACAATAAACATTCACATGCAAACAAGAGAGAGGACTTTCTTTAGCCAAAAGGTTACACATAAGAAATCTAGTAGGTATTTGACTTGAAGAATGCAGAATGATTCGGTAATTTTAGATACCTCTCTCATAAATTAGCTGAGCAAAGTCATTAACTTAAATCTTACTATGGCATGATTAAAGTCTTTAATTATTAATTTCTTGATATCATGTCTATATATGTATTGATTGACTTGTGCTTTTAGAAATTGTTTCATGGTTTGCCCAAACTAAAATATATCTTTACCTATGTCATAACCATGAACTACACAAGTTTATACTTAGAATTTTGATTTAAAATGACTTGTGAGAAGCTATGAATTTTTGAGCATAATGAAAATGTGTTTGCATGATATACCTCTATATGATACATTTGATTATTTCTTTATTCTGCTCTTTCAAAAAAATTACTTGAGAATAACAAAAAGAAAGAGAGATAAAGGAGAGATAATGGATATTATTCAAGAGAAGTAAAATCTAAGTAAAGGCAAATACTCCAATCTTAAGAAAAAGCAAAACAAGCGTAATATATTCACCACATTTGTAAGACTTGTGTGAGCATTCTTTTGGAAGGATAAAATCCGTAATGAATTATACTTAAATAGAGGGAGAGTTTAAAGTAAATATTTTAACCTTTCTATATTGCTCATCATAGGGATGGTGCCAATGGGGAGGCTAGTGGTAGTACCCGGCACTATTTGACCCAAATATTCGGTGTAGGGCATATTAGGGACGGCACAAGAGGGAGGCTAGTGGTAGTACCTCGTGCCCCTTCCAACTCCACCGGATAGGGAGCAAATAGAGTATAGAGCATAAGAAAGTAAAAATGAATGACAAAGTAAATGAAAGTATATAAGAAGAATCAAGTCAAGCTTTAATCACTTGAAAACACATTTCAAGGATGAAATCAGTGCAAAATTATATTTAAATAGGAGGAGTTTATTTGAAAAGAATTGATTTTGATCCTTGACATTCTTTTTCTTATTATTTTAATGCATGACTTAACACATAATATATTTTGCATGTAGCATGATGTCTTGAATTATGAGTTCTCAATATTTTGTAATGCTCCATGCTTGGATAATTTGATTGAATGTTTGAAATACTATATGAAGTTATTTTATGGTATTATTGAAAAGAAATTTTAAATTTGTCGTTCACAATCATCTTTGAAATCTGAAAGTTGAATAAATTTGTAAAAAGGAGAAGAGAAGTATATCTCTAATTAGGCAAAATGAATTGATTTTGTTTTATCTTTCAACTTGCCTAACCTTGGTATATAATGTTCTAATTCATACCAAAACTCAACATAAATACAAATATTCTGAATATGCTCTTATATGTTTGAAATATGTGTTTTCAATAGTAATGATTTAAGATGAGCTACAATGTGGAAGATACATATCTCAAATTATGATTTTGAAAGCCTCTATTGAAAATCTTTATGAAATTCAGAATCTGATTTTGTATAAAAGCTTAAACTCAATATGATTTATAGATAAAAACTACAGTTTAAGAAAAATAGAGAAATTCTGATGCCTTGATTGTTTGCCCCGATACGCATCTGAAACATATCATTTCTTATCTTTAAAGTGTACTAATATTGGTCCAAATGATGTGTCTTTCGATGATCTTGATTGCAAACAAAAAAAAAAAAAATTCTAAATATATGATTTTATTTTGATATTAAAAGATTTATTGTGCTTCATGTATACATTGCTGGTATCAATGATTAAGAATTTGAGCTCTATAAATATATATACCTCAATGGTAATCTATATGTTTTTCTCTCCTACATTCTTAAAGACTTCCATCAAAATATATATAGAGTGAATGATCTTAAAGCTAGAAATATTTCAGCTCACTCAAACGATTCTAAAAGAAAGAAAATGTAAATGCTTTTGAAAGAAACTGAGCTTCAAATGAATCATTTTCTGATTAATATTTCTATACATTTTCTCTAAGATTAAGAGAAAGCATAACTTGTTCTTGAAGGATTAGAAAGAGTAATTGCTACAAATTTTGAATAAAACTAGATTACTCTACATTCTCGATATTATAGAAAAGAATGATTAAAGAAAAATGCATCTTTTGAGGGGGAGCTTTAGATATTCAGTATCTCATACCTTGATTTTTATGGATTGATTTTGATGAACCTCCTTATATTGCAAGACTTGCTTTAATTATATAATAAGTTTATACCTTGTGATGAGTTCTATAAAGGTTGTCTTATCTCAAACATTGAGTCTTATGAAAATAAGCTGAAACTTATAGAAAATATATTTTTTTGAGATTGACTATTTTATTGAACATTATCTTCAAATTTTAAACTCTTAAATGGAATGATCAATTGAGGGGGAGAAAGAAAATCTCAGAAGGAGAGATCTTATGGAACTTAATCGCATAAATCTATAACTAAAGGAGAGAGAAAGCATACTAAATGAAAAGTGATCCTAATGCTCTCCAATATGTATCATCTGAAATTTAAATCTGAAAATCTTTATGATACACCTTGAGGCTTATTATTTGGTTAATATATCTTATGCATAAATCATGAACCCAATTGCAATTCAAACAGTTGATCTTAAGAGCCTCTAACTTAATGAAAAAGGGGGAGAATAATGTGTTGAATTTTCTTGAGTATCTCTTAGAAAACCAATTTTTGGAATTTACTGATGAGTTCTTATTGGCTTGTTCTCTAGAACTTCAATTTTTATGCCAATTCATTATTATATGTACCAAAATGTGTTTCCTTTTTAAAGGATTAAAGTCTTTATAAGAATCTTCAAAGCTTTGAATTTTATGTATGCTCTAAGATATATCATAAATTGCATGAATTCATGTTTTTGGCATTTATGCCACAATATTTTTACACCATAAAAGAACTTTGCAATCATACTTAATATACTGCTCTTATACTCTGAAAATTAGTTAAATTGCTCTCATGTTGATAAAATACTTAATATATTGGGCAAAAGATCTTAAATGAACAAGCTTTCATACTTATTATTGAAGAGAGGTTAGATTTCCATTCGTGCTTTCCTTGAATATCATTTGTGGTACTTCTTGAATTAACTTAAGAAAGATTCCATCTACACTTGAGTTGAAAACTATCCTTGGAATCACATTAGATGTGCTCTCATCATAATTTGCTCTGAAATTATCCGAAATGGCTCTGATCTATGCTCATTTATCTTTTTCTAACATTATTGCCTTGAGCATTCTTATCTTTGTGCTTAATGTTTCACTATCTTTTTGATGTTGTCAAAAAGGGGGAGAAATATCTGAGTATATGCTCATAATGCTTTATGTGTTGCATTTACTCCAAGTTTTGTCAAAAAGGGGAGTAGAACCAATATGGAATGCAAAATGCAAAATTTAAACTCATACTTGAAATTTTAATTAGAATCAACAAAATGAAGAGATAAAATTGAAGAATATTGGCTTTAAGACAATTGTCCTTCTGGAAAAGAAAGGGGGAGTCAAAAGTATTTGGTTTTTTAATTGTTGTTAGCATCAATATTTCATTAATTTACATCTTAACTTGATTCAAATTCAGTTGATATGCTAAAATTGCTCAAGAGCTACCAAGATCAATACTTATGCATAAGGATAGAACTGAAAGTTGACTATTTTGAATTATGCACACTGTATCTAGCTCTAACCAAAACATAATACTTGTACATCTGATCAAATACTGTGTATATGTTTAAATTTCGAATTTTGCATATACTCAGTATTTTGTCATCATCAAAAAGGGGGAGATTGTTGACCCCCTAATGGATTTTGATGAATACAAAATACTAGAGTATAATTCCCTTTATCTTAAACAATTTATTTGAGGATTTCAGGTGTTTAATTAAGAATATTGTCAAGAAATGTCTAGGCAAGTTTCCATATTTTTCAAGGATTTATTGAAGAATTTTTGAGATGAAGAAAACAGATCAGGGACAGCCGAGACGTCTCCAGTTTGTCACAGAGACGTCTCTGGCACGAACAGGAAGAATTGGCACGTCTGGAGACGTCCCCGGCACCTGGCGAGGCGTCTCGCAGGGTCGGAGTCGACTCCTGACTCTGCGGAGTCGACTCTCTCAGAGGCGGCAGAAAGACCGATTTCAAGGGATGCGCCCGAGTCGTCTCCGAAGGACGCGGAGTCGTCCCCATGCATAAAAAGCAAACTTCCCGAGACGTCCCCAGAAAGCGCGGAGTCGACTCTCTCAGGGAATTCCAGAGAACTTGTTTTTCGGTGATAAAACTGCGGAGTCGTCCCCGACGTCGCGGAGTCGTCCCCATGCAAAAAGCGCAAACATCCCGAGACGTCCCCGTAAAGCGCCGAGTCGACTCCAAACAACGTCAAAAAAAATTTTATACAGCCGAGACGTCTCGCGTTGAAGCGGAGACGTCTCCGGAGCGCCTGGGACGCGACTGACACACTTTTGCAGGTTTGTTTGAATTTCAAACGGCTATATTTTTGTGTCTAACGGATCTATTGCTTTTTGGGCTATAAAAGGGAGCTCCTAAGTGCCTTCCAACAACTTCTCACCAACCAAACACAAGATCATTCAAGAGAGAAGAAAGAGAAAGAGGTTCAAGGGAGTTAGTGCTTTCAAGAGGAGAAATCAAGTGCATTCAAGCTTTCCCATCTGATTTCATCTACTCACTCCCACTTGGCAATCAAAGCTCGCATTCAAGCCAACGTGATCCACATCGGAAGAACCACCATCATCCACGCTTCCAACGGCAAAAAGGGTTCTTCCGATTTTATTGTTTCTCATTGTTATATTTGCTTCTTAAGAGCTTTCAAATCTTTTGTAAAACGTTTGAATATTGAGCTTGTTTCAGTCAAGGGACTTGGAACAAGGGATAGGCGTCCCAAGCCTAAGTTAAAATTGGGGGATTGTAGGGTTCGTTATTAGCCCGGGGTAAAACAACGAGTTGGGTAGTTCACTCGAAAAACTACCGGATTGTAGGGTTCGTTGTTAGCCCGGTGTAAAACAACGAGTTGGGTAGTGCACTCGCAAAACTACCGGACTGTAATCTGGAGGATTATAGTGAAATTCCCAAGAGGTCTTGGGGAGTGGATGTAGGTGCTGGGGTGCACTGAACCACTATATGTTTGTTGTGTTTGTGATGCTTTTTGTCATTGTCTAACTTGCTCACTTACTTACTTAGATAAATTGCTTGCTTAACTCTTATCCGCGCATCCTTTAGTTGCAAGCATATTCAATTTACTTAATCAAGTCTCATTCAATAAATCAAACTGTTGCTAAGTTTAAATTCCACTGTGCATCTATACAACTTAGCATAATTAATTAAAAAGTGTTAGAAGTAGCCTAAAAGTTTTAAAAGACCCAATTCACCCCCTCTCTTGGGTTGTATCTACTGGGCAACAGTCCGAGGTGACGGCCGGTCAATGTAGTCGAAGCTGAGAATGAAGAAGAAATGCCGCATGAGGAGGAGGATCATGAAGAGGGGCAGAACGACGATGAAGACGTCGAGGTGATGTTACCGGATCAGGGAGTTTCGGCCTCCTTCGTAGTTTAGCGAATTTTATTTGCCCCGAGGAATGAAGAGGAATCGCAACGCCACAGCATCTTCAAAACTTGCTGCACTATCCACAAAACTGTGTGCAATGTGATTATTGACAGCGGCAGCAGCAAAAATATTGTTTCTTCCGCGTTGGTTCGTGCCATGGATTGAAGATAGAAAGACACCTGTCTCCTTATAAGATTGGATGGATTAAGAAAGGTGCTAAAACGAGAGTAGAGAATGTATACAGGGTGCCATTATCTATCGGAAGGTACTACAAGGATGAAGTGGTGTGCGATGTGGTGGATATGGATGCATGTCATGTTCTACTTGGGCGTCCATGGCAGCATGACTCAGATGTTACATTTAGGGGTTGAGACAACACATACTTGTTCTGATGGCAGGGTAGAAAAATTTTGTTGGTGCCTATGAAAGAGAAGCCTACACCCAAAACTTCTCAAGTGGAGGGGAAGTCTTTCCTTGCGGTTTCTGGTGTGCAGTTCATGGCAGAACTCAAGGGGGCTGAAGTGATTATGGTGTTGGTTGTTAAGGGGTCGGAGATGCCTATCATGCAGCAGGTGCCCGAGGAGTTCAAAGAATTGCTGACAGAGTTCCAAGACATCACCCCTGCAGAATTACCGAATGGACTGCCTCCCATGCGAGATATTCAGCACCATATTGATTTGGTGCCTGGTGCAAGTCTCCCCAATCTGCCTCATTACCGCATGAGTCCTAAGGAGAGTAAAATTCTGCAGCAACAAGTTAAAGATTTGATCAAGAAGGGGCTGATCCGGGAGAGCATGAGTCCGTGCGCGGTGCCTGCACTTTTGATGCCGAAGAAGGATGGGAGTTGGCGCATGTGTGTGGACAGCCGTGCGATCAACAGGATAACAGTAAAATACCAATTTTCCATACCCCGTTTGAATGATATGCTCGACATGTTAGAAGGAGCCAAGGTCTTCTCCAAAATTGATCTTCGGAGCGGCTACCATCAGATCCGAATTCGGCCCGGTGATGAATGGAAGACGGCATTCAAGACGAAGGATGGACTTCACGAGTGGATGGTCATGCCTTTTGGCCTATCCAACGCACCGAGCACCTTCATGAGAATAATGAACCAGATACTAAAATCATTTATTGGAAAGTTTGTCGTCATCTACTTTGATGATATTATGATCTATAGTCGCAATAAAATTGAGCATAAGGAGCACTTGAGAGCAGTTTTGCTTGCTTTACGGGAGAATCAGTTGTTTGTTAATCTTAAGAAGTGTCATTTTGTTACAAAATGCTTGGTGTTCCTGGGATTTGTTGTTGGGGCTGATGGCATACATGTTGATGAAGAGAAGGTAAAGGCAATACGGGAGTGGCCGATTCCTACAAATGTTAGCCAAGTCCGCATCTTTCATGGGTTAGCGACGTTCTATCGGCGTTTCATTCGGAATTTCAGTTGTTAGATGTATGCTCTAGAAGCCAATCTGGCTGACACATTGTTAATTCTAGGAACATAATTTTGTACTTGACTATTTATTATTGAATAAATAAAAGGCATCTTTTCATTCATATTATTTATGTGTCTATGAATCGTCCAAGAAATTAATAAGATGATGATGCATATTCTCAAGAGTTGAGAATTTGAGCCATGTATCATTGGTGATTAATTTCTAAATGCTCCTGATCAATGGATCATCACGAGGACGGTGATCGATCCGATCAGTGCACAGATCACTTTCTTATAGGACGGACGAGATTTGAGTCCATAGTGTAGGGACACTGAAGTGATAGTGCAGGTGCTTGTTAGAGAACAAGGGTACTGAGCGTGACCAAGACAAGAAGTCACTTGGATGTCTATCCACTCGTCAGTGACTTGCTTGATGTTGCAGTAGTATGACTGGTCCTTTGACCTGCGGTGCTTCAGCTACTCACAGTGAGGTTATTGTAGTTTGACTACATGATGAGAGCACAAAAGTGCGATCTAAATACCCATTAACTTAGCCTAATACTAGCAAAATAATGATAAATAATAGGTGTTAACATTTGCATGATTAAATATTTTATCCTTAGCACTTATTATAATTTTTATCATTATTTTATATAAATTCATCTTAAAAGAATGCATCTTCCTAACTGCAGAATAGAGCCCAGATTCAGCCATCCACAATGCATCCCGAGCATTTCCACGTTCGCATCTAGTGCGTTCGAATCTAATTCTGCAGCCAGTTTCCGAATTCATAGCATCTTCGCGTGTGATCAGCTCCCACTGTCCGAGCTTCCTGCATCCCCGCGTCCAATGCCCTGCGGTCATTCCGTGCATAGCATCCAAGAGTCCCAGCCTCCTAGATCCCGTCTCATCCCATGCATCCATTTGAAGCAGCCCGCGTGCACCCCATCCGCACATCTTCCGAATTCGGGACCCTAGGAACCGTGTTCGTCTTCTCCGCGTGCGAATCTCCCATGCGTCCCAGTTCACAACGAGCCCCAGCTCCAATGCTTAAGACCAGCCGTCCACCTCTTCTCAGCGGTTTGCCCATGAAGCTTCTCCCAGCATGCCACGTCGTCCGCTTCTTCCACGAGCCATCCACCATGTTCCAGCGTCTGTGATCAGCTCCCGGCCGTCCATGGCGATTCCACCGTGATCTCAGCGTCCGTGCCCCATCCCATGAAGATCGCGATCCAGCTTCCGTCTTCCTCGCAGGCCACGTCCGTCCAGTCCGCTTCTCCCGAGATCCTAGTTTCTGTGATCAGTTCCCAGCAAGTCCCGACTTCATCCCGGCATGCCACGTTCGTCCGCGTGCAGCTCATCATCCAGCGAACATCATCTGAATCCTAGCGTCAATCCTCTGCATCCCATGCTTCCGAATCGGATCCGTGAAGCCTTCCAGCAT
Source organism: Phoenix dactylifera (assembly GCF_009389715.1). NCBI lineage: Eukaryota > Viridiplantae > Streptophyta > Magnoliopsida > Arecales > Arecaceae > Phoenix > Phoenix dactylifera. The sequence continues at coordinate 797,524 of NW_024067726.1, read as the reverse complement.
CTCCACGTTTCAGCCTTCCCTAGATCCCGCAAGCATCCGCTCTCCACGCGTCTTCTGGATTCTTCCCAGATCTTCTCCGCGTCCGTGAGCCAACGTCCGCAACCTCCCGCGAAGCATTCTCCCATGATTCCGCGTCCGGATATCTCGCAACTAGATGAGGGATCCACCGGGCGAATATAGAAGGTCTCTCCCTCGGCTGGAGAGGGGGGTCCCATTCGAAAAAAAACAGAGAGGCCCCCTGCCATTCAAAAGAAAAAAAAGAGAGAAAGGGAAACAGGGGATGCCCTGTTTCCGAAAATAAAAAGAAAAAAAAAAGAAGGAAGAGGAACAGGGGAGTTTCTTTTATGTTTATGGCCGGCTAATCCCTTAGGTGAAGGGTGATGGAGGAACCTTTGATGTCTTATTTTTTCAAGTAAATTCTGAACATTGATCTCTTTGCTTTACATCTATTCATATGTTTTTGATTCTTGAATGTTTATTTATGAGATAGATCTTTTATGGTTTATATTTCTTGATTCATGTATTGTTTCGATGTTTGATTTGTCGTAGACGTAATCGGCACGATAAATGCTTAGATCTTGAATTCATGTTTTCAAATTGTATACTCCATGATTAGAACTATTCTATCTGATTGATCCTTAATCAAGAATCGCAGAATTTAATTGTTGAAAATAATATCATCGAAGGGGATCCCAGATCCCTACACCATCTTAATCTATTTAAATTTCGATTCTCTGTTTACTGAATTATTTTCTATTTGCAAAACATCATTGTTGCCCAGAGATGATCACCCAAGAGGGGGGTGAATTGGGTGTTTTAAAACTTTTTGACTAATTAAAAAATAAAACACGCAAATGTAAGAACTAAAGTAAAGATAGAGGGATGAGAACAGTCAATCGCAAACACAAGGTTTTATAGTGGTTCGGAGCTTCCACTGCTCCTACATCCACTCCCCAAAGCACCTTTGGGAATTTTCACTATAATCCAAGATTACAGTCCGGTAGTTTTGCGAGTGCACTACCCAACTCGTTGTTTTACACCGGGCTAACAACAAACCCTATAACCCCCAATTTCACCTAGGCTTGGGACGCCTTTCCCTTGTTCCAAGTCCCTTGACTGGAACAAGCACAATATTGAAAGAGTTTTACAAACGATTGGAAAGCTCTAAATAAGCAAATATAACAATGATGAACTATAAAACCCGGAAGAATCCTTTTGCCGTTGGAAGTGTGGGAAATGATGATTCTTCCGATGTGGATCGCGTAGGCTTGAGTGTGAGCTTTGAATGCCGAGCGGAAGAGAGTAGTTGAGCTTGAAATCAGTTGAGAAACTTGAAAGCACTTGATTTCTTCACTTGAATGCACTAACTCCCTTGAACCTCTTTTTCTTTCTTCTCTCTTGAATGATCTTGCTTTGGGTTGGTGAGAAGTTGTTGAGAAGCACTTAGGAGCTCCCTTTTATAGCCCAAAAAGCAAATATAGCCGTTAGAGATAAAGTAAAAGAGATTTAAAATTCAAACCAAACCTGCAAAAGTTGTCAGTCGCGTCCCAGGCGCTCCGGAGACGTCTCCGCTTCAACGCGAGACGTCTCGGCTGTATAAATTTACTTTTCACTTTGTTTGGGGTCGACTCGGCACTTTACGGGGACGACTCCGATGATGAATGGTTTGAATCCTTGTTTTTCTGTTTTTCTGAGAGGGTCGTCTCGGCGCTTTACAGGGACGTCTCGGCTTGTTTGCACTTTTTGCATGGGGACGACTCCGCTGCCTTGGGGACGACTCCGTTGTTATAACTCCGAAAAACATGTCTTCTGAAATTCTCTGAGAGAGTCGACTCCACTCTTTCAGGGGACGTCTCCGCTGCCTTAACTCCGAAAAAGACATCATCTGGAAAACCCTGAGAGAGCCGACTCCGCTACACTGGGGACGACTCGGAAACTCAGCTTTTTAACTTGCGGGGACGACTCCGCGTACTGTGGGGACGGCTCACGCGTATCACTTGAAATCTGCCTTTCTGCCGCCACTGAGAGAGTCGACTCCGCTACTGAGAGAGTCGACTCCGACCCTGCGAGACGCCTCGCCAGGTGCCGGGGACGTCTCCAAGTGTGCCAGTTCTTCCGGTTTGTGCCAGAGACGTCTCTGAGACTATCCGGAGACGTCTCGGCTGTCCCTGATCTGTTTTCTTCATCTCAAAAATTCTTCAATAAATCCTTAAAAATTATGGGAACTTGCCTAGACATTTCTTAACAATATTCTTAATAAAACACATGAATTCCTCAATTAAATTGTTAAGATAAATAGAATTATACTCTAGTGTTTTGTATTCATCAAAACCCATTAGGGGGTCAACAATCTTCCCCTTTTTGATGATGACAAAACACTGAGTATATGCAAAATTCGAATTTTAAACATATACACAGTATTTGATCAGATATACAAGTCTAATGTTTTGATTAGAGCTAGATACAATGTGCATAATTTAAAATAGTCAATTTTCAGTTCTATCCTTATGCATAAAATTAATCTTAATAGCTCTTGAGCAATTTTAGCATATCAACTGAATTTGAATCAAGTTAAAATGAAATATTGATGCTAAAGATAATTAAAAGCTAAGTTCTTTTTGACTCCCCCTTTCTTTTCCAAAGGGCAATTATCTTAAAGCCAATATTCTTCAATTTTATCTTTTCTAATTCAACTTTGGAGTATGAATTTCGTATTTTGCATTCTAATGTATCCAATATCCATATTGGTTCTACTCCCCTTTTTTGCATTTCATAATTAAGTTCTACTCCATATACTCCATATATATATATATATATATCTACTTTGTTTTCCCATAAATTTTGCATTCCAATGTATCTAATATCCATGTTGGGTCTACTCAATATATAAGTTCTATAAGTTCTATTATATCTACTCCCCCTTTTTGTCATCAACAATGAAGGGGACAAATTATCCTTAGGTGCTTAAAGCATACTTCCTAGTAAAATTCAGCATATTTCCATGAACCACTCAAGGATATTCAAGTTGTGCTCCCCTTGTCCAAGTTATTTCTATTAATGAATTTAGTCATTCATATCACTCCCCCTTTGTTTTGGTATTCATTTCAGACTCCTCTTTTTGTTAATCATAGTTATCACAAGATGTGCTCCCCCTGTGTCATATGCATTGATAAGTTGTGTTAAATTTTACCACTTAAGGCATGCTATGAGATTTTTATGGCACATCACAATCACAGAATCACATACACAGAGTTAGCAATGTACACAAAGTTTCAAAAGAAATTGTATTCATGTATCATTGTAAACCTTTGAAGTCAGTACAAAGTTAAGAGAAGAAATCATTACAAGTATTGATTTTTAATACAAAAAGTGTTTCAAAATAGCCTAGGGTTTACAAAAAGAAGATCCCTAGATGTCTACAAAATGTCCCTCATCGGCGACGTTGCTCATAAGCCCTAGCAGCTGCATCTATGAAAGCATTGATGGAATCTAGCAGTGTTCTGAATTGATCTCCCTGTGACTGATGGAAGGCTGCCACTAGTGCTTCAAATTCTATGGTTGCCCTTTCAATTCTTCCTCTAAGTTGGGCAACCAAGGTGCCCACATTTCCTCCAGGGCTTGTCAACTCTTGAAGGCTATTTGAGATGCTCCTCAAGTCATCCTTTAGCTCGATGGATCTGAAGGTTTGGGTGGCACTCACACCAACTAGTTCTTGCGCTGTAGCTTCTATTTGAGCTCTAATTTCCTTTAGCTCTTGTAGAATCCCTTCATGTGAAGCTCTGATGGGGGCCAACTCAGTAGAGATCATCGATCTCATTTCCTCTCTCATTTGCTGGCATATCACAGATGCTAAAGTGCGCATCTGGTCTTCGGATAGGGAGAAGGGCCCACTGACTGGAGGAGGTGGTGGCATGGATGTGGAAGGTCCAGCTGAGCCGGAGGGTACATCAGGATAGTCCATGTGGCTATGTGGAGGAGAGTGATGGTCAGGCTCCTGAAGTGGGAGCTCAGGCTCTAGGGTTTGAGCTTTTCTCTTTGGTACCTTGACCCATGACCCATCTACCTTGTGAAACTCCATTCTACGCATTGTGCTCTCATTATAATAGTCGGTGTTTCTCAAGAGTTTTGCAGGCTCATTTTCTGGAATGGGTACTTTGAAATGTTTCAAGAGTAGGGTAAGGATCATCCCATAAGGTATGCTAAACCTAGAATACCTATGACATGTAGCAATGTAGTTCAACATGAGTCTAGGGAGGTTTAGAGGAATCCCTAGTAGGATATGGTGCATGATAACTAAATCTCGCTCCGAAACAAAATCGAAGCGACCGGTTTTAGGAAACAAGACCCGGTTGACAATACTTAGAAGTAGTCTCATTTCGGCATTTAGGTCTTGGGAGTTGACTACATCAAGAGGGCCGCAGTCCTCTCTTCCTAGAAGCAAATTTAGGGCTATTTCCCTTTGGGGATGTGATGTCGGAGCCTCACCATCTTTAGGAATTTGCAGAACAGTGGATAGAATATCCTCATTAATTTCTACCAATGTCCCCCAGACATATGCAGTGTACCCTAAGTCCCCTAAGGCCATATTGCTAAATAGTTCTCTAACTAGGCCGGGGTAGGTCGAGGTATTGAGGGTACAAAGGTATTCCCACCCTTGGGCACGGAGTCTCTCTCCAATAGAGAACCCCTCACTATCTAGAAATGCAAAGTCTATGTACCTACCGGTCGTCACTGTGCGATTTGCACAGGAAATGGTCGTGGTTGGCGGAGCAACCGGAGGAGATGGCACGAAAGGTTCTTCCCTCTGTTCCTCACCGTCGGCCGCTGCCCTAGGACGCCTCCCACCAGTCCTCCTAGCTCTTTTAGGTGCCATTGAATGGAAAACCTAGGGAAATGGGGAGAAAGAGGCTAGAGTTTGTGTTGGAGAGAAAATGGAGGCTAGGGTTTTTGTTTTTGTCGGGGATGAAAGGGATAGCTCGGGTCGGCTCGAGCTGTTTTGACCTATTTTAAAAACCCTCGTTCGGTCCCCGAGACGTCTCCGCGACTAAGGCGAGACGTCTCGCCGGGGGGGACGTCTCTGCGATTTGCCAGAGACGTCTCCGGCACTGAAAAATTTCAGACTGATTTTTATCTTTTTCCAATTTGTTTCATTTAATCACACTAATTATGATTTCTTTGGTGAATACAGAATGAGTTTGTTTGTGATCCTCCCCCTTAATAATACATCCTATAGAGGTTTGATAATGATTTTTGAATTATTAATGTTGAAATGAGGAATGTTTGACCAAATTTCGAATACCTATGAAATAGGCTCTGAAAATATCTCTATGAAGAGTCCAAGGGAGGGTAACCATCCTCCGGAAAGTCAAACAGTTCGTCATTTAGCTTAGATGGATTCATGCTTTCACTTATGTTGACCTTAAGGTGGATTACTAGTTTTTTGAGTAGCAAGGCATTGCAATACAAGTTGAATTTATTTGCTAGGGTCATACAAGCTCAAAGCATTTCTTAAGAAGTTGAACCTATCTTTACAAAGGGGCTTTGTAAAGATATCGGCCAATTGATTTTCAGTACATACATATTCAATCATCACATCATTTTTCAGCACATGATCCCTAATAAAATGATGTCTAATCTCTATATGCTTTGATTTAGAGTGTTGGACAGGATTTTTTGTTAAATTAATTGCACTTGTATTATCACATTTAATTGGTATGTTGTCCATTTTGATGCCGAAGTCTTCAAGTTGTTGCTTAATCCAAAGAACTTGGGCACAACAGCTTCCAGCTGCAATGTACTCAGCCTCAGCTGTGGACAAGGCAACTAAATTCTGTTTCTTGCTAAACCAAGAAACCAAATTAGCACCCAAGAATTGACATGTGCTACTTGTGCTTTTTCTGTCGAGTTTGCACCCGGCAAAATCAGCATCGGAATAAGCAATTAAATTTATGTCAGATTGTTTAGAATACCATAAGCCTACATTAGATGTCCCTACTAGATATCTAAAAATTCTTTTAACAGCTTGCAAGTGTGATTCCTTAGGACATGCTTGGTATCTAGCACACATACAAACACTGAATAATATATCTGGTCTACTAGCAGTAAGGTAAAGTAAAGAGCCTATCATACCTCTGTACAATTTACAGTCTATACTTTTACCTTTTTCATCTTTGTCAAGCTTGCAACTTGAGCCCATGGGTGTGCTGATTTCCTTTGTATCCTTCATCTTGAATTTTTCCAACATTTCCTTGATATATTTGGATTGACTGATGAAGATGCCTTCCTCTGATTGTTTTATTTGTAGCCCAAGAAAGAAGTTGAGCTCACCCATCATGCTCATTTCAAATTCTCCCTACATAAGCTTGGCAAACTCTTGACAAAGACTATCATTAGTAGCACCAAAAATTATATCATCCACATAAATTTGTACAAGCAATAAGTCATTTCCTTTTCTTTTAATGAAGAGGGTTTTGTCTACATTTCCTCTCTTAAATTTATTTTCAATTAGAAAATTACTTAATCTTTCATACCATGCCCTAGGGGCTTGCTTAAGTCCATACAATGCTTTATGCAATTTATACACATAATCTGGATGTAAGTGATTTTCAAAACCTGGAGGTTGTCCTACATAAACTTCCTCCATTATATAACCATTTAAAAAAGCACTTTTTACATCCATTTGATAGAGTTTAAAATCCATGAAGCATGCATATGCCAAAAGTAGTCTAATAGCTTCTAATCTAGCAACAGGAGCAAAATTTTCATCAAAGTCTATTCCTTCCTCCTGATTATAACCTTTGGCAACTAGTCTAGCTTTGTTTCTTATGACTATTCCATCTTCATCTAGTTTATTTCTATACACCCACTTGGTGCCTATGATTGAGACATTAGGGGGTCTTTTCATTAGGGTCCAAACTTCATTTCTTTCAAATTGGTTTAATTCCTCTTGCATAGCATTCATCCAATTGTCATCTTTTTCAGCTTCTTCTAGTGATTTAGGCTCGATTTGTGAAACGAATGCAAAATAATTACTAGTGTTTCTTAAAGAGGATCTAGTTCTTATTCCTTGTGAAGGATCACCAAGGATTAGATCCTTTGGATGACCATGTGCATACCTCCATTCCTTAGGAAGATCTTGATTTCTTGATGGAGGTTGATCTTCTTCATCTTGCTGAATTGTATCTTCTTTGATCTCATCCTCATGTTGTTTGTCTTGTATGGAGAATTCCTTCATTCGGTCTTCAAGTATACCTGCATCACCATCTTCTTCTTTTCTAGAAGAATCTCCATTAGCTTCATCAAAAACAACATGAATAGATTCTTCAACAATGAGAGTTCTCTTGTTGAAGACCCTGTATGCTCTACTAGATGAGGAATAACCTAAGAAGATCCCCTCATCTGATTTAGCACTAAATTTACTTAAATTGTCCTTTCCATTGTTTAAAATAAAGCATCGACAACCGAAAACATGAAAATAGCTTATATTTGGTTTCTTACTTTTTATCAACTCATAAGGTGTCTTCTTTAAGATGGATCTAACTAAAGCACGATTTAAAATATGACATGAAATATTTATTGCTTCAGCCCAAAAATACTTTGGTAGATCCGATTCGCACAACATGGTACGAGCCATATCTGCTAGTGTGCGATTCTTCCTTTCTACCACCCCATTTTGTTGGGGTGTCCTAGGTGCCGAGAAATTGTGATTGATACCATTTTCTTCACAAAATTTTTCAAAATACTGATTTTCAAACTCGGTACCATGATCACTCCTAATTGCTTTTAGTTTAAGATTGAGTTCATTCGAAACCCTATTATGAAACTTGATAAAAGCGGAAAAGGACTCATCTTTGTGTGCAAGAAATGAAACCCATGTAAAACGTGAAAAATCATCAACAATTACAAGACCAAATTTCTTACCCCCTAGACTAGCAGTTCTAGTGGGTCCAAACAAATCCATATGAATTAGTTCTAAGGGTTTTGATGTTGAGACTATGTTCTTAAACTTGAAAGAACTTCTTGTTTGTTTTCCCTAATTGACATGCAGCACAAATTTTATTCTTTTCAAAGTCTATTTTTGGTAGTCCTTTGACTAGATCCTTTGTAATTAATTTAGAGATTAAATCCATGCTAGCATGCCCTAACCTACGATGCCATAACCAACTAGTCTCATTAACTTTGGGATCCATGGCTACAAGACATTGGCCATCCTTCATGGTGAGATCATCAAGATCTACCATATAAACATTTCCATGCCTATGTCCTGTGAGTATGATCTCATTGTCAATTGGACTACTAATTATGCATAGTGATGATTCAAATGACACTTTAAAGCCCTTGTCACAAAATTGACTTATACTTAATAAATTATGTTTTAGTCCATTAACTAACAATACATTATCAATAAATGAGGAGGGTGATATGGAGATTTTACCAATACCAATGATTTGACCTTTAGCATTGTCTCCGAATGTGACTACTCCTCCTTCTTTTGATTTCAAGGTGACGAAGAGACTCTTGTCACCGGTCATATGCCTTGAGCAACCACTATCAAGATACCACATTCTCTTTTTATTCTCGGCTGCAAGGCATACCTCATCGTCTTCGAACGCCATGAAGCACAAATTGGCGGTCTCTTCCTTCTCTGTTGCCCAGATAGACAACCCAAGAGGGGGGGTGAATTGGGTTTTAAATTAATTTAGATATTTAAAACTTTAAGGATGATTAATTAAAAACTATTGCAAGTTATTTAATTAATGCTAAGTGCTGTGAGTGATGTGAGAGGAAGAAGAGAAGAGACAATCCAATGCAAACACAGAGTTTTATAGTGGTTCGGAGCTACCCCTTGCTCCTACGTCCACTCCCCAAGTCTCTCTTGGGAATTCACTATAATCCCCTTGGATTACAGCTGGTTGTTTTGCAAGCTCACAACCAAACTTGTTGTTTTACGAGCTCACAACGAACTCGGTCGGTTTTCCCAGGCTCACTGACTAGAACCAACCCCGATTGTTTTTCCGGGCTCACAATCAAACCCTTACACACGTTGGTTTTAACTTGGCTCACCAACCAACCTTAATCCCCTTGATTCAATCCCCCGATTGAACCAAGTAAATACAAGTTATAGAAAGAAGGGAAAATAAGCTTCTCAAAAGCAGATATAAAACAATATAATCAAAGAGGAGTTTAGAAGCCCTCAAACGCTTTTAAGCTGAAGAAGAGGTAAGGCTTCTTGAACTCCGGTCTCCTCTTGAATGTGTAGTCGACTTGAATGCTGGAGGAGAAGGCTTTAATTGCTGGGAAGATGTAGGTGGAGCTGTAAATGCAGATCTTCCCTTTTTCGGTTAAGAGCACGTTGCAGAGCTTGAAAGCTTGAATGCTTGGAGTGGAATGGTTGTTCTCTGCCTTGCTACAGTCTTCTGTGGCTATTTAAGCCAACCCCCACGGAAACTAGCCGTTACACTGCTTTTTCTGCCCGTTCTGCACACTCTGCGCAGCCTGACAATATGACCGTTGGTGGGTTGGAGTCGACTCGCGCGATCAGGAGTCGACTCGGCTGTAGCGGGAGTCGACTCAAGCTTTTTCGGAGTCGACTCGGCGACTGTTCCAAATTTGAATTAAAGTTGCCGTCACGACTGGGAGTCGACTCGTCTTGACCCGGAGTCGACTCGCCAACTTCTGGAGCTGACCTGGCAATTTTGGAGTCGGCTCATCCACTGAAGTCCGTGGATCCAATTTTGAATTTTGTCCACTCGAGTCGACTCGACTGTCCTTGGAGTCGACTCGAATCTCAGAGCCCGAACTCCCGATTCTCTGTCTTTTGGCTCATCCAGTCTTGGAGTCGACTCGAACTTCCTTGGAGTCGACTCGGCTCTCAGTTTCCGAAAGTTGGTCTTCTGCCTTTTGACGTGAAGCTTGTCTTGGAGTCGACTCGAGCTGTCTGGGAGTCGACTCGAATCTCAGACTCGAAAACTGCTCTCTGACTTTTCTTTGTGTACCTCTTGGAGTCGACTCTTTCTACCCTGGAGTCGACTCGTTGAACATTGGAGTCGACTCGCGCACTTCAGGAGTCGACTCGTTGATAGGTTCTGAGATGAGGCTTTCTGTTCTTCTTTCTGTTCTCAGTCGGAGTCGACTCGTACTAGTCTGGAGTCGACTCGAGCTCGTGCCAGTGAACTTGATACGCTTGGAGTCGACTCGTGATACTCGGGAGTCGACTCGAGTCTCAGACTTTGGTTCAGCAGACTTCTTAACTTATCCAAAATACTATGAACCAAATCTAGAGACACTTGGACAGGATTTTCACTGAAATACTCAATTGAATTCATTAGTAATCACAAGATATACTCAAATGCTTTGAGCTCATCAAAATCAAATGGGGTTTTAATCAATCACTCCACAATCTCCCCCTTTTTGATGATGACAAAACTTTGAGTATATGTAAAATGACTTGCTCAATAAATAATGAAATAAAATCCATAAATGAATTCAAATGTCTGATAATTTAATTTATCCAAGTTTGAAAGGAGTGAAACAGCAAATTTCGGAGTTAAAGCTCTCCCTTTCATTTGGAATTATATAAGCCTTCATATTATGCAATCAATTGTTTGGCTTATATGTCATTAATGATTTAGCTTGATTAAAATTCAGATTCTCCCCCTCAACATATGCATTCAACTATGTTTTGATTCTCTGAATTTTCTTTTAATGCTTTGAAGTTTTTGAACTGAATTTTTTGTTTTTAGAGGGAAAATCTGTCAATTTGTTCTTGAGTAGGATTCAGCTAATCTCCGAATATCCCTTGAATAGATTCTGGAGATTACTCCATTAGGAGCCCCAAAAGAGAGATAATGAGCCTCGAGGTACCGAATCCACTTAGAACAAATTTGTGTGTCTTTTTATTGATTTCCATTGATTTCTTTTACATATTTCATCCATATTTCTCCCCTTTTACATATTGTATACATATTTCTCCCCCTTTTTGTCATCATACCAAAAAGGAGGTAATCACACACAATCAATGGCACAACCAATCATCAAATGGCACAGAAATGAAGATAAGATGTCTACTCATTGTATTGATATGAATGTGAATACATTTGAGCATACAATACGTAAAGCAAAGCAATACAAAACAAAGCAAAAAGAACATCTATGGTCTCCTCGAGGATGAAGATCCCCCCCTCGAGGATGTATCTCCCCCTCTCGATGATGCATCTCCTCCTCTGGAGGATGTGGCTCCTCCTCTCGAGGATGTGGCTCCTCCTCTCGAGGATGGTGCTCCTCCTCTCAATCGGCTCTGCTCCATGAGGAGGGTGACTGCATCTGTGACATGGCCAAGCTGTGTGATGATAGACGTGGTGGCTCTGCTATGTGTAGTGGAGAGCTCTGTCACCGACGCCTGAAGCCCAGTCACCGATGTCTGAAGTGCGTCCAGCTTGTCGATGAGTACATTCGCCAAGCGCTCGGCCCCCTCGGTGGTGGTGTGCATGTCACGACCTATCTCCTCTCGCATCTGTCGAGTGGAGCTCGTGACCTCACTCATGCTGTGGAACTGGGCCTGGACCAAACTCCGGACATTGTAGATCTCTTCCCGTACATGAGCCGTCATGTCAGTCACGGCTGTCAAGGAAGGGACCAACTGAGAAGATACGGGTGCAGGAGTGGGAGCAGGCACCGCACCTCGGAGCTCCCGAAGCAGCTCATCCCTCACCTCTCTGACTATCTCCTGTCGCAGCTCCCGAAGCTGCTCAGGATCAATCCGGACCGCCATAGAGGGTGGTGCCGAGGAGGAAGGTCCGGCGGAGGTGGTAGGAGCAGGAGGAGTGGATGGAAGGTCTGGATGGTCTGGAAGGTCTGGGTAGTCTGAATCGGGCTCAGGACTGGGTGAAGGTCTGGTGGTCTGAGCGGTGAGGGTAGACTTCCTAACCCATACCCCCTCTCTCTTCCGAAACCCCATCCTGTGCATGATCCCCGTACACAAGCGATCTGTCCATCGCAATGCACGAGAGGGTTCCCTCTCAGGAATGGAAATCTCGTACTCCCTAAAGAGAAGAGTAAAAATCATGCCGTATGGGAGGGTGAGCCTAGGTCTATCTAGGGGCTCACACATATACCTATATATGAGTTTGGGGAAGTTGACCGGGGTGTCCTGAAGAATGTAAGACATAATAGCTAGGTCCCTCTCATTTACAAAATCAAATCTTCCTGTCTTAGGGAAGACAGACCTGGACAGAATACTCAAAAGGATTCTCACTTCAACAGGAAGTGAGCTAGCAGATACCTCGTCTAGGGGGAACTGAGGTGGATGCCCTAAGACGACCGTAAGGGCCTCAACTCTATCCTCAGGGTGTGCGGGAGCCACCCCAACTAGTGGAAGGTGGAGGATGTGGCCAATAAGATCCTCCGTGACAAACACAGGGACACCGGCTACTGTGCCCTCGATACCCCCATCTCCCCGATGGACGGTACCGTAAAACTCTCTAACGAGCCCTGGATATGTGGGGAGGTCCAATGTAAGGAAGAACTCTAAGCCCTGGACCCTAAGTCTTTCACCTATGGTGAACCCTTCCTGGGAGAGGAAGTCGAAATCGACATACCTCCCGGTGGAGACGACCTTCCCGGCCAATGGCCTCGCGGGAACCGCCCTAGGCGGGGAACGAGCTGGAGGTGGTTGCCTCGCGGGATCGTGCCGCGCCTTGGAGCGCCGCTCGGGACCGGCCTCGGGATGGGACCTCTTCCTAACCACGGTCTTACGAGGCATCTTGACCTAAACGGGAAGAAACACCTAGAGGACGGAGAAAGGTCGACGGAGGAGACTCGGGACGGACCGGAGACGACCTAGGAACGGACGAAAACCCTAAGAACCGGTGAAAAATCGACCGAACAGAGGTTGGAGACGATCGGGGAAGACCTAGGAGTCGGCTCTAGGGCTTTTTGAACAGTGGCGGCTTGAAAGAAAAGTGTTTGCGAAACGACAAACCTAGGGTTAAAAAGTCGGATCCCGACTGCGAGTCGACTCCCCTGAGTCGCGAGTCGACTCGACCTCGAGTCGACTCCAGAATATGCGCGAGTCGACTCTCCTTATGCGCCTGTAGACTTCGAGTCGACTCCCGACAATGTGCGAGTCGACTCCCCCTCAGCTGCCATCTTTGCGAGTCGACTCCTGCAAATGCGCGAGTCGACTCCCCCTTAGGAGCCGGCTCTGAAACTTACTCGAGTCGTCTCTAACCTTGGCACGCACCTAAAAGTCATGCTATAACCGTGCCAAATGAGGGAAAATCACCTAATTGGGATCTGATTTGATGATCATTGAATGTAAACTCTATTTTAACCGCATTCTAATCATCAAAATCAATTAATCTAGTGGAAACTCCCACTAGGATGGATCAATCACTCCTAATCCCCTCCTAAGCACGCTAAACCTCTCTTCACTTAGGGGTTTTGTAAAAATATCTGCTAATTGATTATCAGTACAAACAAATTGGAGTGACACATCACCATTCAATACATGATCTCTTATGAAGTGATGTCTTATCTCAATGTGTTTAGTTCTTGAATGTTGAATTGGATTTTTAGTTAGATTTATGGCACTTGTATTATCACAATTAATGAGGATTTTATCTTGTTTAATGCCATAATCTTCTAATTGTTGTTTAATCCACAAGATTTGAGCACAACAACTCCCGGCTGCCACATATTCAGCTTCTGCAGTGGATAATGCAACCGAGTTTTGTTTCTTGCTAAACCATGAGATTAGGTTTTCTCCTAGAAACTGACACGACCCGCTGGTACTTTTTCTATCAAGCTTACATCCAGCGAAGTCTGAATCTGTGTACCCTATTAAGTTTAGGCTAGATTCTTTAGAGTACCATAGCCCTATGTTCTTAGTTCCTATTAAGTATTTAAAAATTCTCTTAACTGCAGCTAGGTGTGACTCTTTAGGATTAGCCTGATATCTAGCACACATGCAAACACTAAACATAATATCAGGTCTACTTGCAGTAAGATATAGTAAAGATCCTATCATACCTCTATAAAGTTTTTGATCTACAGATTTACCTGATTCATCTTGATCTAATTTGCATGATGAGCTCATGGGGGTGCTGATTAATTTGTTTCCTTCCATATCAAACTTCTTGAGCATCTCCTTGACATATTTTGCTTGATTGATGAAGATGCCTCCTTCAGATTGTTTGATTTGAAGCCCGAGGAAGTAGTTCAGCTCTCCCATCATGCTCATCTCAAACTCACTCTGCATCAAATCAGCAAACTCTTCGCAGAGGCGATTGTTAGTAGCACCGAAAATGATATCATCAACATAAATCTGTACTAATAACATATCTTTGTTTTGCTTTTTCAAAAATAATGTTGTGTCTACATTTTCCCTAGAGAATTCATGTTCTAATAGAAATTTACTAAGTCTCTCATACCATGCTCTAGGTGCTTGTTTTAATCCATAAAGTGCTTTGTTCAGTTTATACACATGATTAGGGTATTGATGATTTTCAAAACCAGGAGGTTGTTCTACATACACTTCCTCATTTATATACCCATTTAAAAATGCACTTTTTACATCCATTTGAAATAGTTTGAAATCCTTAGAGCATGCATATGCTAATAATAGTCTAATAGCCTCAAGTCTAGCTACGGGAGCAAAGGTTTCATCAAAATCTATGCCTTCTTCTTGATTATAACCCTTTGCCACTAGTCTAGCCTTATTCCTTATAACAATTCCATTTTCATCTAGCTTATTTTTATATATCCATTTTGTACCTATAATTGGATATTCAGAAGGCCTCTCTACTAGATCCCACACTTTGTTTCTAGTAAATTGGTTTAGTTCTTCTTGCATTGCATTTATCCAATTTACATCATTTTCGGCTTCTTCTATATGTTTGGGCTCAAAGTGTGAAACAAAAGCTAGATGGTTATTTAGATTTCTTAGTGAAGCTCTAGTCCTAACCGGTTGAGATGGATCATCTAGAATGAGTTCCTTAGGATGCCCGTGAGCATACCTCCAAGCTTTTGTTAGCCCATGATCCACAATAGCCTCTTGGCTTGATGATTCTCCTTCAATCAACTTTTGATTATCATCTTGTAATCCCATCTCATCTATCTTTTCCTCATGTATTTCAACATCATCATCAAAATTAACTTTCTTACTAGAGGAGATGTCACTAGAGTCATCAAATACTACATGTATAGATTCTTCTATGACTAAGGTTCTTTTATTAAATACTCTATAGGCTTTACTAGTTGTAGAATAACCTAAGAATATTCCTTCATCAGATTTAGGGTCAAATTTCCCTAGATTGTCTTTTCCATTATTATGCACAAAACACCTACATCCAAAAACATGAAGATAATTAACCTTTGGTTTTCTGTTTTTCCACAGTTCATAAGGTGTTTTCTTTATAATGGGTCTCAATAGAACTCTATTTAATATGTGACAAGAGGTATTAATGGCTTCTCCCCAAAAGTACTTAGGGAGGTTACTTTCACATAACATAGTTCTAGCCATTTCCTCTAGTGTTCTATTCTTCCTTTCGACAACTCCATTTTGTTGTGGTGTCCTAGGTGCTGAGAAATTATGGGTTATCCCCTTTTTACTACAAAATTCATCAAATGATTGATTTTCGAATTCGGTACCATGGTCACTTCTAATGGCTATGACTGAAGACTCTCTAGCATTTGTTACTTCCTTATGGAACTTCTTAAAAACAGAAAATGCTTGATCCTTATGTGCTAGGAACATGACCCATGTGTACCTAGAGTAATCATCTACTATAACTAGACCATATTTATTTCCACCTAGGCTTGTTGTTCTAGTTGGACCAAATAGGTCCATGTGTAATAATTCTAGAGGCCTAGAGGTAGAGACACATTTTATGGATTTAAAAGAGTTCCTAGATTGTTTGCCAAATTGACATGCTTCACATATTTTGTTCTTTTCAAATTTTAATTTTGGCAAACCTATCACGGAGTCTCTTTTAACTAGTTTAGTTATTGTGTCCATGCTTGCATGACCTAACTTACGGTGCCATAACCAACTAGCATCATTTCTTTAGTTTCATTAACAACTAAACATTGGTTATGTTTTGCAAGATCATCTAGGTCTACAACATATACATTACCACGTCTAATCCCTTTAAAAACTAAACTATTATCATTAGGATTTGTTATAATACATAGTGATGGTTTAAACATAACATCATATCCTATATCACATAATTGACTAATGCTTAACAAGTTATGCTTAAGACCATCAACATATCTAACATTATCTATAAAAGTAGAAGGAGTGATTTGAACTTTACCAATACCAATGATATGACTTGGTTGTTGTCTCCAAAAGTCACAGCACCTCCCTTCTTAGCTTCAAGGGTGAAAAATTGATCTTTATCACCCGTCATGTGCCTTGAGCAGCCACTATCCAAATACCAGCGGTTTTTGTTGACCTTGGCTGCAAGACACTCCTACACAAGCAAATCATGTCATCTTAGGTACCCAAGTTTTCTTGGGTCCTTCATGGTTAGTCAAGTTGGTTCCTTTTGGAACCCATACCCTTTTAATTTTCCTTTTTGTTTTACTTTTCCTATAGTCACATGCATTTGCCTTATGTCCTATAGTTCCACAACAAAAGCAGGTTATTTTCTTAGTTTTAGTTTCTCCAGCTTTAACAAAGAAGTTACTAAGAAGTTTTTGTTTATTTCTTGGTTTATACCCTAAACCCGCTTTATTAAATACTGCTCGTTGACTATTTAGTATCATGTTTAATTTTTCAGAACTATATGTAAATTTTTCAACTAAGGGTTTGTATTTGTTAAGTTCTTTAGTTAGTGTTTGATTTTCTGCTTTTAGATCATTAAGTTCTTTTGTAAGATCCTTATCTAAGGTTTGTTTATGTTTTTTAAGTTCTGAAAATTCCTTAGTTAGTTTTTCATTATCTTTAGTTAAGGTGTTAGTCTTTTGAGTTAAAAGTTGGTTGCTTGTTTTAAGTTCAATATTTTCTTTGGTGATTAAGTCCTTATCCTTAACTAATTTATCGTATTTATGTAGGTATGATTGATTAGCTATTTTCAGTTCTTTATTCTTAAGATTTATAGCCTTATATTCTACCATTAACTCATTAAATGCATCATAAAGTTCATCAAAAGAAAAATCAAGATGCGTATCGGAAGTTACCTCGTTTTCGTTGGCCATGAAGCAGAAATTGGCCTACTCTTCTTGTTCATCATCTGATGAGGAGGATGATGAGTCGGAGTCGGATAGTGTAGTGACAAGAGCCTTCTTCTTCTTGTACTTACTCCCCTTCTTCAGTAAGGGGCACTCTGCTCTTATGTGACCCGGCTTCTTGCACTCGTAACACCCAATCCCCTCGTTTTCCCTTTCCTTACCTTTGTCCTTGCGGTAGAAATTTGAGGGGCCTCTCCTTTGATGATAGGACTTCTTGTGGTTGATGAATCTCTTGAACTTGCGCACAAGAAGAGCCTCACCATCATCTTCCTCATGTTCTTCTTCTTCACTGCTGCTACTGCAGGACAAGTCCTTGTTAGATGAAGTAGATTTAAGTGCTATTACCTTTTTCTTATGGGAGGACTCTTCTTCGCTGTGTTGCTTCATGGTTAGCTCGTGAGTCATTAGGGATCCAAGGAGCTCTTCGAGTGGAAGCTTGTTCAAGTCTTTAGCTTCTTGGATTGCCGTCACCTTGGCTTCCCATGACCTTGGTAGACAGCGAAGTATTTTCCTGACAAGATCACTGTTAGTATAGCTCTTGCCAAGGCTTTTTAGGCCATTGACAATGTCAGTAAACCTAGTGAACATGCTAGTAATTATCTCATTAGAATCCATTTTAAATAGTTCATACTTATGAACCAATATATTAATTTTGGATTCTTTAACTTGATTCGTGCCCTCATGGGTCACTTCAAGTCTATCCCAGATCTCTTTTGCAGAGTTGCAAGTAGAGACCCTATTGAATTCATTTCTATCTAAGGCACAATAAAACACATTCATAGCTTTAGAGTTTAATTGTGCCTTCCTCATGTCATGTTCATCCCAATCCTTTTCTAATTTGGGTACCTTAACACCCTCTACATATATGGATGGGATGTATGGGCCATTCACTACAATGGTCCACATCTCATAGTCTTGGGCTTGGACGAATATTCTCATCCTAGCCTTCCAGTATGAGTAGTCGGATCCATTGAAGAAAGGGGGTCTTTGGGTGGACTGATCCTCAATGTGAGAAGATCCAAATGGGGTTGTCATTTTGATCTTTTAACTCTTGAGTGGAAGAGTTTTTGGCTCTGATACCACTTGTTGCCCAGATAGACAACCCAAGAGGGGGGGTGAATTGGGTTTTAAATTAATTTAGATATTTAAAACTTTAAGGATGATTAATTAAAAACTATTGCAAGTTATTTAATTAATGCTAAGTGCTGTGAGTGATGTGAGAGGAAGAAGAGAAGAGACAATCCAATGCAAACACAGAGTTTTATAGTGGTTCGGAGCTACCCCTTGCTCCTACGTCCACTCCCCAAGTCTCTCTTGGGAATTCACTATAACCCCCTTGGATTACAGCTGGTTGTTTTGCAAGCTCACAACCAAACTTGTTGTTTTACGAGCTCACAACGAACTCGGTCGGTTTTCCCAGGCTCACCGACTAGAACCAACCCCGATTGTTTTTCCGAGCTCACAATCAAACCCTTACACACGTTGGTTTTAACTTGGCTCACCAACCAACCTTAATCCCCTTGATTCAATCCCCCGATTGAACCAAGTAAATACAAGTTATAGAAAGAAGGAAAAATAAGCTTCTCAAAAGCAGATATAAAACAATATAATCAAAAGAGGAGTTTAGAAGCCCTCAAACGCTTTTAAGCTGAAGAAGAGGTAAGGCTTCTTGAACTCCGGTCTCCTCTTGAATGTGTAGTCGACTTGAATGCTGGAGGAGAAGGCTTTAATTGCTGGGAAGATGTAGGTGGAGCTGTAAATGCAGATCTTCTCTTTTTCGGTTAAGAGCACGTTGCAGAGCTTGAAAGCTTGAATGCTTGGAGTGGAATGGTTGTTCTCTGCCTTGCTACAGTCTTCTGTGGCTATTTAAGCCAACCCCCACGGAAACTAGCCGTTACACTGCTTTTTCTGCCCGTTCTGCACACTCTGCGCAGCCTGACAATATGACCGTTGGTGGGTTGGAGTCGACTCGCGCGATCAGGAGTCGACTCGGCTGTAGCGGGAGTCGACTCAAGCTTTTTCGGAGTCGACTCGGCGACTGTTCCAAATTTGAATTAAAGTTGCCGTCACGACTGGGAGTCGACTCGTCTTGACCCAGAGTCGACTCGCCAACTTCTGGAGCTGACCTGGCAATTTTGGAGTCGGCTCATCCACTGAAGTCCGTGGATCCAATTTTGAATTTTGTCCACTCGAGTCGACTCGACTGTCCTTGGAGTCGACTCGAATCTCAGAGCCCGAACTCCCGATTCTCTGTCTTTTGGCTCATCCAGTCTTGGAGTCGACTCGAACTTCCTTGGAGTCGACTCGGCTCTCAGTTTCCGAAAGTTGGTCTTCTGCCTTTTGACGTGAAGCTTGTCTTGGAGTCGACTCGAGCTGTCTGGGAGTCGACTCGAATCTCAGACTCGAAAACTGCTCTCTGACTTTTCTTTGTGTACCTCTTGGAGTCGACTCTTTCTACCCTGGAGTCGACTCGTTGAACATTGGAGTCGACTCGCGCACTTCAGGAGTCGACTCGTTGATAGGTTCTGAGATGAGGCTTTCTGTTCTTCTTTTTGTTCTCAGTCGGAGTCGACTCGTACTAGTCTGGAGTCGACTCGAGCTCGTGCCAGTGAACTTGATACGCTTGGAGTCGACTCGTGATACTCGGGAGTCGACTCGAGTCTCAGACTTTGGTTCAGCAGACTTCTTAACTTACCCAAAATACTATGAACCAAATCTACAGACACTTGGACAGGATTTTCACTGAAACACTCAATTGAATTCATTAGTAATCACAAGATATACTCAAATGCTTTGAGCTCATCAAAATCAAATGGGGTTTTAATCAATCACTCCACATTCTCTTCCTCGGAGGATGATGTGTCACTATCATCCCATGTTGCCTTCAATGCCTTCTTCTTCTTCTTTCCAAAATACTTCTTTTGTTGAGGGCATTCGGAACGAATGTGTCCCGGTCTCTTGCAATCATAGCATATGATTGGGTCTCTTTCTTTTTCTTTTTCTTTTTCCCAATCATTTCTCTCTCCAAACTTTTTCCTTGGGAAGGGTTTCTTTCTTCTCATGAATTTCTTAAACTTTCTTACTATCAAACCCAAATCCTCATCTTCGCTTTCTTCTTCGCTCTCACTACTTTCTTCTTCACACACACTCGAAGTAGCCTTGAGTGCGATTGTCTTTTTCTTCGGCAACTCTTCTTCATGTTGCTTCATTGTGAGCTCATGCGTCATCAATGAGCCCAGTAGTTGTTCTAATCCCAAAGTGTTGAGGTCTTTGGCTTCTACGATCGCCGTGACCTTTGCTTCCCATGCTTTTGGCAAAGACCTGAGAATTTTACTCACAAGTTCCGGATTAGTATAAGATTTACCCAAACTTTTTAGACCATTAATTATATCGGTAAAGCGTGTAAACATGCATGTGATGGTTTCATTGGGTTCCATCTTAAACAACTCATATTTGTGAACTAGAATGTTCACTTTAGACTCTTTGACTTGATTTGTACCCTCGTGGGTAACTTCAAGCCTATCCCATATTTCCTTAGCGGAACTACATGTGGAGACTCTGTTAAACTCATTTACATCTAGAGCACAAAATAATGAGTTCATGGCTCTAGAATTGAGTTGAACCATCCTACTATCATTCTCATCCCAATCCTCCTCAGGTTTGGAAACTTGAATGCCATTTACCATGTGTGATGGTTCTTGTGGTCCCTTGACTATAACCCTCCACAAGGCATAGTCTTGTGCTTGAATGAAGATCCTCATTCTAGTCTTCTAATAGGTATAATTTGTCCCATTGAAGAGTGGAGGTCTATTGGTTGCTTGCCCCTCAGCAGGAATATTGTTAAAGGGTGTTGCCATCTAGATCTTTGGCTAAGACGGTTAGGTCTTTCAAGAAATATACAGAGTACCCGCTCTGATACCACTTGTTGCCCAGAGATGATCACCCAAGAGGGGGGTGAATTGGGTGTTTTAAAACTTTTTGACTAATTAAAAAATAAAACACGCAAATGTAAGAACTAAAGTAAAGATAGAGGGATGAGAACAGTCAATCGCAAACACAAGGTTTTATAGTGGTTCGAAGCTTCCACTGCTCCTACATCCACTCTCCAAAGCACCTTTGGGAATTTCCACTATAATCCAAGATTACAGTCCGGTAGTTTTGCGAGTGCACTACCCAACTCGTTGTTTTACACCGGGCTAACAACAAACCCTATAACCCCCAATTTCACCTAGGCTTGGGACGCCTTTCCCTTGTTCCAAGTCCCTTGACTGGAACAAGCACAATATTGAAAGAGTTTTACAAACGATTGGAAAGCTCTAAATAAGCAATAACAATGATGAACTATAAAACCCGGAAGAATCCTTTTGCCGTTGGAAGCGTGGAAAATGATGATTCTTCCGATGTGGATCGCGTAGGCTTGAGTGTGAGCTTTGAATGCCGAGCGGAAGAGAGTAGTTGAGCTTGAAATCAGTTGGAAAACTTGAAAGCACTTGATTTCTTCACTTGAATGCACTAACTCTCTTGAACCTCTTTTTCTTTCTTCTCTCTTGAATGATCTTGCTTTGGGTTGGTGAGAAGTTGTTGAGAAGCACTTAGGAGCTCCCTTTTATAGCCCAAAAAGCAAATATAGCCGTTAGAGATAAAGTAAAAGAGATTTGAAATTCAAACCAAACCTGCAAAAGTTGTCAGTCGCGTCCCAGGCGCTCCGGAGACGTCTCCGCTTCAACGCGAGACGTCTCGGCTGTATAAATTTACTTTTCACTTTGTTTGGGGTCGACTCGGCACTTTACGGGGACGACTCCGATGATGAACGGTTTGAATCCTTGTTTTTCTGTTTTTCTGAGAGGGTCGTCTCGGCGCTTTACAGGGACGTCTCGGCTTGTTTGCACTTTTTGCATGGGGACGACTCCGCTGCCTTGGGGACGACTCCGTCGTTATAACTCCGAAAAACATGTCTTCTGGAATTCTCTGAGAGAGTCGACTCCGCTCTTTCAGGGGACGTCTCCGCTGCCTTAACTCCGAAAAAGACATCCTCTGGAAAACCCTGAGAGAGCCGACTCCGCTACACTGGGGACGACTCGGAAACTCAGCTTTTTAACTTGCGGGGACGACTCCGCGTACTGTGGGGACGGCTCGCGCGTATCACTTGAAATCTGCCTTTCTGCCGCCACTGAGAGAGTCGACTCCGCTACTGAGAGAGTCGACTCCGACCCTGCGAGACGCCTCGCCAGGTGCCGGGGACGTCTCCAAGTGTGCCAGTTCTTCCGGTTTGTGCCAGAGACGTCTCTGAGACTATCCGGAGACGTCTCGGCTGTCCCTGATCTGTTTTCTTCATCTCAAAAATTCTTCAATAAATCCTTAAAAATTATGGAAACTTGCCTAGACATTTTTTAACAATATTCTTAATAAAACACATGAATTCCTCAATTAAATTGTTAAGATAAATGAAATTATACTCTAGTATTTTGTATTCATCAAAATCCATTAGGGGGTCAACAATCATTCTAATCCACAAATTTATTGAATTAATTAATCTAAAATTATATTAAATAATCTTATATATATTTCGTTCCCTGAGGATTCGACCTCGGACTCCCGAGAAATTTACTACTTGTGCGATTCTCCTGCACTTGGGAGAACAATTTTATTTTTGCATTAAGTTTTTGGCGCCGTTGCCGGGGAACGGCTGATTTATTAGTATAATTTTAGATTTAATCAGTATCTTAGTATTTAGTCTTTTTCTTTCAAAAAAAAAAAATCTTTATTGCTGTTTTTTTATTCCCTGCACAGTCTGCATCAAACTCTGATATCTGAGTAATCCACCGTCTGATTGCACTCAAATGTTGTTAGCTGCTGTACGACACATGTGTCTTTCATCTGAACGGTCTGATTGACATTCTGATACTTTTATGATCATTAAATTAATATAAACTTTGCTGCTGTCTGCTTTGAATTTTCTGTGTTTAATTTTTTTTGTTTAGAATCAGAATTTTATTATCATCAAATCTCATTAACCCTTGTTGCTACTTGAAAATTGATAAGAACTTTAAGAAAAGATCAAGGGTAATCATTAAAAAAAAAAACAAAAAAAAAACAAACAAATAAATAAACTCTGAAATTTTGTATGCTAGGTTGGAATAGGGACAACACTGGACGTCTGAGTCGACAACCTTTTGACAATTCCTTAGATCACATTATTGAAACTTTTTCGCAAAATCTCAGATCTTGTGAGATGGCTGATGATGATGTAGGAAGTCACCATGGTAATGAAGGTAGACCCCCAGTTATGACACTTCGACAATACTTACATCCCACTAGGACTAGTCAACCTTCATGCATGATTATTCCTGAAAATGTAGGACACTTTGAAATCAAACCAGGAGTAATTCAATTGCTGCCAAAGTATCATGGAATGGAATCCGAGAACCCTTATCTTCACCTTAAGGATTTTGAGGAAATTAGCATCACATTTAGAGTGCCAAATGTATCGGAAGATGTCCTTAAATTAACCTTGTTCCCTTTTTTCTTGAAGGATAAAGCCAAAATATGGCTGAACTCCTTGAGACCAAGATCGTTAGGAACATGGCATGATATGCAAAGAGAATTCTTAAAAAAGTTCTTTTCCGCACAAAGGACTAATTTTTTGAAAAGGCACATTAGTAATTTCCAACAAAAATACCATGAAACATTTTATGAATGCTGGGAGAGATTTAAAGATTTGCTATTCTCTTGTCCTCATCATGGGTTTGAAACATGGAGAACCATTAGTTTCTTTTACGAGGGATTGTCTCCACAATTAAAACAATTTATAGAGACTATGTGCAATGGTCTATTTTTGGAAAAGCAACCCGATGAGGCATGGGACTATTTAGACTCTCTCGTAGAGACTGCACAATTATGGGATACAGGGGATAGAGTGAATAAACCTTTGCCTAAGCCTACTAACATTGGACACAGATTAAAACCTTTTCTTGAGAATTTTGCAGATGAAGAGGACTCCTTTCCCTTGGAGGAGCCTTCTTATGACTGAGCATGACGGCCAAAGTATGTGTATATTAGTTAGAATTATTTTTTTTCTTTTATTTTTTTTCTTATTTTGTAGGTCTTCTTTTCTGGAAATCAACAGCTCAAGGTATTCTTCTTCTCTCTAATATTCTTTTCTCTATTGTTTCTCACATATAGCTTTCTTGCATCTTTTACATTGAGGACAATGCAATGTTTAAGTTGGGGGGAGGGAAATATTTTGATCAAAAAAAAAAATATTAAAAAAAAAACTTGTTTTTGCATTTGATTTATTCTATTACTTTCTTTTCTGAGCAAATGCACATGTATTTTCATATTGAGTGTGTGCAACTATTAAGGCAAGGAACACATGCATACTATGACTGATCAGAGACCTATTATTAGATCCCCACACGTGTACTTAATGACAATAGGAAGGCCTCAGGAGTTCATATTTGTTAACTACATTTTTGTTAGCCTTATCCATAAAAGAAGTATGAGTATCCTTGTTCGTACCATAAGGTTCAGGATTTGGTTTTCACATAAAGATAGAGGTTGAATATCCCGACTAGATTACTTAGGTGCCTTATGATTCGACTTTGGTTGACCTATAGTCACGATGCAGTCACATATATAATAAAAATATTTATATGGTTCAGTCTACCATTTCTTTTCTTGCATAATTATTATTCAAAAAAAAATAAAAAAAAATATACTTATGATGACAAGTCTGGCCTCGTGGCGTAGTCTGGTTCGAGTAATTAAGTCCGAGGGGTGTTTCACCTAATGTCTTGAGCCAACTGGATCAGGGGTCATTGACTGAAAGCTCGCTACATGGACCTTACTAGAGCCTAATGGGGTTGGATAGCTGTAGTTGTCATGTGTATTGAAAAAAAAAATATATGAAATGAAATAAAAATAAGCATGAATGAGTTGGTTAGGCTGAACCTAGTGACATGTGGTAATGACTGGTTTGACTCCATTGTGTTGGACCTCTGTGTAACCGGGTTGTTTAGTTGGGATTGATAGCTCTTTCTTTACATGCGAACCATTCTTGACAAATTTAGACAACATATGATATTCTGAAAATTTGATGGATCAGGTTCTAACAAATTGTAGAAAACATTTGTGAGCTTGAGTAGTGCACCTAAAACTCAGGCGGTGCCCGGTTGTGGTGGAGGTACTAGTACTCTGAGAAAATCATGTGATTTCATGCACACTACATGATCATTTTTTTTCCTTACTTTGAGAGTTGCCATGCTTGAAAATATATATCAATTAATTACATGTGTATTAGCTTAAGATTTATTTCATATTTCTATTAGAATCTCATGTCATATCATTCATGATGTTTGTGGGTAGCATCCCTGAAAATCCTCACGAGACAACACTCGTCCACTAGGGTAACCTAGGGGTTTAACGGCTTGTTGCACGTGCTAAGTGCAATCGTGATTCCTACGAAAGTGAGTATTTATCTTAATTTTATGCAATTAGTTCTAATAAAACATCAAAGGATCAACCAATACTTTTTGTACTCTCATGTTATTGTTTACTCTGAAATTGCTAGAGACTAGCAATAAGCAAGTTGGGGAGTGTGATGAGAGCACAAAAGTGCGATCTAAATACCCATTAACTTAGCCTAATACTAGAAAAATAATGATAAATAATAGGTGTTAACATTTGCATGATTAAATATTTTATCCTTAGCACTTATTATAATTTTTATCATTATTTTATATAAATTCATCTTAAAAGAATGCATCTTCCTAACTGCAGAACAGAGCCCAGATTCAGCCATCCACAATGCATCCCGAGCATTTCCACGTTCGCATCTAGTGCGTTCGAATCTAATTCTGCAGCCAGTTTCCGAATTCATAGCATCTTCGCGTGTGATCAGCTCCCACTGTCCGAGCTTCCTGCATCCCTGCGTCCAATGCCCTGCGGTCGTTCCATGCGTAGCATCCAAGAGTCCCAGCCTCCTCAGATCCCGTCTCATCCCATGCATCCATTTGAAGCAGCCCGCGTGCAGCCCATCCGCACATCTTCCGAATTCGGGACCCCAGGAACCGTGTTCGTCTTCTCCGCGTGCGAATCTCCCATGCGTCCCAGTTCACAATGAGCCCCAGCTCCAATGCTTAAGACCAGCCGTCCACCTCTTCTCAGCGGTTTGCCCATGAAGCTTCTCCCAGCATGCCACGTCGTCCGCTTCTTCCGTGAGCCATCCACCATGTTCCAGCGTCTGTGATCAGCTCCCGGCCGTCCATGGCGATTCCACCGTGATCTCAGTGTCCGTGCCCCATCCCACGAAGATCGCGATCCAGCTTCCGTCTTCCTCGCAGGCCACGTCCGTCCAGTCCGCTTCTCCCGAGATCCTAGTTTCTGTGATCAGCTCCCAGCAAGTCCCGACTTCATCCCGGCATGCCACGTTCGTCCGCGTGCAGCTCATCATCTAGCGAACATCATCTGAATCCTAGCGTCAATCCTCTGCATCCCATGCTTCCGAATTGGATCCGTGAAGCCTTCCAGCATCTCCACGTTTCAGCCTTCCCTAGATCCCGCAAGCATCCGCTCTCCACGCGTCTTCCGGATTCGTTCCCAGATCTTCTCCGCGTCCGTGAGCCAACGTCCGCAACCTCCCGCGAAGCATTCTCCCATGATTCCGCGTCCGGATATCTCGCAACTAGATGAGGGATCCACCGGGGGGAATATAGAAGGTCTCTCCCTCGGCTGGAGAGGGGGGTCCCATTCGAAAAAAACAGAGAGGCCCCCTGCCATTCAAAAGAAAAAAAAGAGAGAAAGGGAAACAGGGGATGCCCTGTTTCCGAAAATAAAAAGAAAAAAAAAAGAAGGAAGAGGAACAGGGGAGTTTCTTTTATGTTTATGGCCGGCTAATCCCTTAGGTGAAGGGTGATGGAGGAACCTTTGATGTCTTATTTTTTCAAGTAAATTTTGAACATTGATCTCTTTGCTTTACATCTATTCATATGTTTTTGATTCTTGAATGTTTATTTATGAGATAGATCTTTTATGGTTTATATTTCTTGATTCATGTATTGTTTCGATGTTTGATTTATCGTAGACGTAATCAGCACGATAAATGCTTAGATCTTGAATTCATGTTTTCAAATTGTATACTCCATGATTAGAACTATTCTATCTGATTGATCCTTAATCAAGAATCGCAGAATTTAATTGTTGAAAATAATATCATCGAAGGGGATCCCAGATCCCTACACCATCTTAATCTATTTAAATTTCGATTCTCTGTTTACTGAATTATTTTCTATTTGCAAAACATCATCCTAATCCACAAATTTATTGAATTAATTAATCTAAAATTATATTAAATAATCTTATATATATTTCGTTCCCTGAGGATTCGACCTCGGACTCCCGAGAAATTTACTACTTGTGCGATTCTCCTGCACTTGGGAGAACAATTTTATTTTTGCATTACTACACGTATACATGGCCTCTAGTCATATGGATCTTTGTAGTGTAGATTGGCTGCATTAAGTTCACTGTAGGAGTAGGGTATGCACTTACATGGAATCTATCGACCTTGATAGAAGAGGAGTGATCCTATGTGATTTGTTAGACTGAGTTCTAAGACCTTGGCCAGGGCAGTAATATAAAGTGGAGAAAGAGTTTTCCACTATCGAACTCGAGTCAAATAAATCTTAATATATGACAGACGAAGGGGTTTGACGAGTTATCCATGACCTCTGTCCTGTAGGGATCCACGATAGTAGGACTGTATCACATGATAACTGCACCTAGAGGTTCATCATTCTATTCTACTGGGTAGCCACTACATGCTGCTAGGTGTCACCGGTGGATGGTGGGACTCACAGGGATTATCTCGATGATCGATAAATCCTAATGAGAAGAGTTGGAATCGTTCCAATCCATTGAAAGGAGTTTTCAATGATATTATGATAGAGATCATGATATATCTCACTACCAGTCAGAGTAGAACCTATGGGGTCACACACACTAGAAGTATTGACCGATCTGATGGTTGAATCGTGATTAGGAATCACAAGTAATCAATTCGATTGATAATAAGTTGAAGAAGGAACAAAGGGAATTAATTAATTGGACTTAAACACAAATCCTACTTCGAGTAGGATTCCTAGAGTCCTAATTGGATTAGGACTGGGAATCCTAGTTGGAGTAGGACTGGGATTCCTACTTGGAATAGGATTCCTACAATTCTAATTAGATTAGGAGTTTTGAATTAAAATTGGATTCCTACTTGGAGTAGGATTCTTAGAGTCCTAATCGGATTAGGACTTCGGATTCAAATTAGAGTCCTAATTGGATTAGGACTAAAATTAAAAAGGTCCTAATTGGATTAGGGTTTCTTAAGTCCCAATTAATTATTAATCTCATGAATCAACATGACTTCTAATTGGGTTAGTATTGAAGAGTTCAATTGAGTCATGGTTCATTCAAGTTCTAATTGGATTAGGACTAACAAAGATTGAACCCGATTGATTCATGATTTGGTTAAACCCTAATTAGATTAGGGCTAAACCATAAGAGGGACACCTAATCCTCCTTGGAGGAGGATTAGGTTAACCAAGCAAGAGGGGCATCAGCCCCTCTCCTTTACTTCATTGGTGCGGCAACACAAGAGGGGCCGGTGCCCCTCTTGGAAAAACATCTAGGGCTCCTAACTTGTAGGAGCCCTAGATACTTAAAAAGGGGTGAAAAGGGAGCCGGTGCCCTAAGCATTGATGCTCTCCTCCTTGCAGCCGTGGCCTCCCTCTCCTCCTTCTCCATCTTCAGTCGCAAGCAAAGGAAAGCAAGGGAAGATTGTTTGGTGGCCTCTTCCTCCTCCCTTCTCCCTTCCAACGCAAGGAAAAGAAAGAAGGCTGCAGGGGCTTTGATCTTCTTCCTCTCTTCATCCTTCTTCTTCCTCCTCTCAAGCACAATCAAGGGTTGATTGAAAGAGAGGAGATCAGCCATCAAAAGTTATCTCTGCAAGGGAGCTAGCACCCCGGGGAGATAGAAAGCTTGGATTGGTCCTCTGCTTCGTGTGGATACCCGTAGAGGCCGAGCACTTGAACGGCTTCAAGCGAACCTTCATCTTAAACCACGAACTTCAGTTTGCGGTGATCATCTACCCGCACAAGGTGAAGATCTGATCTTCTACTATTTTTAAAAATATTTAATCCTTACCCATCTACGAACGGTTCATGAAACAACGTTCATGAGATGAACGTCGATCCCGCTTATGTCGATTCCGCTGCCATCTGAATTTTTTGAATTTTTGCGGCATGGGCGGATTCCTAACAGTGGTATCAGAGCCTAGGCATCGTAGATTAAGGTAAGGATTAATTATTAATAGGCTTAATAGATCTGAAAATTGAATGATCATGCATGCTGAAAATTTTCTGCATGCAGATTTTTTCTAGGGTGCTGATTTTCACATGCTGATTTTTATGTGATAAAAAGATGATTCTAATTGCATTGTTAATGGGATTACAAAGTTTAGAATCATGATTAGCATGATCAGCAACCTATGTCATAAGATAATCAATTAGTTTTCAGATCTGAAAAGTATAATTGTTGCATGCGGTGATGATCATAGGATTCAAACCCTTTTGGTATCAAATGTAATGACCTGCAATGTGATCTGTAATGTCATGTAATTTTTCAGATGCTTGCATGCATCTTATTTAATATTTTGAGAGGCCTGCGTGCCTCCTAAAAGGGAGATATAATTTATTTTTATTTTTATTTTATATCTGGTTGTATTTCTGTGATGTGATGTACGTCAACGATCAAGTCGAAGATGATGCATGAGATGAGCAGGGGTCTAAGCGGTTGATGGCGATTGGATCAAGAGTTGGTCAAGGATCGAATCAAGGAGGCTTGGAACCAATTCAAGAGTTGAAGACCAGTTGATCGATTGACGTGCATGTGCTTGTAATACGACCTAATTAGAATCCATGATCATCACCCATTGAAAGTTTAGCTTTAATTATTGCTGCGATTATAACTGCCTGCAATGTGCCGTTTGCATGTGATGTGAATGAGAGTCGGGTAGATAGGTTTACATGTGATGTAGCAAACCCAATTGAGACCTAAATTAAAACCTCCTCAATCAAGTCGAGAGTGAACCAACATGAGCGAGTCATATTAGATTAATTGATCTAATTGGTGTCTAGGAAAGCATGAAAGGTGGTTACTTAATTAGGACCTTACTCTCTGAGTAAGGGGAGCCTCCTACCTGCTTACCTGGCCAATTGTTCGATTACCTCTTATGAAGAGCTCAAGTTGCAAACACTAAGACCTGATTAACCAATATTAAGTCAATAGGTCTTCCACTGTAGTAGAGCTGCTAAGGCCTTTCTGATGTTGATTTGTCTCGGCTGGATACAGTGGTCAAGTTGCATCGGGGGGCTGGACCTCTCTATAGACATGTGATGTTGTAGGGTAAAGGTGGGGTTAGGCACCAATAACTGTTAGGTGAGGGCCCAATGACGACTTTATTCCTACGGTTATATGGTGGGTCTGACTTAACTAAGAAATGGGACCAATAACTGTTAGGTGAGGTCTTCATGGCTTAGAGACCAAGTTGCACTGCAACATGCTTGAGAAGCATTGTACAAGAGTTGTACACTCATCCATTTATGTGTCACCAATAACTGTTAGGTGAAGTGCCATGTAGATTGGTGAGACTGCAGTACCTACTAGAAACCCTAGTCGCGTAGGATTTCCATTTTCCTACTAGGAGAGTGTGAGGAATTCGAGAAAATAGTGGGAGGTACATTCGTTCTAAAAGTCCTTAGAACAGATTAAGGATCAAGTACAAAAGTCTAACTAGAATCTTTACTCTCTGCAGATCATAATGTCAGCCTCAAACCCTTTGACCCGTATTCTTGAGACCAACCGATTGACCGGTACAAATTACAAAGACTGGCTTAGAAATCTCAAAATTGTTTTGAGCTGTGAGAAAATAGGCTATATACTCGATTCAGATATCCCCACACTACCAACACGTCCTACTGATGTTCAGCGACAGATGCATCAAAAGTGGATGGATGATGACATAAGAGTCAAGTGCTATATGATGGCATCCATGTCCAATGAACTCCAATGCCAGCATGAGAATCTCAAGACTGCTAGGGACATACTAGCACATCTGCAAGAGTTGTATGGTGAGCAGAGTCGCACAGCTCGTTTTGAAGTGTCAAAAGGCTCTTCAAGACAAAGATGCGTGAAGGGCAGTCCGTCCATGATCACGGTCTGACTATGATCAAGGACTTAGAGGAGCTTGAGAAGATCGGTATGAACATGCACAAGGAATTGCAAGTTGATCTGATCCTTCAATCCCTTCCTGATTCATTTGGTTAGTTTATAGTAAACTACCACATGAATAAGATTGAATGCACTAAGACTGAACTGATAAATATGTTGGTAACTGCTGAGGGAACCTTGAAAGGTTCAAGGGGCAATGTTCTTGCTGCTGAGTTGACTTCTGGTTCCAAGAGAAAGTCTACTTGGAAGAAAAAGAAGCCTGCCAAGAAGCAGAAGAAAGACAAAAAGCCAAAGAAGGAAGTTCAAAAGAAAAAGGCTAATGACAAAGAAAAATGTTTCCACTGTAATGTCGACGGCCACTGGAAGAGAAACTGTCCTTCATACCTCGAGAGCCTGAAGAACAAGAAAGGTGACACTGATAGTCAACTTTAAAGACCACGCAATAGCACGTATCTAGTAGGATAGTGATTACGGGTATCGATCCACAGGGATTGGGGTATAGTTATTTTGTTAAAAAAAATATTTAAAAGGATGAATTTGTGAAGACTATTAAACTAAGCAATTTAATAAAAGAAAATGCAATTCAAGGGATATCAATTTAGGAGAACCTAGGGCAAGGAATTCACCACTAACATTGGAACAAGGATTATTTATATTTTATTTCGTTCTTGGATTAACATGCAAATTGGCTACAAGCCTAATAAGCATTTAAATAAAAATTCACAAAAGTAATTTAGGCATAATCCATCTTCAGTTGGCATGCAATGTCTACCCTAAACTAATGCGGTAGCACACCACATCTTCCTTAAGCATGGACTATCTTATATTTACCTAGTGATCATTAAGAACAGTTGTACGAATATCATACTTAAAATCACAGAAATTAAATATGATTCAAAAGAAGATATCCATTAAAAACAATAAGTTCATACAACCCCAAGGATATAAAATAAAATATAAAACCCGTGTCCCTTTGTTAGGGCTGCATCCAGCCCTGGAGAAGAGCTCAGGCTTCCATGCAGTGGTAGACGGCAGCAGCAGCACAGCAGCGGGCTCCCATTCCTTCCCTCGTTATTTCTTCCTTTGGGAAATATTCCCAAAACACCCAAAGTCTTCTCCCTCCTTTTATTTCCGTGGGACTTGGCCTGTGAAGAGCTCAAGGATGGATCAGAAGAGAAGAATGATGGGAGCAGCCCCCCCCCCGGTGGGGGAGAGGGAATGCCCCCAGGTGGGGAAGGAGGAATGCTTTCTCTGTTTCATGCGTGGCGCTTTTATAGACTGCATACCTCCTCCTCTTCCCTACTGTTCTGAGTAGAGGATAAGGATGCAGAGATGGAACTGAACCAATCGTTGGAACAGGAAGCCGTTGGATTTGCTCGATCTCTAGACGTGAAGTGATCCGAAAGTGTTGTAGATCTGATCCGGATCCTTGGAGAAGCTCTGCTTGCTGGCTTGCTTCTGGAAGTTGGGAAGAGCACATGGAAGAAGCCGATGTTGCTGATCCTCGGATGCATGGGATAATCCTGGATGAGAATGAATCACAACGGGATGAAAGTGTTACGAAAAATTGCTGGGAAGTTGGAGAATCCGTAGACGATGGGATAAGGATGCAAGCTGGTTCGGATTCATGCAGTCGGCTAGGATTAATCCGGAAGAAGGCTGGGATTGGTTCCGAAACAGGGGAAGTAATCCGAGATTTGGAAGAAGTTGGAAGTCTTCCATAAATCGCAGACAGGAGGGAAGATGATCTCTGTTTTGGGATGCTGAACGGAATGAAGGGGACATGAGAGAATCCGTGGATGATGGAATCGTTGCTCAAGAAGTTTGCTGGGGTCAATCCGACGGAAGAGGATGGGTTGGTTCGGAATGAACACGAAGAAACAGGGGATGATGTGGATGAGGCTCACGGCTGACCGTGGGGTGTTGGGAAATTATCTGGAAAGGCGTTTGAAGAAGTTGGCTTGGCTTGTGGATGTGGGAGATTAAGCCGGAAGAGATCTTTGGGTGACGATTGGCTTGGTTCAAAAGAGGGAAGAGAGATACGGCTGTGATGTGAAGCAATGTATGCGGATGGGAAGGAAGCAGAGGCGTGATCCATGGAATGGAGAGATGTGATCCAGAGGACGTTGGGCTGCTGAACGGCTTGAAGGGAAGATAAGCTGGAGCTTTGAACGCGGAAGGGATGAAGCTAGATTCTGCGGAAGGGATGAAGCTAGATTCTGCGGATGGAAGGAATCTGGAAATGCTGGGAAATGTGATCTGGAGGGAGGTTGAAGAAGTTGGGGATCCGGTCGTGAAAGAAGGGAATGTGGCGGACGGCTGGGAAGTCTTTGTTTGTTCGTGGGATATGGGAGATCACAAGCGGTCCATATCCATTCAGCTGGGAAGAAATCTTTGGACATGGGAGTTTGGTCACGGTTGGCTATGATGTGCAGGAAGAATAGAATCGTGAGACATGGCGGTCGGCTGGGAAGTCTTGGGAGGCATCTCGGAATATCCGGACACGGGAGGATATGGCTCACGAATGGGATGCACGGAGACTCATGAAAGGAATTTGTTCGGGATGAGCTCAATATTGGAAAAGAAATAAGGGAGTTGGGATGAACGACCGAATCAGAATTTGAGGATGATAGTGTTATTTTGATGATTAACAAGCAATTATCTAGAGTATGTTATAAGTTAAATCAATACTTCATTTATAAGTCCATTACTCTCAGTATATTTGTATAAATTGACATAGATATATTTCATTGTTCATTTGAATGAATCTAACATTGAGATGCAGCAAAGAGTGGATTAAGTCGACCCAAAGATTGATTGGGTCGACCCCGGCACATCAAGAAGTCATTTGGCACACTTCTGCAAAATTGGCACAGATGAACAGTGAGTTGGGTCGACCCAAGGAAAGCATGAGTCGACCCAAACACCAAGATTCTTGAAACAAAACAGAAAAATGGCTCTCTGGATTTACTGAGAGGGTCGACCCAAACAGTGGTTGAGTCGACCCAAGCTTGAGTCGACCCAAACCCTGAGAGGGTCGACCCAAAGGCAAAACAGAAAAAGAAGTCAGGAAATGGTTCTCTGGAATTACTGAGAGAGTCGACCCAAGAAGAAGTTGAGTCGACCCAAGTGAACTTTGAGTCGACCCAAAGAATGGTTGGGTCGACCCAAGGGAAGGAAGGCTGAATTTCAAGTTTCTGTGTTTTCTGAGAGGGTCGACCCAAGGAATGTTTGAGTCGACCCAAGTGAAAGTTGGGTCGACCCAAGGACAGGTTGAGCCGACCCAAACACGGGCTGAAGCATAACGGCTAGTTCTGCAGATGTACTTTTTGTCCTTCCCAAGGTCAGTAACAGCTAGTTTTTCAAATCTAACCATTGGGGCTTGTCCAAAGGATGTGGGAAGCTATTTAAAGGGGCACTATTCATCAGATAGAATAACTTTTGAAAGAGATATCAAAGAGTACACAAGAAAACAAAAGTGCCCTAATCTTCTTCATTCAAGTGCTTCATTCAAGAATCAAAGAAAGGGGTTGAGCAGATTCAAAGAGTCATCAAGAGCTCCATCCTCTCTTGAAGAGTGAAGCATCCTTGACAAAGAAGAGCAAAGCCACTTCAAAGCGATAAATACTTTCTAACTCTTCTTTGTAGTTAATATTGTTTCATTTGCTCATTTAGGAGTTTGAATCTTTCTTTTTGTTTGTCAAACTATTTGTAAAGGTTGGTTGGTGAGCCCGAAAAACCAACAAAGTAGGTTGATTGGTGAACCTGGAAAACCAATTGTAATGGTTCGTTGGTGAGCCCGTAAAACCAACAAAGGTTTTTGGTGAACCCGAAAAACCAAATTGTAAAGGTTCGTTGGTGAGCCCGTAAAACCAACAAAGGTTTTTGGATTGTGAGCCCGAAAAATAATCCAACTGTAATCCGCGAGATTATAGTGAATTCCCAAGATGTCGCTTGGGGAGTGGACGTAGGTGCTAAGGAGAGCACCGAACCACTATACTTTGTGTTGTTTGTGTTGTGAATTGCCTTAGCTTACTAACCATCTATTTGACTTGAGTAAGATAGTTTAAATTTAAAAGAAACCAATTCACCCCCCCCCCTCTTGGCTTGTCACCTTGGGCAACAAGTGGTATCAGAGCAAGGTGCTCTAATAGTACTCATTGATCTCACAATCAAGAGTTAAAGATCATGACAACCCAAGTGGGATGTTCTATGAGTGAGGGGCAATCCACAAATAGACCACCTCTATTTAATGGCACAAACTACACATATTGGAAAGCTAGAATGAGGATATTCATTCAAGCTTCAGACTATGAACTATGGCAAATCATTACTAGAGGACCTCACACACCCACACTTAACATAGAGGGCACTATCATACCCAAATCAGAAATGGATTGGAATGAAAGTGATAGAAGATTAGCACAGTTAAATGCAAAAGCTATAAATGTACTTTACTGCTCATTAGATGTAAATGAGTTTAATAGAATATCTACTTGCACTACTGCCAAAGAAATTTGGGACAGACTTGAGGTCACACATGAAGGGACCAATCAAGTTAAGGAGTCAAAGATAAACATATTAGTACACAAGTATGAATTGTTTAAAATGGAATCTACTGAGTCCATAACTGAAATGTTTACTCGTTTTACTGACATTATAAATGGGCTTAAGAGTTTAGGAAAATCTTACTCTAACTCTGATTTGGTGCGAAAAATTCTCAGGTCTCTACCAAGGAATTGGGAGGCCAAGGTAACCGCTATTCAAGAAGCAAAGGACCTCAACACACTACAGTTAGAGGAGCTTCTAGGATCACTCATGACCCATGAGTTGACAATGAGGCAAAATTCAGAAGATGAGGTCAAGAGAAGAAAGCCCATTGCTCTAAAGACTACCACCCCTAAACAACTAACTGAATCGAAAGATTCGGATGATGATGAAGAAATCGATGAAGAAGGGATGGCTGTGCTTGGGAGAAGATTCAGAAAATTTATGAGAGGTAAGAATAGGTTCCATAAAAAGAAATCCTTCCTTAAAGGTAACTCAAGCAAAGAAAAGGGTAAGGACAAAGAAAAGGAAAAAGAAACTCCCATTTGCTATGAGTGTAACAAACCCGGGCATTATAAGATAGATTGCCCAGATTTGAAGTGGATGGCAAGAAAGTTGAAAAAGAAAAATTTCATGGCTGAATGGAGTGAAAGTGAGGAATCAAGCTCAGAGGAGGAAGATCATCAAGAGATGGCCCAAATGTGTCATATGGCCAATGACGATGAGGTAGATTCTGAACTTGACTGTGATTTTACTGTTGATGAATTACATGATGCATTCTTAGAACTCATGGAAGAACATAAGAAACTAATTAATAGAAATAAAGTTCTAAAAGAAGAAAATCAATTTCTTATCAAAGATAAGTTAAAGCTGTCACATAACTGTGAAACATTAAGTAGAAACTTGCAAATGAAACCAAGAATCTAATTGCTGAAAATATCAAGCTAAAAGAAGATGCTGAAAAATATAAATCATTGGTAGATAAATTTACTCTTAGTTCTACCAAATTAAATTTGATTCTTGATAGCCAAAAAGCTGTATATGATAAGGCCGGTTTAGGATATAGAACGAATAGGAAACAAAAATTCTTAAAGAACATTTTTGTAAAAGCTAAAAGTGAAAATATTACTTGCTATTGCTGCAATAAGTTAGGACATAGAGCATATGAATGTAACTTTAGAAAGTCCAGTCAAAACAAGTTAAGTTATAATCAAAAGATTAAATTCAAGAAAGTTTGGGTTCCAAAAAGAACATGGAGTACTAACCCTAAAGGACCCAACTTAGTTTGGGTACCTAAAGTTTCTTCTTGATCTTGATTGCAGGTGTGTCTTGCAGCTAATAAAGTGAAAAAATGATGGTATCTAGATAGCGGCTGTTCAAGACACATGACCGGTGACGAAGATCAATTTGTCACCTTGGAATCAAAGAAGGGTGGAGTAGTAACCTATGGAGACAATGGTAAAGGGCATATCATTGGAAAGGGTAAAATTTTCATTGCTCCATCTATTTTTGTAGAAAATGTCTTATTAGTTAAGGGTTTGAAACATAACCTTCTTAGCATAAGTCAATTTTGTGATAAAGGGTTTAAAGTTACATTTGAAGCATCTGTATGCATAATCACTAATCCTAAAGATAATAGCATTGTACTTGTAGGACAAAGGCAAAGAAATATTTACTTAGTAGATCTTCATGAGTTAGGTAAGAAAAATGGTTTATGCTTAATTACTAATGAAGAAAAGAAAAATGAAACTAGTTGGCTTTGGCATCGAAGATTAGGACATGCTAGTATGGAATTAATATCAAAACTAGTTAAGAAGGAATTAATAAAAGATGTGCCAAAACTGATCTTTGAAAAGGACAAAATATGTGGACCATGTTCATTGGGAAAACAAACTAAATCATCTTTCAAATCGAAGAATGTAGTATCAACAACTAGACCATTTGAACTCATACACATGGACTTATTTGGACCTACTAGAACTACAAGTCTAGGAGGGAAGAAATATGGACTAGTTATTGTTGATGATTTCTCAAGGTATATATGGGTTTCATTTTTGGCACATAAGAATGAAGCATTTTCAGAATTTTTGAAACTATATAATAATATCATAAATGAAAAGAAACTCACCTTAGTAGCAATTCGAAGTGATCATGGTACGGAATTTGAAAATCAACACTTTGAAGAATTTTGCACTAAAAATGGAATATCACATCAATTTTCAGCACCTAGAATGCCTCAACAAAATGGGGTTGTTGAAAGGAAAAATAGGACATTGGCAGAAATGGCACGCACAATGTTGTGAGTCAAATCTTCCAAAGTACTTTTGGGCTGAAGCTATAAACACTTCTTGCCATATTCTAAATCGAGTTTTAATACGACCTATAACCAAGAAAACTCCTTATAAACTCTGGAAGAATAAGAAACCAACTGCTAAATATCTTAAAGTGTTTGGATGTAGATGTTTTATCTTAAACAATGGCAAGGAGGATCTAAGTAAATTTGATGCCAAGTCAGATGAAGGTATCTTCTTAGGATACTCCACATCTAGCAGGGCATACAGAGTATTCAATAAAAGAACCTTAGTAGTGGAAGAGTCAGTCAATATTATATTTGATGAGTCTGATAGTGAGTCTGCTAGGAAAGAAAATATTGTTGATGATGATACAGGAATTATCGACTTTGAAAAGTTGAATATTGATGGCGTGCCAAATCAAGATAAGGAAGATGATTGCGTGCCACCACAACCCCAAAACTTGCCAAAAGAATGGAGGTATGCACATGGACATCCTAAAGACTTAATCATTGGTGATCCATCTCAAGGGGTAAGAACTCGATCATCTCTTAGGAATTTAAATGATTATCTTGCTTTCGTTTCACAATTAGAACCTAAGAATTATGAAGAAGCTGAAAAAGATAATAACTGGATAAATGCCATGCAAGAAGAATTAAATCAATTCAAAAGAAGTAATGTATGGACATTAACTGAAAGACCAAAGCATAATTCAGTAATTGGAACAAAATGGATATTTAGAAATAAATTAGATGAAAATGGATTAGTTATAAGAAATAAGGCTAGACTTGTAGCTAAGGGATACAATCAAGAAGAAGGAATAGATTTTGATGAAACATTTGCTCCTGTAGCTAGATTAGAGGCTATTAGATTACTTCTAGCATTTGCATGTTTTATGGATTTCAAATTATATCAAATGGATGTGAAGAGTGCATTCTTAAATGGTTTTATTGAGGAGGAAGTATATGTAGAACAACCTCCAGGTTTTGAGAATCATGAATTTCCAAATCATGTGTTTAAACTACATAAGGCATTATATGGATTAAAGCAAGCACCTAGGGCTTGGTATGATCGATTAAGCAAATTTCTGCTTAATAATGACTTTAGTAGAGAAAATGTAGATAAAACTCTATTTCTCAAAAGAAAGGACAAAAATCTATTAGTGGTACAAATATATGTAGATGACATAATCTTTGGTGCCACAAATGATACTCTTTGCAAAGAATTTGCTGATTTAATACATGGAGAATTTGAAATGAGTTTGATGGGAGAACTAAGCTTCTTTCTAGGATTACAAATCAAACAAACTAAAGAAGGCATTTTCATTCATCAAACTAAGTATATAAAGGAAATACTAAAGAAGTTTGGGAATGAAAATCATAAGGGAGTTGGCACTCCAATGAACCCTACAAGTAAGCTAGACAAAGATGAAAAAGGAAAGAGTATTGATATTAAGCTCTATAGAGGAATAATTGGATCCTTGCTCTACCTTACTGCTAGTAGACCCGACATCGTATTTAGTGTAGGAATATGTGCTAGATACCAATCCGATCCTAAGGAGTCACATTTAAGTGCTGTTAAGAGAATCCTTAGATATTTAAGAGGAACTACCAATATAGGTTTATGGTACTCAAGAGACTCATGTCTAGATTTGCTTGCATATTCAGATGCTGATTTTGCCGGATGCAAATTAGATAGGAAGAGCACAAGTGGCACATGTCAATTCTTAGGAAACAACTTAGTATCATGGTTCAGCAAAAACCAGAATTCAGTGGCACTGTCCACAGCTGAAGCTGAATATATAGCTGCTGGTAGTTGTTGTGCTCAAGTATTATGGCTTAAGCAACAACTAGAGGACTATGGAGTTAAACTAGATAATATTCCTATTAAGTGTGATAATACTAGTGCCATCAATCTTACTAAAAATCCAGTTCAGCACTCTAAAGCCAAACACATAGAAATAAGGTACCATTTTATTAGGGATCATGTGCAAAATGGAAATATATGTATTGAGCATATATGCACTGAAAAATAATTAGCCGACATATTTACGAAACCATTGAGTGAAGATAGATTCTGCATGCTAAGGAGGGAATTAGGCATATGTGATCCTTTTTATTGAAGAAATATAAAAAAAGGGAGCTAGTAGTCTCATGATACATTCCTCTAATTTCTAAAATCCCATGAAACATGAGTCAAACTTGTTATCTATAGATTCCTTACTCATGTATCATTGTCCCAGAAAGAAGTTATAAGGATTGGAAACAAAGAAAATTTTTAGAAGCAAAAAGGAAGAGAAAAAGAAAAATTCTGCACTTGGGTCGACCCAACCCAGAATAGGGTCGACCCAACGTTGAGTCGACCCAAGAAAAATCTTAAGTCGACCCAACGTCGGGACCCCACTGTTAAAAGGGGACCCGAGAGCATATCTAGGGCACTGTTTACCCTTTGTCCTCTTCCGAAAACCCTTTTCCCCACTCTCAAATCTTCTCCAATCATCTCCAAACAGTAGATTTCCTTGAGATCCTAGAGAAATGGGACCCAAAAGAGCCGTAGCCAAGAGATCCGGAAGAGTCACACGGATTCAACGGGAGGAAAGGCAACCTACGGAGCCATCTCCCGTGTCTCCACGACGTGAGGCACGTGCGGAGGCCCCTCCTCCTCCTTCCCCCTCAGTGATACTTGCAAGATTTGCGGGAAGGCCGGTTACAACGGAGAGAAGGATCCATTCCGAGTTCTTTGATCAAGAAGGGTTTCGGTTGAGGGAATGGATCCAAAGGCAAGGTTGGGAGTATCTTTGCTCCCTAGATGTGGTAATCTACCCCGGATTGGTTCAAGAGTTCTATGCCTTCCTCAAAATTGGTATGGGAGGGCTTGTTTCGGAAGTTCGAGGGGTTCGAGTTCGAGTTTCCGAGGAGAGCTTGAGTGAGCTACTTCATCTACCCTACATAGGAGCCACTCCGGAAAAGCCAGAAAACAAAATGAGAGCTCTAAAGTTGATCATGGAAAATGAGAACTTCGACTTTTCCACGAAGGTCATAGCTAGTTCTCTTTCCGCTGAAATGAGATTACTGCTCAGTATAATAAATAGGATTTTATTTCCAAAGACCGGGAGATTCGATCTCATCACAGAGCGAGATCTAGCAGTGATGGAGTGTATGATTCAGGGGATTCCCCTAAATCTTCCG
Organism: Phoenix dactylifera; assembly: GCF_009389715.1. Taxonomy (NCBI): domain Eukaryota; kingdom Viridiplantae; phylum Streptophyta; class Magnoliopsida; order Arecales; family Arecaceae; genus Phoenix; species Phoenix dactylifera. Next base: position 755,988 of record NW_024067726.1, on the reverse strand, counting down.
GCCATGATACTGAGACAGATGAGGAAGGTGATGTGCAGCAATAGGGTATCACTACCTTATGGTATGATACTCACCTTGATTTTTCGACAGCACGGTTTAGCTCTCGAGGAGGAGGCATCCAAGAGTCTGCATCATACTGACACATACACTGCACGGACACTTATACGCATGGGATATGAGAAAGTGAACGGGCAGTGGATTCACACTGGAGCAGGCATTCAGGGTGAGGCACCAGAGGGAGATGCACCAGAGGATGAGGATGAGGAGCATATGGATCATCCTCCTGCACCTTCAGAGGCTGGACCATCATCATCCGTTCCTCCAAGAGATACGGATGAGTTCTTGAGCAGGATGACTGAGCTCATGTCAGCTCAGGCGAGGACTATCACTGACGGGCTGACGAGCCAATTGGACGCCCGGTTGGATGTCATGTCTGCTGAGATCAGTGATCTGAGGCAGCAGATAGGAGCACTCCGGAGAGAGAGAGACCCATGGACCATCTGTGCCACAGGCTGCTGAGTCAGAGATTTTGGCACAGAGTCATCCAGCTCGTCGTGCTCCACGCCAGACACAGTCTCACCAGGCACGACCTCCCCTCGCCACATACACTAGGAGGATGAGGACTAGATCCCAGCCGTTAGAGTCTTCCTAGGCTGATCTTAGCATTTATGTTTAGAGCCTAGGCCAGATATCTAGTTCTCATGTGTATTTTGCTTTTATCATGTATCTTTAAACTTTGATTGAGGAACATTGTATTTGTTTTCATTTTGGGGATGACTGTATTAAAATGTTCCTATTTTGATCAATGAAGTTTGAAGTTTGCTATTTATTGCATCTTTTCCATGTATCTTTTTGATGATAACAAAAAGGGGGAGAAGTAAAGTAAGAGTATTTATTTTAGGAGAAGTAAAGATCTTAGGGGAGAGAAGTAAAGATTTTGTAGATTAGATAAAGTAACAAAAAGGGGAGAAGTAAAGATATCTTTAGAGTAAGTAAAGAAAGATTGATAAGAGTAAAAGTAAAGAAAGAGGAATAGTAGAGAAAGGAGAAGTAAAGAAAGTTAAAGAAAGGAGAAGTAAAGAAAGTTAAAGAAAGGAGAAGTAAAGAAAGAAAGAGAAATAACTTGTAAAACAAATTGAAAATCATATAAGAAAGCATATACATCTAAGGGGGAGCAATTTGCAACAATGAAAATGATCAAGTCAAAAATTAATATCAAATTTCAGAATTTGACACGCACCTCTCGCACCCCGATACATAACCTGAAACTCATATTTTATCTCAAATTTTTGAATTATAAATGAAAGGGGGAGCAATTCAAAAAGTCAAATTGGCAACATTTAAATGATATAGGGGGAGATTTCACTCTTATATATGAAAAGCTGAAATTCAGCAAGTTAAGCCCTTTCAAAAACTGATTTCAAAGACAAATAACAATAGGTTCATACTCTTTATTTTGTAATCATCAAAAAGGGGAAGATTGAGGATGATAGTGTTATTTTGATGATTAACAAGCAATTATCTAGAGTATGTTATAAGTTAAATCAATACTTCATTTATAAGTCCATTACTCTCAGTATATTTGTATGAATTGACATAGATATATTTCATTGTTCATTTGAATGAATCTAACATTGAGATGCAGCAAAGAGTGGATTAAGTCGACCCAAAGATTGATTGGGTCGACCCCGGCACATCAAGAAGTCATTTGGCACACTTCTGCAAAATTGGCACAGATGAACAGTGAGTTGGGTCGACCCAAGGAAAGCATGAGTCGACCCAAACACCAAGATTCTTGAAACAAAACAGAAAAATGGCTCTCTGGATTTACTGAGAGGGTCGACCCAAACAGTGGTTGAGTCGACCCAAGCTTGAGTCGACCCAAACCCTGAGAGGGTCGACCCAAAGGCAAAACAGAAAAAGAAGTCAGGAAATGGTTCTCTGGAATTACTGAGAGAGTCGACCCAAGAAGAAGTTGAGTCGACCCAAGTGAACTTTGAGTCGACCCAAAGAATGGTTGGGTCGACCCAAGGGAAGGAAGGCTGAATTTCAAGTTTCTGTGTTTTCTGAGAGGGTCGACCCAAGGAATGTTTGAGTCGACCCAAGTGAAAGTTGGGTCGACCCAAGGACAGGTTGAGCCGACCCAAACACGGGCTGAAGCATAACGGCTAGTTCTGCAGATGTACTTTTTGTCCTTCCCAAGGTCAGTAACGGCTAGTTTTTCAAATCTAACCATTGGGGCTTGTCCAAAGGATGTGGGAAAGCTATTTAAAGGGGCACTATTCATCAGATAGAATAACTTTTGAAAGAGATATCAAAGAGTACACAAGAAAACAAAAGTGCCCTAATCTTCTTCATTCAAGTGCTTCATTCAAGAATCAAAGAAAGGGGTTGAGCAGATTCAAAGAGTCATCAAGAGCTCCATCCTCCCTTGAAGAGTGAAGCATCCTTGACAAAGAAGAGCAAAGCCACTTCAAAGCGATAAATACTTTCTAACTCTTCTTTGTAGTTAATATTGTTTCATTTGCTCATTTAGGAGTTTGAATCTTTCTTTTTGTTTGTCAAACTATTTGTAAAGGTTGGTTGGTGAGCCCGGAAAACTAACGAAGTAGGTTGATTGGTGAACCCGGAAAACCAATTGTAAAGGTTCGTTGGTGAGCCCGTAAAACCAACAAAGGTTTTTGGTGAACCCGGAAAACCAAATTGTAAAGGTTCGTTGGTGAGCCCGTAAAACCAACAAAGGTTTTTGGATTGTGAGCCCGGAAAACAATCCAACTGTAATCCGCGAGATTATAGTGAATTCCCAAGGGGTCGCTTGGGGAGTGGACGTAGGTGCTAAGGAGAGCACCGAACCACTATACTTTGTGTTGTTTGTGTTGTGAATTGCCTTAGCTTACTAACCATCTATTTGACTTGAGTAAGAAAGTTTAAATTTAAAAGAAACCAATTCACCCCCCCCTCTTGGCTTGTCACCTTGGGCAACAGAATTTGAGAGGATTTAATTTGCGGGGTGTATATGATTTGGGTTCAGGGATCATCCCAAATAAGTTTGACTTGACCTGCATTCATTAAGCTTAATCATTAAATAATCAACTCGAATTACCTCTGATAATTATTAAAATGTAATGATGAAGGTAACACATTTTTTTAGTTGAATTTACAAAATATGTGAATTAAAATAATGATAAGTGCTATGAATAAGATATTAATTTGTGCATTATTTAGCACTTATCACACCCCCCGACCTACATTTTGCTAGTCATCAAGCAAAATAAAAAAAAAAAACTAACTCACTTTCGCAGGAATCGCGATTGCATTTACCGTATGCAATAAGGCTTTAAACCCCTAGGTAGCCCTAGTGGACGAGTTTTGTCTCGTGAGAGTTTCCGGCTCAGATACCCACAAACTGCGGTCTCTACCCGGTTTATTTTATTGTTTTATAAAATCTAATTTCAAATGCATAAGTGCCAAGAATTTCAAAAGCACACAAAGTTTTATTACAAAGTTAGCCCAAATCCTAGGTCAAGATGCAACTTAAGTTGAAGTCATTAAGTTTCCGTTAGAGAGTTATAAGGCTAATTTATACTTGGGTGCTCGGTGATGTCTGGACCATACACAAGCTAAGGCTTTAGATTCTCCAAAATACTGCTAAAACTAGTAGTTTCCAAGAATTGGTCAGATAAGACCTAATCACTGATTCAAAATCATCCTACCTTGCAGGATTTCGAGAGTTGTGGATGTTTACTTTAATACCTCATGGGCTTTATCTGTAATATCCAGTTTACACGAATTTTTACAACGACGGCTTTCACACTATCGTCTTTTTCAAGGTCAATATTATTTTCTCTTTTTCTCTTTTTTTATTTTTTTATTATTTTTTATTTTTTTATTATTTTTATTATTTTATATTTATTACGCACTTTTACTCTTGTAATGATTCCTCCATGTAACGAACATTCAGTCAACACTCCCACACCAGATGGCGTAAGGTGTTGGGCATCAAGACTCTCCTACGGACCTATGCTCGGGTTCCTCATACAAGCCCGCTGACCTTTGACAATAGGTAGCCCTTTTCGATGTACCTGACTAAATTCACTTCTTCTTTTTTTTAATATTTTTTTTATTTTTTATTTTATTTTTTGAGATAAAAGCGAATTAGATAAGTATGATTCATCAGGACTCAAGGTTGCTACCAGACTTAACAACATAATGTTGAACCTAACTCTTAGAAGTGTAGGCCATGTGTGTTGTGAAATTCTAAAGTAAAAATTATCTTACAACTCGCTAAAAGAACTTTAATAAAAAGAACTCAAATTGACTTACTCCTGACTAGTTATTGGGCTTTTTTAGATTTTATATACTTTGTATGTTTATCATTTCAGCACTAAAGCATAGAAATTAGTTTTTTTTTTTTTTGAGATAAACTTATTTAAAAATATGAAAATGTGAAAAAATTTCTTTAAAAATTCGAATTTTCTATACCCCCCAACCTAGATCAGACATTGTCCTCAATATTTTTTTTTGAATATTATATTATTATTTTTATTATTTTTTATATATATATTTTTTATTATTTTTTTATTTTAGTTTGAACGAAAATATGATGCAAATGGAGGATAGAAGCATTTTACCGTAATTGTATCAGTAATATGAGGGATCCTGTTAATGCAATAAAAATAATGCAAAAATAACCTACGAAAATTGGGTTGCCTCCCAACAAGTGCTAAGTTTAACGTCTTCAGCCAGACGGAGTGCATCCTTATTAAATCATACCGGGTATAGTTGATTCTAATGTTCTGATCTCAGCTCGAATATTTCTTAGGGTCCGTTCTATTTCAGGGTCAAAAAGTAATAGTTCAGGAGATCTGGAACGACACCCTAGCATGCACCAATACTTTTCGGATAAGTCACGTATAGTCAAGCATGCACTAAAAGAAAAACACATCAAATCCTTGTATTTGCCCTAAAATCACTAGACAGCTCCTAACTGGTTTGAAGAGGGCACCTAAGCCTCCAATCCGGTCTAATGAACTTAGTTGACCAGGTAAGCTCCCAGGTAAGTGGGGGGGTCACGATGCGTTGCAAAGGTCCCACTTAAAAACCACTTGCCTCGAACAGATGAACTGTCTCCCTTGGGACAAAGCTTGCCTAGACATCAACTGAGCCACAGAGCGAAATTGGTGCAACTTTCGGTGCTCTTCGTCCTATTGAGCTCGAATATCCCTAGGGGCCAACGTCTAATTGATTTTAGTCAAAGGGATAGCTATGTGAAAATTGATTCACCTAATTTGGGCAAGAATCTGGTGATGAAATCCAGTTCTTATCTTGTTGGGGTGGTTGCCCTTACTATGTGCGGATTAATTGGTGTATGTGTATCAAGCATGCATTCACACTTTTATTGAAATTAAAATCATACAATCACCACAATATTTCAGGCTAATTGGGAATCAATTTAAATAAGAAAGGTTCAGATGTTACCAAAGAGAATTTCTCCAGCAATTTTTAAAGCAAACCTTTACCGTATTCCTTTTCCAATAGTTCCTTTTTTTTTTGATCGCCCCAGATTTTCTCTTTGATTTCTGATCAAATAATACCAAAATAAAAATCAAGAATTAGTAAGAAAGCAGAAAGGGGATAATTAACGTATCAAAAATAGAAAATATTTTTATTTTATTTTAGAGCTATATATATATATATTTATTATTATTATTATTATTTTAATTTTTTTATGAAGAGAAAAACAACTATGCTAACAATCCCCGGCAACGGCGCCAAAAATTGATAGTCAACTTTAAAGACCACGCAATAGCACGTATCTAGTAGGATAGTGATTACGGGTATCGATCCACAGGGATTGGGGTATAGTTATTTTCTTAAAAAAAAATATTTAAAAGGATGAATTTGTGAAGACTATTAAACTAAGCAATTTAATAAAAGAAAATGCAATTAAAGGGATATCAATTTAGGAGAACCTAGGGCAAGGAATTCACCACTAACATCGGAACAAGAATTATTTATATTTTATTTCGTTCTTGGATTAACATGCAAATTGGCTACAAGCCTAATAAGCATTTAAATAAAAATTCACAAAAGTAATTTAGGCATAATCCATCTTCAGTTGGCATGCAATGTCTACCCTAAACTAATGCGGTAGCACACCACATCTTCCTTAAGCATGGACTATCTTATATTTACCTAGTGATCATGAAGAACAGTTGTACGAATATCATACTTAAAATCACAGAAATTAAATATGATTCAAAAGAAGATATCCATTAAAAACAATAAGTTCATACAACCCCAAGGATATAAAATAAAATATAAAACCCATGTCCCTTTGTTAGGGCTGCATCCAGCCCTGGAGAAGAGCTCAGGCTTCCATGCAGTGGTAGACGGCAGCAGCAGCACAGCAGCGGGCTCCCATTCCTTCCCTCATTATTTCTTCCTTTGGGAAATATTCCCAAAACACCCAAAGTCTTCTCCCTCCTTTTATTTCCGTGGGACTTGGCCTGTGAAGAGCTCAAGGATGGATCGGAAGAGAAGAATGATGGGAGCAGCCCCCCCCCCCCGGTGGGGGAGCGAAGGAGGAATGCTTTCTCTGTTTCATGCGTGGCGCTTCTATAGACTGCATACCTCCTCCTCTTCCCTACTGTTCTGAGTAGAGGATAAGGATGCAGAGATGGAACTGAACCAATCGTTGGAACAGGAAGCCGTTGGATTTGCTCGATCTCTAGACGTGAAGTGATCCGAAAGTGTTGTAGATCTGATCCGGATCCTTGGAGAAGCTCTGCTTGCTGGCTTGCTTCTGGAAGTTGGGAAGAGCACATGGAAGAAGCCGATGTTGCTGATCCTCGGATGCATGGGATAATCCTGGATGAGAATGAATCACAACGGGATGAAAGTGTTACGAAAAATTGCTGGGAAGTTGGAGAATCCGTGGACGATGGGATAAGGATGCAAGCTGGTTCGGATTCATGCAGTCGGCTAGGATTAATCCGGAAGAAGGCTGGGATTGGTTTCGAAACAGGGGAAGTAATCCGAGATTTGGAAGAAGTTGGAAGTCTTCCATAAATCGCGGACAGGAGGGAAGATGATCTCTGTTTTGGGATGCTGAACGGAATGAAGGGGAGATGAGAGAATCCGTGGATGATGGAATCGTTGCTCAAGAAGTTTGCTGGGGTCAATCCGACGGAAGAGGATGGGTTGGTTCGGAATGAACACGGAGAAACAGGGGATGATGTGGATGAGGCTCACGGCTGACCGTGGGGTGCTGGGAAATTATCTGGAAAGGCGTTTGAAGAAGTTGGCTTGGCTCGTGGATGTGGGAGATTAAGCCGGAAGAGATCTTTGGGTGACGATTGGCTTGGTTCAAAAGAGGGAAGAGAGATACGGCTGTGATGTGAAGCAATGTATGCGGATGGGAAGGAAGCAGAGGCATGATCCACGGAATGGAGAGATGTGATCCAGAGGACGTTGGGCTGCTGAACGGCTTGAAGGGAAGATAAGCTGGAGCTTTGAACGCGGAAGGGATAAAGCTAGATTCTACGGATAGAAGGAATCTGGAAATGCTGGGAATTGTGATCTGGAGGGAGGTTGAAGAAGTTGGGGATCCGGTCGTGAAAGAAGGGAATGTGGCGGACAGCTGGGAAGTCTTTGTTTGTTCGTGGGATATGGGAGATCACAAGCGGTCCATATCCATTCAGCTGGGAAGAAATCTAGAACAACTTTGTTCTTTGGACATGGGAGTTTGGTCACGGTTGGCTATGATGTGCAGGAAGAATAGAATCGTGAGACATGGCGGTCGGCTGGGAAGTCTTGGGAGGCATCTCGGAATATCCGGACACGGGAGGATATGGCTCACGAACGGGATGCACGGAGACTCATGAAAGGAATTTGTTCGGGATGAGCTCAATATTGGAAAGAAATAAGGGAGTTGGGATGAACGATCGAATCAGAATTTGAGAGGATTTAATTTGCGGGGTGTATATGATTTAGGTTCAGGGATCATCCCAAATAAGTTTGACTTGACCTCCATTCATTAAGCTTAATCATTAAATAATCAACTCGAATTACCTCTGATAATTATTAAAATGTAATGATGAAGGTAACACATTTTTTTAGTTGAATTTACAAAATATGTGAATTAAAATAATGATAAGTGCTATGAATAAGATATTAATTTGTGCATTATTTAGCACTTATCAGACACACCTTCAGAAGGTATAGATTTGCTCATAATTAAAACTAATCTAACGGTTTCTTCTACTTCTAGTTGGCTTATAGATTCTGGTTCTAGTGCTCATCTGTGCACTACCATGCAGGGTCTAAAGGAAAGTAGAAGGCTGGCGGAAGGTGCGGTAACCCTTCAGGTTGGCAACGGGGCAAAAGTTGCTGCTGTGGCTGTGGGCACCTACCATCTGCGACTACCGTCTGGTTTTAGTTTATTACTTAGAGACTGCTATTATGTACCTGCTGCTAGCAGAAATTTGATTTCTGTTTCATGTCTAGCACAGAAAGGTCATATTTTTACATTTGACAAAGACTGTTGTTCTATTTATTTCAGAAATAAAATAGTCGCACGTGGTTTTATGATTGACAGTCTCTATCATTTGCATATGGATGTATCTATAAATGTGTCTGAGCAAGAAGTGAGTGCCAAAGGATCTAAAAGATCCAGGGATGAGATAAACCAAAAGTATTTGTGGCACCTCAGGCTTGGCCATATTGGAGAGGACAGAATGAACAAAATGGATAAAGATGGGCCTCTTGGCTCATTGACTTCCGAGTCATATCCAGTTTGCGAGTCCTGTCTTCAAGGAAAAATGGCCAGATTGCCCTTTGTAGGACATGGGGAGAGGACCACTGAAATACTTATCCTGGTACATACAGATGTATGTGGCCCATTCGATGTGCTAGCTAGTAGACGTTATTCATACTTCATTACCTTTACCGATGATTATTCACGGTATGGATATGTGTATCTTATGAGACACAAATCTGAATCTTTCGAAAAGTTCAAAGAATTCTGAAATGAAGTAGAAAAATAAACTGGAAAACACCTTAAGGCTCTTCGATCAGATCGAGGAGGAGAATACCTTAGTGGAGAATTCTGGGACTATCTCAAAGACAATGGCATAGTCTCACAATGGACTCCTCCGGGTACACCTCAACTCAACGGGGTGTCAGAGAGGAGAAATCGGACTCTATTGGATATGGTCCGGTCCATGATGAGCTTCACTGATCTACCGATGTTTATTTGGGGAGATGCCTTACTTACCGCAGTATATCTACTGAATAGGGTTCCCTCTAAATCCATTCCTACCACACCGTATGAGATATGGCATGGGAAGAAACCAAGTCTTGGTCATCTCAAGATTTGGGGATGTCCAGCCCACATCAAAAGACTACAGGCGGACAAACTAGAGGCTAGGACCATAAGTGCTTGTTTTATATGATATCCTAAAGAGTCATTAGGATACAATTTTTACATCTCAGAGGATCATAATGTGTTTGTGAGCCGTAATGCCATCTTCTTGGAAAATCAGTTTATCCTTGACAGAGGCAGTGAGAGAAAAATTGAGCTTGAAGAGAAAGTCTCTGAAAAGCAACGAGTCATAGATCCTATCGAACCCATTAATACAGAGCCAGTACACGATGTCCCTCAACCACCTCGCAGATCAAGTAGGGTCTCCCATCCTTCCGATAGATACTTAGGTATACTAGAAGAGAATACTGAGGAAATATTCCTAGTGGGAGATAGGGATCACATACAGAATCCCAAAACCTACAACGAGGCGATATCTGATATCGATTCCGAGAAATGGTTGGAAGCTATGAAGTCAGAATTAGACTCCATGCATTCCAACCAAGTCTGTACCTTAGTAGATCCACCAGAAGGTATTGTACCTATTGGATGTAAATGGATCTACAAAAGGAAGATAGGTTCGGATGGAAAGGTAGAGACCTATAAAGCAAGGCTGGTGGCGAAAGGATATAGTCAACGCGAAGGCATTGACTATCAGGAGACCTTTTCACCTGTAGCCATGCTAAAATCTGTTGACCCCCTAATGGATTTTGATGAATACAAAACACTAGAGTATAATTCCATTTATCTTAACAATTTAATTGAGGAATTCATGTGATTAATTAAGAATATTGTTAAAAAATGTCTAGGCAAGTTCCCATAATTTTTATGAATTTATTGAAGAATATTTTGAGTTAAAGAAAACAGATCAGGGACAGTCGAGACGTCTCCGGATAGTTTCAGAGACGTCTCTGGCACAAACAGGAAGAACTGGGACACTTGGAGACGTCCCCGGCACCTGCCGAGTCGTCCCCGCGCTAGCGGAGTCGACTCTCTCAGTGGCGGCAGAAAGGCAATTTTCAAGAGATATGCGCGAGACGTCCCCACTGTACGCGGAGTCGTCCCCGCAAGTAAAAAGGAGACTTTCCGAGTCGTCCCCAAGATAGCGGAGACGGCTCTCTCAGGGTTTTCCAGAGAATGGTTTTTTCGGTGATAAGGAAGCGGAGTCGACCCTGAGACAGCGGAGTCGTCCCCATGCATAAAGTGCAAACAAGCCGAGACGTCCCCTGAAGGAGCGGAGTCGACTCTCTCAGGGAATTCCAGAGGACATATTTTTCAGAGATAAAGAAGCGGAGTCGTCCCCAAAGCAGCGGAGTCGTCCCCATTCAAAAAGTACAAACAAGCCGAGACGTCCTCTTAAAGTGCCGAGTCGACCCCAGACAACGTAAAAAGTAAAATCTTGTAGCCGAGACGTCTCTCGTTGAAGCGGAGACGTCCCCGGAGCGCCTGGGACGCGACTGACAGCTTTTCAGGTTTGGTTTGAATTTCAAATCCTTTTTACTTTGTCTCTAACGGCTATATTTGCTTTTTTTGGGCTATAAAAGGGACCTCTTAAGTGCTTCTCGACAACTCTTCACCAACCCAAAGCTAGATCATTCAAGAGAGAAGTAAGAAAGAAAAGTTCAAGGGAGTGAGTGCATTCAAGTGAAGAAATCAAGTGTTTTCAAGCTTCCCAAGTGATTTCAAGCTCAACCTCTCTCGTACGCTCGGGATTCAAAGCTCACACTCAACCCTACGCGGTCCACATCGGAAGAATCAACATTTCTCACGCTTCCAACGGCAAAAGGATTCTTCCGGGTTCTATTGTTCATAATTGTCATATTTGCTTTTTAGAGCTTTACTCTTCCTTTGTAAACTCTTTCATTGTGGTGCTTGTTCCAGTCAAGGGACTTGGAACAAGGGAAAGGCGTCCCAAGCCTAAGTGAAATTGGGGGTTTTGGGGTTTGTTGTGAGCCCGGTGTAAAACAACGAGTTGGGTAGTGAACTCGCAAAACTACCGTACTGTAATCTTGGATTATAGTGGAAATTCCCAAAGGTGATTTGGGGAGTGGATGTAGGAGCAGTGGAAGCTCCGAACCACTATAAAACCTTGTGTTTGCGATTGACCTTTCTCATTCCTCCTTCTTTACTTTAGTGCATATATTCGTGTGTTTTATTTTTAATTAGTCAAAAGCTTTTAAAACACCCAATTCACCCCCCTCTTGGGTGACCATCTCTGGGCAACAAGTGGTATCAGAGCGGGTGCTCTGTGTATTTCTTGAAAGACCTAACCGTCTTAGCCAAAGATCTAGATGGCAACACCCTTTAACAATGTTCCTGCCGAGGGGCAAGCAACCAATAGACCTCCACTCTTCAATGGGACAAATTATACCTATTGGAAGACTAGAATGAGAATCTTCATTCAAGCACAAGACTATGCCTTGTGGAGGGTTATAGTCAAGGGACCACAAGAACCATCACACATGGTTAATGGCATTCGAGTTTCCAAACCTGAGGAGGATTGGGATGAGAATGATGATAGGATGGCTCAACTTAATTCTAGAGCCATGAACTCATTATTTTGTTCTCTAGATGTAAATGAGTTCAATAGAGTCTCCACATGTACTTCCGCTAAGGAAATATGGGATAGGCTTGAAGTTACCCACGAGGGTACAAATCAAGTCAAAGAGTCTAAAGTGAACATTCTAATTCACAAGTATGAGTTGTTTAAGATGGAACCCAATGAAACCATCACATGCATGTTTACTCGCTTTACCGATATAATTAATGGTCTAAAGAGTTTGGGTAAATCTTATACTAACCCAGAACTTGTAAGTAAAATTCTCAGGTCTTTGCCGAAAGCATGGGAAGCAAAGGTCACGGCGATCGTAGAAGCCAAAGACCTCAACACTTTGGGATTAGAACAACTACTGGGCTCATTGATGACGCATGAGCTCACAATGAAGCAACATGAAGAAGAGTTGCCGAAGAAAAGGACAATCGCACTCAAGGCTACCTCAAGTGTGTGTGAAGAAGAGAGTAGTGAGAGTGAAGAAGAAAGCCAAGATGAGGACTTGGGTTTGATAGTAAGGAAGTTTAAGAAATTCATGAGAAGAAAGAAACCTTTCCCAAGAAAGAAATTTGGAGGGAGAAATGATTGGGAAAAAGAAAAGGAAAAAGAAAGAGATCCAATCATATGCTATGATTGCAAGAGACCGGGACACGTTCGTTCCAAATGCCCTCAACAAAAGAAGTATTTTGGAAAGGAGAAGAAGAAGGCATTGAAGGCAACATGGGATGATAGTGACACATCATCCTCCGAGGAAGAGAAGGAAGAGACCGCCAATTTGTGCTTCATGGCGTTCGAAGACGACGAGGTATGTCAAAACCCAACTATAAATTTTACTTTAGAAGAATTATATGAAGCTTTTCAAGAACTTATGGGTGATTGTAGTATGTTAGGAGCAAAGAATAAAGAGTTAAAAGCCTCCAATCAAAAACTAAAGGAAGATTTTGAAAACCTATTAATTGAAAAGGAGAGCGTTAAAAATATTAACACTACTAACCTAGAAATCAAAAATTCAAAACTTAGCATTGAAAATGAAAAGGCAAAAACACTAATTAAGGAATTAAATCTAAAAGTAAAATCCCTACTCGATAATAATACCTCACTTGCACAAAATGTTGAATTCCTTAAAAAAAGATAAGGAAGAACTAGTTAAAGAAAATTTGAATCTTAAGAATGAGGTACATAAGTACAAACCAATTGTTGAAAAATTCACACAAAGCTCTGAAAAATTAAATCTTATTCTTTCAAATCAAAGAGCTGTTTTCAATAAAGCCGGATTAGGATATAAAACTAACACACAACAAAAATACCTAAAGAATTTCTTTGTAAAAGCAAAAAATGTAAAAACTGAAAAATCTACATGCTTTCATTGTGGAAAGAATGGACATAAAGCCTACTCTTATATTCAAAGAAAGATCCAAACTAACAAGAGTACATTTGTGAAAGCTAAAAACATAACTAAAGTATGGGTGCCTAAGGGAACCAACCACACTAACCACGAAGGATCCAAGAAAACTTGGGTACCTAAGAGCTTCACATGATCATTTTGCAGGTATGCCTTGCAGCCGGAAACAAAAAGAGAATGTGGTATCTTGATAGTGGTTGCTCAAGGCATATGACCGGTGACAAGAGTCTCTTCGTCACCTTAGAATCAAAAGAAGGAGGAGTAGTCACATTCGGAGACAATGCTAAAGGTCAAATCATTGGTGTTGGTGAAATCTCCATATCACCCTCCTCATTTATTGATAATGTATTGTTAGTTAATGGACTAAAACATAATTTATTAAGTATAAGTCAATTTTGTGACAAGGGATTTAAAGTATCATTTGAATCATCACTATGCATAATTAGTAGTCCAATTGATAATGAGATCATACTCACAGGACATAGGCATGGAAATGTTTACATGGTAGATCTTGATGATCTCACCATGAAGGATGGCCAATGTCTTGTAGCCATGAATCCCAAAGTCAATGAGACTAGTTGGTTATGGCATCGTAGGTTAGGGCATGCTAGCATGGATTTAATCTCAAAATTAATTACAAAGGATCTAGTCAAAGGACTACCAAAAATAGACTTTGAAAAGAATAAAATTTGTGCTGCATGTCAATTAGGGAAACAAACAAGAAGTTCTTTCAAGTCTAAGAACATAGTCTCAACATCAAAACCCTTAGAACTAATTCACATGGATTTGTTTGGACCCACTAGAACTGCTAGTCTAGGGGGTAAGAAATTTGGTCTTGTAATTGTTGATGATTTTTCACGTTTTACATGGGTTTCATTTCTTGCACACAAAGATAAGTCCTTTCCCGCTTTTATCAAGTTTCATAATAGGGTTTCAAATGAACTCAATCTTAAACTAAAAGCAATTAGGAGTGATCATGGTACCGAGTTTGAAAATCAGTATTTTGAAAAATTTTGTGAAAAAAATGGTATCAATCACAACTTCTCGGCACCTAGGATACCCCAACAAAATGGGGTGGTAGAAAGGAAGAATCGCACACTAGCAGATATGGCTCGTACCATGTTGTGCGAATCGGATCTACCAAAGTATTTTTGGGCTGAAGCAATAAATACTTCATGTTATATCTTAAATCGTGCTTTAGTTAGATCCATCTTAAAGAAAACACCTTATGAGTTGATAAAAAGTAAGAAACCTAATATAAGTTATTTTCATGTTTTCGGTTGTCGATGCTTTATTTTGAACAATGGAAAGGACAATTTAAGTAAATTTAGTGCTAAATCAGATGAGGGGATCTTCTTAGGTTATTCCTCATCTAGTAGAGCATACAGGGTCTTCAACAAGAGAACTCTCGTTGTTGAAGAATCCATTCATGTTGTTTTTGATGAAACTAATGGAGATTCTTCTAGAAAAGAAGAAGATGGTGATGTAGGTATACTTGAAGACCAAATGAAGGAACTCTCCACTCAAGACAAACAACATGAGGATGAGATCAAAGAAGATACAAATCAGCGAGATGAAGAAGATCAACCTCCATCAAGAAATCAAGATCTTCCCAAAGAATGGAGGTATGCACATGGTCATCCAAAGAATCTAATCCTTGGTGATCCTTCACAAGGTATAAGAACTAGATCCTCTTTAAGAAATACTAGTAATTATCTTGCTTTCGTTTCACAAATAGAGCCTAAATCACTAGAAGAAGCTGAAAAAGATGATAATTGGATGAATGCTATGCAAGAGGAATTAAACCAATTCGAAAGAAATGAAGTTTGGACTCTAATGAAAAGACCCCCTAATGTTTCAATCATAGGCACCAAGTGGGTGTATAGAAATAAACTAGATGAAGATGGAATAGTAATAAGAAACAAAGCTAGGCTAGTGGCCAAAGGATATAATCAGGAGGAAGGAATAGATTTTGATGAAACTTTTGCTCCTGTTGCTAGGTTAGAGGCTATTAGACTACTTTTAGCATATGCATGCTTCATGGATTTTAAACTCTATCAAATGGATGTAAAAAGTGCATTTTTAAATGGTTATATAATGGAGGAAGTTTATGTAGGACAACCTCCAGGTTTTGAAAATCACTTACATCCAGATTATGTGTATAAATTGCATAAAGCATTGTATGGCCTTAAGCAAGCCCCTAGGGCATGGTATGAAAGATTAAGTAATTTCCTAATTGAAAACAAATTTAAGAGAGGAAATGTAGACAAAACCCTCTTTATTAAAAGAAAAGGAAATGACTTATTGCTTGTACAAATTTATGTGGATGATATAATTTTTGGTGCTACTAATGACAGTCTTTGTCAAGAGTTTGCCAAGCTTATGCAGGGAGAATTTGAAATGAGCATGATGGGTGAGCTCAACTTCTTCCTTGGGCTACAAATAAAACAATCAGAGGAAGGCATCTTCATCAGTCAGTCCAAGTATATCAAAGAAATGTTGGAGAAATTCAAGATGAAGGATGCAAAAGAAATCAGCACACCCATGGGCTCAAGTTGCAAGCTTGACAAAGATGAAAAAGGTAAAAGTATAGACTGCAAATTGTACAGAGGTATGATAGGCTCTTTACTTTACCTTACTGCCCCTAGATACCAAGCATGTCCTAAGGAATCACACTTGCAAGCTGTCAAGAGAATTTTTAGATATCTAGTAGGGACATCTAATGTAGGCTTATGGTATTCTAAACAATCTGACATAAACTTAATTGCATATTCCGATGCTGATTTTGCCGGGTGCAAACTCGACAGAAAAAGCACAAGTGGCACATGTCAATTCTTGGGTGCCAATTTGGTTTCTTGGTTTAGCAAGAAACAAAATTCAGTTGCCTTGTCCACAGCTGAGGCTGAGTACATTGCAGCTGGAAGCTGTTGTGCCCAAGTTCTTTGGATTAAGCAACAACTTGAAGACTTCGGTATCAAAATGGATAATATACCAATTAAGTGTGATAATACAAGTGCAATTAATTTAACAAAGAATCCTGTCCAACACTCTAAGTCAAAGCATATAGAGATTAGGCATCATTTTATTAGGGATCATATGCTGAAAAAGGATGTGATGATTGAATATGTATGCACTGAAAATCAATTGGCTGATATCTTTACAAAGCCCCTTTGTAAAGAAAGATTCAACTTCTTAAGGAATGCTTTGAGCTTGTATGATCCTAGCAAATGAATTGAACTTGTATTGCATTGTTTTGCTGCACAAACTAGTAATCAACCTCAAGGTAAACATAAGTGAAAACATGAATTCATGTAAGCTAAATGACGAACTGTTTGACTTTCCGGAGGATGGTTACCCTCCCTTGGACTCTTCATGGAGATATTTTCAGAGCCTATTTCATAGGTATTCGAAATTTGGTCAAACATTCCTCATTTCAATATTAATAATTCAAAAATTATTATCAAATTATTATAGGATGTATCATTAAGGGGGAGGATCACAAACAAATTCACTCTAAGTTTATCAAAAGAGATCATGTTGATTAGGGTGATTAAACAAAAATTGGGAGAAGATAGAATTTAGTCTGAAATTTTTCAGTGCCGGAGACGTCTCTGGCAAATCGCAGAGACGTCCCTCCAGGGGAGACGTCTCGCCTTAGTCGCGGAGACGTCTCGGGGACCGAATGAGGGCTTTTAAAATAGGTCGAAATAGCTCGAGCCGACCCGAGCTTTCTCCTTCATCCCCGACCAAAACGAAAAACCCTAGCCTCCATTTGCTCTTCACCTCAAACCCTAGCCTCCGTTTGCTCTCCATCACAAACCCTAGCATCCATGGCACCAAAGAAGGCTAGGACGACCCGTGGAAGGCGACCTAGGGCAGCGGCCGACGGTGAGGAACGGCGGGAAGAACCCTCCGCGCCGTCTCCTCCGGTTGCTCCGCCAACCACGACTATTTCCTGTGCAAATCGCACAGTCACGACCGGAAGGTACATAGATTTCTCATTTTTAGATCATGAGGGGTTCTCTATTGGAGAGAGACTCCGAGCCCAAGGGTGGGAGCACTTTTGTACCCTCAATACCTCGACCTACCCCGGCCTAGTTAGAGAACTTTTTAGCAATATGGCCTTAGGGGACCAAGGGTACACTGCATATGTCCGGGGGACATTAGTAGAAGTCAATGAAGATGTCCTATCCACTGTCTTACAAATCCCTAAGGACGGTGAGGCTCCAACCTCACATTCCCAAAGGGAATCAGCCCTAAATCTACTTTTAGGAAGAGAGGACTGCGGCCCTCTTGATGTTGTCAATTCCCAGGACCTAAATGCAGAGATGAGACTTCTTTTAAGTATTGTTAACCGGGTCCTATTTCCCAAAACCGGTCGCTTCGATTTTGTTTCGGAGCGAGATTTAGTTATAATGCATCATATCCTACTAGGGATACCCCTAAACCTCCCTAGACTTATGCTAAACTACATTGCCCTATGTCATAGGTATTCTAGGTTTAGTTTACCCTACGGCATGATCTTTACCTTAGTTTTCAAACACTTCAAAGTTCCCATTCCAACAAATGAACCTGCAAAGCCCTTGAGAAACACCGATTATTATAATGAGGGCACAATGAGAAGAATGGAATTTCATAAGATAGATGGGTCGTGGGTGAAGGTACCAAAGAGAAAAGCCCAAATCCTAGAGCCCGAGAACCCACATCATGAGTCTGACCATCACTCTCCTCCACCTAGCCACTTGGATATCCCTGATATACCCTCCAGCTCAGCTGGACCTTCCACATCCATGCCACCACCTCCTCCAGTTAGTGGGCCCTCCTTCCTGTCAGAGGATCAGATGCGCACCTTAGCATCTGCCATTTGCCAGCAGATGAGGGAGGAGATGAGATCCATGATCTCTACAGAGTTGGCCCCCATCAGAGCTTCACATGAAGGGCTTCTACAAGAGATGAAGGATATTAGAAGTCAAATTGAAGCTACAACACAAGAAATAATGGGTGTGGGTGCCACCCAAACCATCAGATCAATAGAGCTCAAGGACAGCTTGAGGAGCATTTCCAAGAGTCTCAAAGAGCTGACAAAACCAGATGGCAATGTGGGCACCTTGGTTGCCCAACTCAGAGGAAGAATTGAAATGGCAACCATAGAGTTTGAAGCACTTGTGGCAGGTTTCCACAAGTCACAGGGAGATCAATTTAAGACCCTCATGGATTCCATCAATGCATTCATAGATGCAGCTTGTAAGGTTTATGAACAAAATACAGCTGGTAGGGCCCATGAGCAACGTCGCCGATGAGGGACATTTTGCAGGCTCTTCTTTTTGTAAATCCTAGGCTGTTTTGAAACACTTTTTGTATTAAAAATCAATACTTGTAATGATTTCTTCTTTTGACTATGTACTGACTTCGAAGATTTACAATGACATATGAATGACATACAATTTCTTTTGCAACCCTGTGTACATTTCCAACTCTGTATATGTAAATATGAATGTGCCTCTTGATGTGTCATAAGAATCTCATAACATACATTAAGTATTCAAATTTGGCACAACTTATCAAAGCATATGAAACAGGGGGAGCACAACCTGAATATCAAAGGGGGAGTAAAATGAATGCTGAACTCTTTAATAAAGATAACTTGAATATCCTTGAGTGGTTAATTATAATATACTATGAATTGAGTTTCAAGCACCTAATGATAATTTGTCCCCTTCATTGTTGATGACAAAAAGGGGGAGTAGATATTGAATATGGAGATATTGAAAGGGGGAGTAGATATATAGAAAGAACCAATATGGATATTGAATATGGAATGCAAAATTTATAATCATACTCCAAAGTTGATTTAGAAAAGATAAAATTGAAGAATATTGACTTGATTCAAATTCAGCATCAATATTTCATTTTAACTTGATTCAAATTCAGTTGATATGCTAAAATTGCTTAAGAGCTATAAAGTTCAATCCCATGCAATTATGCACACTGTATCTAGCTCTAATCAAAACATTATACTTGTACATCTGATCAAATACTGTGTATATGTTTAAACTTCAAATTTTTGCATATACTCAGTGTTTTGTCATCATCAAAAAGGGGGAGATTGTTGACCCCCTAATGGATTTTGATGAATACAAAACACTAGAGTATAATTCTATTTATCTTAACAATTTAATTGAGGAATTCATGTGATTAATTGAGAATATTGTTAAGAAATGTCTAGGCAAGTTCCCATAATTTTTATGAATTTATTGAAGAATATTTTGAGTTAAAGAAAACAGATCAGGGACAGCCGAGACGTCTCCGGATAGTTTCAGAGACGTCTCTGGCACAAACAGGAAGAACTGGGACACTTGGAGACGTCCCCAGCACCTGCCGAGTCGTCCCCTCAGTAGCGGAGTCGACTCTCTCAGTGGCGGCAGAAAGGCAATTTTCAAGAGATATGCGCGAGATGTCCCCACTGTACGCGGAGTCGTCCCCGCAAGTAAAAAGGAGACTTCCCGAGTCGTCCCCAAGATAGCGGAGACGGCTCTCTCAGGGTTTTCCAGAGAATGGTTTTTTCGGTGATAAGGAAGCGGAGTCGACCCTGAGACAGCGGAGTCGTCCCCATGCATAAAGTGCAAACAAGCCGAGACGTCCCCTGAAGGAGCGGAGTCGACTCTCTCAGGAAATTCCAGAGGACATGTTTTTCAGAGATAAAGAAGCAGAGTCGTCCCCAAAGCAGCGGAGTCGTCCCCATTCAAAAAGTACAAACAAGCCGAGACGTCCCCTTAAAGTGCCGAGTCGACCCCAGACAACGTAAAAAGTAAAATCTTGTAGCCGAGACGTCTCTCGTTGAAGCGGAGACGTCCCCGGAGCGCCTGGGACGCGACTGACAGCTTTTCAGGTTTGGTTTGAATTTCAAATCCTTTTTACTTTGTCTCTAACGGCTATATTTGCTTTTTTGGGCTATAAAAGGGACCTCTTAAGTGCTTCTCAACAACTCTTCACCAACCCAAAGCTAGATCATTCAAGAGAGAAGTAAGAAAGAAAAGTTCAAGGGAGTGAGTGCATTCAAGTGAAGAAATCAAGTGTTTTCAAGCTTCCCAAGTGATTTCAAGCTCAACCTCTCTCGTACGCTTGGGATTCAAAGCTCACACTCAACCCTACGCGGTCCACATCGGAAGAATCAACATTTCTCACGCTTCCAACGGCAAAAGGATTCTTCCGGGTTCTATTGTTCATAATTGTCATATTTGCTTTTTAGAGCTTTACTCTTCCTTTGTAAACTCTTTCATTGTGGTGCTTGTTCCAGTCAAGGGACTTGGAACAAGGGAAAGGCGTCCCAAGCCTAAGTGAAATTGGGGGTTTTGGGGTTTATTGTGAGCCCGGTGTAAAACAACGAGTTGGGTAGTGAACTCGCAAAACTACCGTACTGTAATCTTGGATTATAGTGGAAATTCCCAAAGGTGATTTGGGGAGTGGATGTAGGAGCAGTGGAAGCTCCGAACCACTATAAAACCTTGTGTTTGCGATTGACCTTTCTCATTCCTCCTTCTTTACTTTAGTGCATATATTCGTGTGTTTTATTTTTAATTAGTCAAAAGCTTTTAAAACACCCAATTCACCCCCCTCTTGGGTGACCATCTCTGGGCAACAAAATCCATCCGAACATTGCTTGCCATTGCAGCATTTCATGATTATGAAATCTGGCAGATGGATATGAAAACTGCTTTCCTAAATGGATATCTTGAAGAAGATATCTATATGGAACAGCCTTTGGGTTTCACTTCCAGTGATGGAGATCACAAGGTCTGCAAGCTGCAAAGGTCCATTTATGGACTAAAACAAGCATCTCGAAGTTGGAACACTCGTTTCGATGACGCAATCAAAATGTTTGATTTCATCAAAAACGAAGAGGAACCGTGTGTTTACAAAAGGGTTAGTGGGAGTACTGTCGTATTTCTCGTACTATACGACATCCTCCTGATAGGGAATGATATTCCCATGCTAACCTCGGTCAAGGTCTGGTTGTCAAAAAGGTTCTCCATGAAAGACCTTGGGGAAGCATCCTATATTTTGAAAAATAAAGGTCTATAGAGATAGATCTAAAAGGATGCTTGGCCTATCACAGAAGATGTACATAGAGGAAGTGCTGAAAAGGTTCAGCATGAAAAACTCTAAAAGGGGTCTCTTACCCCTAAGACATGGAATTCATCTCTCCAAGAAGATGTGCCCCAACACATCTGAAGAGATTCAACGCATGAGCAAGATCCCCTATGCATCAGCAATAGGGAGCCTCATGTATGCCATGCTATGTACATGACTTGATATAGTACATGCTGTGAATGTCACGAGCATATGTCAATCAGATCCAGGCAAAAAGCACTGGATAGCTGTGAAGAACAGTCTTAAGTACTTGAGAAGAACTAAGGACATGTTTTTGGTCTTTGGGAGAAGATCAGAGTTGAATGTAGAAGGATGCACAGATATTGATGATAGAAAGTCTATATCAAAATATGTGCAATGGTGGTTCAGTAAATTGGAAGAGTTCCAAACAACCGATCATTATAGATTCTACCTTAGAAGCTGAATGTTAAGCCGTATCTAAGGGTGCAGTAGAAATCTTCTGGTTAAAAGTTCATTGCAGAGTTAGGTGTAATGTCATTAGATGCCATAACACTTTACTGCGATAACATTGGCACCATAACACTAGATATGGAGCCAAGGTCTCATCAGAAGTCCAAGCACATAGAGCGGCGCTTCCACCTCATACGCGACTATGTTGAGAAGAAATATGTAGAGGTGCAGAGAGTAGACTCCGCGGATAACGTGGCAGACCCGTTCACTAAGCAACTAAGTCAGCAAAAGACTGAAGCCCACCTTAAGAAGATAGGGCTTAGATATATGACTGATTGGCTTTAGTGCAAGTGGGAGATTGTTAGATGTATGCCCTAGAAGCCAATCTGGCTGACATATTGTTAATTCTAGGGACATAATTTTGTACTTGACTATTTATTATTGAATAAATAAAGGGCATCTTTTCATTCATATTATTTATGTGTCTATGAATCGTCCAAGAAATTAATAAGATGATGATGCATATTCTCAAGAGTTGAGAATTTGAGCCATGTATCATTGGTGATTAATTTCTAAATGCTCCTGATCAATGGATCATTATGAGGACGGTGATCGATCCGATCAGTGCACATATCACTTTCTTATAGGATGGACGAGACCTGAGTCCATAGTGTAGGGACACTGAAGTGATAGTGCAGGTGCTTGTTAGAGAACAAGGGTACTGAGCGTGACCAGGACAAGAAGTCACTTGGATGTCTATCCACTCGTCAGTGACTTGCTTGATGTTGCAGTAGTATGACTGGTTCTTTGACCTGCGGTGCTTCAGCTACTCACAGTGAGGTTATTGTAGTTTGACTACACGTATACATGGTCTCTAGTCATATGTGTCCTTGTAGTGTAGATTGGCTGCATTAAGTTCACTATAGGAGTAGGGTATGCACTTACATGGAATCTATCGACCTTGATAGAAGAGGAGTGATCCTATGTGATTTGTTAGACTGAGTTCTAAGACCTTGGCCAGGGCAGTAATATAAAGTGGAGAAAGAGTTTTCCACTATCGAACTCGAGTCAAATAAATCTTGACATATGACAGACGAAGGGGTTTGACGAGTTATCCATGACCTCCGTCCTGTAGGGATCCACGATAGTAGGACTGTATCACATGATAACTGCACCTAGAGGTTCATCATTCTATTCTACTGGGTAGCCACTACATGCTGCTAGGTGTCACTGGTGGATGGTGGGACTTACAGGGATTATCTCGATGATCGATAAACCCTAATGAGAAGAGTTGTAATCGTTCCAATCCATTGAAAGGAGTTTTCAATGATATTATGATAGAGATCATGATATATCTCACTAACAGTCAGAGTAGAACCTATGGGATCACACACACTAGAAGTATTGACCGATCTGATAGTTGAATCGTAATTAGGAATCACAAGTAATCAATTCGATTGATAATAAGTTGAAGAAGGAACAAAGAGAATTAATTAATTGGACTTAAACACAAATCCTACTTCGAGTAGGATTCCTAGAGTCCTAATTGGATTAGGACTGGGAATCCTAGTTGGAGTAGGACTGGGATTCCTACTTGGAATAGGATTCCTACAGTCCTAATTAGATTAGGAGTTTTGAATTAAAATTGGATTCCTACTTGGAGTAGGATTCCTAGAGTCCTAATCGGATTAGGACTTCGGATTCAAATTAGAGTCCTAATTGGATTAGGACTAAAATTAAAAAGGTCCTAATTGGATTAGGGTTTCTTAAGTCCCAATTTTTTATTAATCTCATGAATCAACATGACTCCAAATTGGGTTAGGATTGAAGAGTTCAATTGAGTCATGGTTCATCCAAGTTCTAATTGGATTAGGACTAACAAAGATTGAACCCGATTGATTCATGATTTGGTTAAACCCTAATTAGACTAGGGCTAAACCATAAGAGGGACACCTAATCCTCCTTGGAGGAGGATTAGGTTAACCAAGCAAGAGGGGCATCAGCCCCTCTCCTTTACTTCATTGGTGCGGCAACACAAGAGGGGCCAGCGCCCCTCTTGGAAAAACATTTAGGGCTCCTAACTTGTAGGAGCCCTAGATACTTAAAAAGGGGTGAAAAGGGAGCCGGCGTCCTAAGCATTGATGCTCTCCTCCTTGCAGCCGTGGCCTCCCTCTCCTCCTTCTCCATCTTCAGCCGCAAACAAAGGAAAGCAAGGGAAGATTGTTTGGTGGCCTCTTCCTCCTCCCTTCTCCCTTCCAACGCAAGGAAAAGAAAGAAGGCTGCAGGGGCTTTGATCTTCTTCCTCTCTTCATCCTTCTTCTTCCTCCTCTCAAGCACAATCAAGGGTTGATTGAAAGAGAGGAGATCAGCCATTAAAAGTTATCTCTGCAAGGGAGCTAGCACCCCGGGAAGATAGAAAGCTTGGATTGGTCCTCTGCTTCGTGTGGATACCCGTAGAGGCCGGGCACTTGAACGGCTTCAAGCGAACCTTCATCCTAAATCACGAACTTCAGTTTGCGGTGATCATCTACCCGCACAAGGTGAAGATCTGATCTTCTACTGTTTTTAAAAATATTTAATCCTTACCCATCTACGAACGGTTCATGAAACAACGTTCATGAGATGAACGTCGATCCCGCTTATGTCGATTCCGCTGCCATCTGAATTTTTTGAATTTCTGCGGCATGGGCGGGTTCCTAACATCAGTACCATCGTCGCTCCCATCACCGAATGCATGAAGAAGGGCCGATTTCAATGGAGGGAGCAGCAACAAGCAAGTTTTGAATTGATAAAAGAAAAGCCAGCTTCTGCACCAGTACTAGCATTACCGAGTTTTGAGAAGTTATTTGAAGTGGAGTGTGTTGCTTCTGTGGTCGGCATAGGGGCTGTTTTGACCCAAGAAGGACGGCCCGTGGAGTACTTCAGTGAAAAACTTAGTGAAGCACGGCAAAAGTGGACAACCTACGAGCTAGAGTTCTATGCCATCATCCGGGCGTTGAAGCATTAGGAGCATTACCTTATTCAAAAAGAATTTGTTCTGTACAGCGACCATCAAGCCTTGAAGTACATTAATAATCAGAACAATTGGAACCGAATGCATGTTCGATGGGTAAGCTTCTTGTAGAAATTTTTCTTTGTGTTGAAGCATCGGTCCGGGCAACAGAATCGGGTGGCAGATGCTCTGAGTCGGCGCAGTGCTTTACTGACTGTTGGGTTGTGGAGCCTGATCCATTCCCTTTTTTTTTCAAGACCCCTATGTGCACTATGGTGGTGGAGGATCAAGGGAAGACAAGCCGGAAAGAGTTCGAAAAGATTCAGAGTTGAATCAGCAAAGAAAAAAAAATTTCAGCAAGGTCCGGAGTCGACTCCAGCAGACTTGGAGTCGACTCTGGCACGCAGGCAGACTTGGCACAGTCTTGGAGTCGACTCCAGATCCATAGGAGTCGACTCCCCAGTGTTGGAGTCGACTCGAGAACTCCAGGAGTCGACTCCCACAGGCAGACAGAGAGGTTTTTTCTGTGGACTGTGGCCGAGTCGACTCGCAGAATTGCGGGAGTCGACTCGAGCACGATTTTCACGCGAGGCTGAGTTATGAACCGGGTTCAAGCCAAGGTTTTTTGAAGCCCTAATCAAAGTAAGAGATTGGGAGGTATATATAGACTTCTTGTGGGACACGAGAGGCGTGTGGCAACCTTGAGAAACCCTAGAACTCATCAACGAGAAGTTTCCAAAAGGAGATCCTTTGTGTGCATTAGGAAGACGACGCGTTGCTCGTCTTGAGAGAGATTGTTTTGCTGTAAGAAAGAGAGTTTGTTCTCTTCTCTTGAATCTCTGTAACTTTCTTTGATTATATAGTGAAGTATTGATCTGTGCGGCTGTGGACGTAGGAGCAAGGGACTCCGAACCACATAAACTTGGGTGTCTTGTGCGTTTGTTATTGTTTCTTGCCGTGTTCTTTTTTCTCCTACTATTTCTTATATTCCGCAATCGTAGGGTTGAATCCCTAACAACTGGTATCAGAGCCATCTGGTTCAAAGGAAAAAGTGGGAGCAATGGCGGCTGAAGAAGGCAAGGTCAAGATTGACAGATTTGACGGCAAAGACTTTGGTTTCTGGAAGATGCAGATCGAAGATTATTTATATCAGAAGAAACTTCATCTACCTCTTGAAGGTATGAAACCGACAGATATGTCACAGGCCGACTGGGATTTAATGGATCGTCAGGCTTTGGGAGTTGTTCGCTTGACGTTGGCTCGAAACGTTGCGTTCAACGTTTTGGAAGAGAAGACAACAGCAGGTTTGCTGAGAGCATTGTCGAATATGTATGAAAAACCCTCGGCCTCCAACAAGGTGTACCTGATGCGCCGTTTATTTAATCTGAAGATGAGTGAAGGTTCCTCTGTTACTGATCACATCAATGAGTTTAATCTGATTACGAGCCAGTTGAGTTCGGTGGAAATCAGTTTTGAAGATGAAGTTCGTGCCCTAATTCTTCTATCCTCCTTGCCAGAAAGTTGGGGTGCAACGGTGACAGCTGTAAGCAGTTCCTGCGGCTCAAACAAACTGAAGTTTGAGGAGGTCCGAAATCTGATACTCAGTGAAGATATCAGAAGGAGGGAGTCTGGTGTGAAATCTGGTTCGATTCTGAACACATCTGAAGGTAGAGGAAGAACTGTGCAACGCAGTGAAAACCGTGGCAGATCGAAGTCTAAGAGGAGGAGCAAGTCTAGATCGAAAGGCGATGGCTGCTGGCATTGTGGCAAGATGGGCCACACGAGGAAGAATTGTTGGCTTAGAAAGAAGAATCCAAGCAAGGGGCAGAACGAGGTGTCCGTGAATGCAACCATAGATGAAGCCAACGATGCTTTGATTCTCAGCGTGGACAGCCCTATGGAATCGTGGATACTAGACTCTGGAGCTTCGTTTCATTCCACCTCACGGAAGGAGTGTATGCTAAACTACACTGCAGGAGACTTCGGAAAGGTTTATCTCGCTGATGATGAGCCTTTAGATATTGTGGGGACAGGTGAAGTTCATATCAGGATGATAAATCAGTCAGTGTGGAAACTGAAGAATGTGAGGCATATCCCAGGCTTGAAGAGAAACTTGATTTCTGTTGGGCAGCTTGACAGCGAAGGGTATGTTACTACCTTCGTAGGTGGTTCATGGAAAATCACCAAAGGAGCTATGGTGATAGCACGTGGGAACAAGTTGGGGACTCTCTACATGACCAATGACACCAAGGATACGGTGGCATTAACAGAAACAGGTGCAGATAGTTGTCTTTGGCATCGCAGACTTGGACATATGAGTGAGAAAGGTATGAAGATGATGGTGAAGAAGAATAAGCTAGCAGATCTGAAAACTATTGATGTAGGTCTCTGTGAAGACTGCATATTTGGGAAGCAGAAAAAGGTTAGTTTCTCAAAGGGTGGAAGAACACCGAAGACAGAAAAGCTAGAGCTTGTACACACAGATGTGTGGGGGCCTTCACCGGTTGCATCTCTTGGAGGCTCACACTATTATGTCACGTTCATTGACGACTCTACCAGAAAGGTTTGGATTTATTTCGTGAAGCACAAATCAGAGGTATTTGTCACCTTCAAAAGGTGGAAAAGTCTGGTGGAGAATGAATCTGGTGCAAAGATAAAATGACTAAGGTCTGATAATGGCGGTGAGTATGACAGCAGTGAGTTCAAGAAATTCTGCGCAGTGAATGGAATCCGAATGGAGAAGACAATACCGAGCACACCGCAGCAAAATGGGGTGGCTGAGCGAATGAACAGAACCCTGAACGAGAGAGCCAATAGTATGAGGATCCATGCTGGTTTGCCCAAGATGTTTTGGGCTGAGGCAGTCAACACCGCAGCGTATCTAATAAAGAGGCCCGTCGGTTCCCCTAGATTGCAAATTGCCTGAAGAAGAGTGGACAGGAAAAATAGTAAATTTGTCACACTTGAGGGTCTTTGGGTGTGTCTCCTTTGTGCACATTAATGCAGAGAAAAGGGACAAGCTAGATGCAAAGTCCAGAAAGTGTTTCTTCATTGGATATGGTACAGATGATTTTGGTTACAAGTTCTGGGATGCACAGAACCAGAAGGTCATCAGAAGCAAGGATGTGATATTCAATGAGCGAGTTCTCTATAAGGACAAGAATACTTCAGATCTTGAGAGTGCAGGGGAGCAAAGCAAGGAAAAACAGCAAGTTGAGCTGCAAGAGATTACAGAAGAAGATGTTGCCAAAAGTTTTCAGAAAAATTCTGAAAATTCAGAAACTGTTGTGGCACAACCTCAACCAAGTATACCACAGCTGAGAAGATCAACAAGAATCTCGAGACAACCGGATAGATATTCATCCTCTTTACATTATCTGCTATTGAC
Source organism: Phoenix dactylifera (assembly GCF_009389715.1). Lineage (NCBI taxonomy): Eukaryota > Viridiplantae > Streptophyta > Magnoliopsida > Arecales > Arecaceae > Phoenix > Phoenix dactylifera. The sequence continues at coordinate 727,729 of NW_024067726.1, read as the reverse complement.
AGATGGAGGTGAACCCGAGTGTTATGAAGAAGCCATGGAAAGTGAAGATTCGGTGAAGTGGGAGTTAGCCATGAAGGACGAGATGAAGTCCTTGGATAGAAATCAAACTTGGGAACTCAGTTCACTACCAGAAGGCAAGAAGGCTTTACAGAACAAGTGGGTCTACAAAGTTAAAGAGGAACATGATGGCAGCAAAAGGTACAAAGCAAGGTTGGTTGTGAAAGGCTTCCAACAGAAGGAAGGTATCGACTACACTGAGATTTTCTCTCCGGTAGTCAAATATTCAACAATCAGAGTGATTCTGAGTATTGTGGCAGCAGAAAATCTATATTTGGAGCAGTTGGATGTTACGACTGCATTTCTCCATGGAGAGATTGATGAAGACATCTACATGCAGCAACCTATCGGCTTTGCAGTCCCTAGCAAGGAGAACCTTGTATGCAAGCTGAAGAGAAGTTTGTATGGTTTGAAACAGGCCCCGAGGTTGTGGTACAAAAAGTTCGATGGATTCATGATCAACAATGGTTTTGTAAGATGTCAAGAAGATCATTGCTGTTATCTTAAGGTACTTGATGGCAGTTTTATCATCTTACTTTTGTATGTTGACGACATGTTGATAGCCGGACCGAACCTACAAGAGATTGAAAGATGGAAGAAAGAGCTATCAAGGAAGTTTGCAATGAAAGACATGGGTGCAGCAAAACAGATGCTTGGGCTGAGGATTGAAAGGGATAAGGTGGCTGGAACACTGAAGCTTTCTCAAGCTAACTACATTGATAAGGTGTTGAATAGATTCAATATGACAGATGCAGATTCTGTGAAGACACCTTTAGCGAGCCATTTCAAACTTTCAAAAGAGCAATCACCCAAGGATGATGAGGAGCTGAAGAAGATGTCAAGGGTACCATATGCTTCAGCTGTAGGCAGCTTGATGTATGCTATGATATGCACGAGACCCGACATTGCACATGCAGTGGGAGCTGTGAGCAGATACATGGCCAATCCGGGTAGACAACATTGGGAGGTTGTCAAGTGGATCCTAAGATATTTGAAAGGTACCAGAAATGTAGGCTTGTGTTATAGAAAAGGCAGTCAAACACTACAAGGTTTTGTGGATGCAGACCTAGGAGGTGATACTGACACTAGAAGAAGCACCACAGGGTATGTTTATACCATAGGCGGAACAGCAGTGAGCTGGTTCTCACAATTGCAAAAGATCGTTGCTCTTTCGACAACAGAGGCAGAATATGTTGCCATTACAGAAGCCAGTAAGGAGATGATTTGGCTACAAAACCTTCTGAAAGAGCTGGGCAGAGAACAGAACTGTAGTGTACTATTCTGCGACAGTCAGAGTTCTATTCACTTAGCTAAGAACCCAATGTTTCATGCGAGAACGAAGCACATACAGCTGAGATATCACTTCATCAGGAAGTTGCTAGAAGATGGCAGTTTGTTACTTGAGAAGATTCAAGGAGCAAAGAATTCAGCGGATATGTTGACTAAGACAGTCACTACAGAGAAATTGAGGCTATGCATGGCCTCAATTGGCCTCCAAAGCTAGTTGAATGGAGGTGCCGCACAGAGAATACATATCAAGATATAGAAGTTTGTTTATTTTTCAGATAGATGCACAATTGGATGTATCAGTCTCCAAGTGGGAGAGTTGTTGGGTTGTGGAGCCTGATCCATTCCCTTTTTTTTTCAAGACCCCTATGTGCACTATGGTGGTGGAGGATCAAGGGAAGACAAGCTGGAAAGAGTTCGAAAAGATTCAGAGTTGAATCAGCAAAGAAAAAAAAATTTCAGCAAGGTCCGGAGTCGACTCCAGCAGACTTGGAGTCGACTCTGGCACGCAGGCAGACTTGGCACAGTCTTGGAGTCGACTCCAGATCCATAGGAGTCGACTCCCCAGTGTTGGAGTTGACTCGAGAACTCCAGGAGTCGACTCCCACAGGCAGACAGAGAGGTTTTTTCTGTGGACTGTGGCCGAGTCGACTCGCAGAATTGCGGGAGTCGACTCGAGCACGATTTTCACGCGAGGCTGAGTTATGAACCGGGTTCAAGCCAAGGTTTTTTGAAGCCCTAATCAAAGTAAGAGATTGGGAGGTATATATAGACTTCTTGTGGGACACGAGAGGTGTGTGGCAACCTTGAGAAACCCTAGAACTCATCAATGAGAAGTTTCCAAAAGGAGATCCTTTGTGTGCATCAGGAAGACGACGCGTTGCTTGTCTTGAGAGAGATTGTTTTGCTGTAAGAAAGAGAGTTTGTTCTCTTCTCTTGAATCTCTGTAACTTTCTTTGATTATATAGTGAAGTATTGATCTGTGCGGCTGTGGACGTAGGAGCAAGGGACTCCGAACCACATAAACTTGGGTGTCTTGTGCGTTTGTTATTGTTTCTTGCCGTGTTCTTTTTTCTCCTACTATTTCTTATATTCCGCAATCGTAGGGTTGAATCCCTAACACTGACTACCATGCAAGCAGAGGTTGTGGGGTTTGAATATTTGAAAGAGTTGTATGTAGAGGATGAGGATTTCAAAGATGTATGGGCAAACTGTACAAGTCATCAAGCAACTGGAGACTTCAACATTCAGGATGGCTATCTATTTCGGGGCAATTCCTTATGTATTCACAGATCCTCATTGCGAGAGAAGCTGATTAGAGACCTTTATGGTGGCGGTCTTAGTGGGCATATGGGTCGGGACAAGACCATTGCCAGTCTCACGGAAAGGTATCATTGGCCGCAGCTGAGAAGAGATGTTGGAAAATTTATTCAAGGGTGCTATACTTGCCAAACAGCGAAGGGGCAATCGCAAAACACTGGACTATATATGCCTCTACCTGTGCCAAATTCTATTTGCGAGGATCTGTCGATGGATTTTGTGTTGGGTCTTCCTCAAACACAAAGAGGTGTAGACTCAGTCTTCATGGTGGTGGACAGGTTCTCCAAGATGGCGCATTTCATCCCTTGCAAGAAGACATCAGATGCATCCCACATTGCAAGGTTGTTCTTTCGAGAGATTGTTCGTTTGCATGGAGTACCACAATCTATAACATCAGATCGGGATTCCAAATTTTTGAGTCACTTCTGGCTTACTCTATGGAGGATGTTTGACACTTCATTAAATTTTAGCAGCACTGCGCATCCTCAGATTGATGGATAGATGGAAGTGGTTAACAAGACATTGGGTAATTTGATCCGTTGCATTTATGGGAGCACCCTGAAACATTGGGATTATGTCTTGGCCCAAGCAGAGTTTTGTTACAACAATGCTATCCATAGTGGAACCGGAAGGTCGCCTTTCTCCATTGTTTATTCAAAGGCACCAAAGCATGCATTGGATCTAGCACGCTTACCGAAAATTTTTGGAAAGAGTGCGGCAGCAGAACATTTGGCAGAAGAAATTCAAGCTATACAGTTGGAAGTGAAGAAACGCCTAGAGGACACAAATGCTAAGTACAAATCAAGGGCCGATAAACATCGAAGGCACAAAGAATTTCAAGAAGGCGACATGGTGATGGTTTTCTTGCGCAAAGAAAGATTTTCCGTAGGAACTTACAGCAAATGGAAGCCACGAAAGTACGGCCCATACAGAATTTTGAAAATGATCAATAACAATACTTACGTTGTGGACCTACCAGATGATATGGAAATTTCAAAAACTTTTAATATCGCTGATATCTATGAATACAATAACCCTGAAGAGCAGTTATATCCAGATGCGAACTCGAGGACAAGTTGTGTTCAAGTGGAGGGGACTGATGCAGAACCAGAATGAACCCAACTTGGAGCCGTGTAGGAGACTTTGTTTTAGGTTTGGTTGAGTCATTGTTTAGTTTAAATTGGGTCCTAAATTATGTTTGTTTAGTTCTGAATTCAGGCTTAATTAGGAGTCTAGTTTGATTAGGGTTGTGATTAGGGATTTTAGGTGAGTTGTGGTGATATAAAAAGGGTTGTAAAGGAGCGCCGCTGGCCTTCTTCTTCATTGTTTTCTCCCGGTGAAAAGAAAAAAAAAACTCTGAAAAGCTCTGTTTTTGGAGCCCAAACCCCCTGTTTCTTCTCCTCTGTTGGTTGTTGAATGAGCCGCAAGATAACAGGGATCTTCTCTCCCACACTCACCGCACCAACAAGTGATTAAAAAGATAATTTCTGCAAATAGTCACACAACATGCTTTCACGTAGAATCAATAACGTAACATGAAAGGATCACTTATTGTCTTTTAGAAAGAAACACCAAAAAATCATTCAACTCTTAAATAATTAGTACCACAAGTTTCTTTGAGAATTAACACAACCAAAGATCAAATTCTCCCAATAAAATCAACTCAATAAACAATTTCTTGTCAAATTGAACTATGGATTTTTAGGATCTTAAATCTCAATTGTGATGCATGAATGGATCCACCATGACCAACATTTTTGCTACATAGTACTCATTGTTTTGGCTATGCAATGGACTTGGAATGTGCCCCTTGGATTTTTTTTTTCTAGTTCTACTTACTATTTAGGTCAATTTGTGTTTTTCCATTTCATTTTCTAGAATAATCTGAATGTTAGCCATAATGTACTTCTAAGGACTTTTCAATGTATTGTATGATTATCTCCATTTAAAAGTAGGAAAGGAAAATTAAAAGAGGTTATACATGATGAAGAGAATCAGTTGAACTATTGTTAATTACACATACCATTTTGGACAAGTTTGAATTTTATGTGGGATCCAAATATGACAAATCTAAGCTCTGATTCATGCAACAAAACTTTCAAAGGCCACAACTTTGTCATATACCTTCCATTGTCAACATTCTAGCTGACAAATATGCTAGATCAATAAGCACTATAAATTAACCTATCTAAGTCGTGTTGGGGTTGTTCCCATCTTGATTTGATCCATTGTGCGGTCTCAAGTACCTAGTCAAATGCAATTTAGTATATATAATAATGAATCATCCTTCTACAACCCCTAATATGGAAACAATTCAAGAATAACTTAAAAAGCTAAAGTGCATGCATGTGTTATTTAGATATGTAGACATTTTTGACCTAAATTGCATGTTTTATTATTTTTAGAAATCATTGTTATTATTTATTGTAACCCAGTTATTTTCTTTATCAAGTTATGAGAGCTAGATGTCACCGAAAGAAGGGGCTTGGGACTTTGATGGAGCCTTTCTGAGGATGATAGTGGTATTTTGATGATTAATACAATAATTAAGAGTATGTTACAAGTTAATTCGATACATCATTAATAAGTCTGTCACTCTCGATACATTAGTATAATGAGATTAAAATGTATTTCAATGATTATTAATGAGATAAAATTTGTGATAGGAAAGGTGTGGAGTGATTGATTATAATCCTATTTGATTTTGATGAGCTCAAAGCATTTGAGTATATCTTATGTTTACTAATGAATTCAATCTAGTGTTCCAGTGAAATTCTTGTATATTGATGGTTAAGTGTCTCTAGATTTGGTTCAAGACATTTTGGATAAGTTAAGAAGTCAATTTGAACCAAAGTCTGAGACTCGAGTCGACTCCGGGATATTACGAGTCGACTCCAAGCGTATCAGAAGCACTGGCACAGGCTCGAGTCGACTCCTGTACATTACGAGTCGACTCCGACTGAGAACAGACAGACGAACAGAAAGATCCAACTCAAAACCTGTCAGCGAGTCGACTCCTGAAGAGCGCGAGTCGACTCCAATGCTTGCCGAGTCGACTCCAAAGTAGTATGAGTCGACTCCAGGGAGTTACAGACAGAAAGACAGAGAAGGTATTTTGGACCCTGAGAGCCGAGTCGACTCCTGAGGAACTCGAGTCGACTCCGATGGTTGGCAGGTCGACTCCAAAGGAAGCGAGAGTCGACTCTCAGTGTAATACAAGGCAAAAGTCAGAGAGCAACTTTCGGACACTGAGAGCCGAGTCGACTCCCGCAAAGGCCGAGTTGACTCCAAGACAGCGCGACCCCAAAAAGACAGAAGACAGTATTTTTGTCTCTGAGAGGCGAGTCGACTCCAAGACAGTTCGAGTCGACTCCAAGGCAGCGCTACCCCAAAAAGACAGAAGACTGCTTTTCGGATACTGATAGCCGAGTCGACTCCAAAACAGTCCGAGTCGACTCCAAGACAGCACGAGCCAAAAGACAGAAGCTCGGGAGTTCGAACTCTGAGCGCCGAGTCGACTCCTAGAATTCACGAGTCAACTTGAGTGAGGAAACTTGAAAAATGCATCCATGAATTCCTTGAGATGAGCCGACTCCAAAAGTGCCAGGTCAGCTCTAGACTTTGGGGAGTCGACTCGGGGTTAAGTCGAGTCGACTCCCAGTCGAGAAGAGCACTTTAATTCAAATCCGGAACAGTTGCCGAGCCGACTCCAGAAAAGCATGAGTCGACTCCTGCTGCAGCCGAGTCGACTCCAGATCGCGCGAGTCGACTCCGATCCCAACGGAAACATTGTCAGGATGTGCAGAATGTGCAGAACGGCTAGTAGATTGTGTCTAACGGCTAGTTTTCGTGGGGAATGGCTTAAATAGCCACAGAGAACTGTAGCAAAGTAGAGAAGTGACATTCCTTTCAAAGAAAACACATATTCTTCATCTGCCAAAGGATTTTCAACGGAAAAGAAGGAAGAGGGCCATTAACTCCATTCAACAAACTCTTTCCAGCATTAAAGAAGTCTCCTTCAGCCTTCAAGTCTTCAAGACATTCAAGAGGAGACCCAGAGTTCAAGAAGCCCTCCACTACATCATCATAAATTGTTTGAGGGCTCTTAACTTCTCTTCTATTTATATTGCTGAAAATCTGCTTATTTAGAAGCTGTATTTTTCTATTTATTTTTCTATCCATTTGGTCCTTACTTGATTCAATCAGGGGATTGAATCAAGGGTGTAAAGGTTTGTTGATGAGCCTAGGTTGAAACCAACGTGTGAAGGGTTTGATTGTGATCCCGGAAAAACAATCGGGCGGTTCTAGTCGGTGAGCCTGGGAAAACCGACCGAGTTCGTTGTGATCTCGTAAAACAACAAGTTGGGTTGTGAGCTTGTAAAACAACCGGCTGTAATCCGAGGGGTTATAGTGAATTCCCAACTGAGGCTTGGAGAGTGGACGTAGGAGCAAGGGTTAGCTTCGAACCACTATAAAATCATTGTGTTTGTGATTGCCTTGACGTCTTTACTTTCATCTCACTCACTGCACATAGCATCTAATTAATCAACTTGCAAAAAGTATTAATTAGTGTCCACAAACATTTTAATTGCAATAATTATTTTAAAACCCAATTCACCCCCCCTCTTGGGTTGTCTATCTGGGCAACAAGTGGTATCAGAGCGTGAACTCTACTACCCAAAGAATAAAAGATCAAAATGACAACCCCATTTGGATCTTCTCACATTGAGGGCCAGTCCACCCATAGACCTCCATTTTTTAATGGATTCGACTACTCATATTGGAAGGCGAGGATGAGAATATTTATCCAAGCCCAAGACTATGAGATGTGGACCACCATACCAAATGGACCATACCTCCCATCCATTCATATAGAAGGTGTCACTGTACCCAAGCTTGAAAAGGATTGGGATGACAATGACATAAGGAAGGCACAACTAAATGCCAAAGCCATGAATGTACTTTATTGTTCTTTAGATAGAAATGAATTCAATAGAGTCTCTACTTGCAATTCTGCAAAAGAGATTTGGGATAGACTTGAAGTGACCCACGAGGGCACAAATCAAGTAAAAGAATCCAAAATAAATATATTAGTTCATAAGTATGAATTATTTAAAATGGATTCTAATGAAACAATCACTTGCATGTTCACTAGATTTACTGACATTGTCAATGGCCTAAAAAGCCTTGGCAAAAATTATTCTAACAGTGAGCTTGTCAGGAAGATTCTTCGTTATCTACCAAGGTCATGGAAAGCCAAAGTGACGGCAATCCAAGAAGCCAAGGACTTGAACAAGCTTCCACTTGAGGAGCTTCTTGGATCCCTAATGACGCACGAGCTCACAATGAAACAACACAGCGAAGAAGAATCCTCTCATAAGAAAAAGGTAATAGCTCTCAAATCTACTTCTTCTAACAAGGATTTATCTTGCAGTAGCAGCAGTGAAGAAGAAGATCATGAGGAAGATGATGATGAGGCTCTTCTCGTACGTAAGTTCAGAAAATTCATCAACCGAAAGAAGTCCTTTCATCAAAGGAGAGGTCCCTCAAGTTCCTATTACAAGGATAAAGGTAAGGAAAGGGAAAATGAGGAAATCAGATGCTACGAATGTAAGAAGCCGGAACACTTCAGAGCGGACTGTCCTTTGCTCAAGAAGGCCAGCAAGCACAAGAAAAAGAAAGTCCTCGTCTCCATCCTATCGGATTCCGATACATCATCATCATCATCATCGGATGAGGAACAAGAAGAAAAGGCCAATCTATGCTTTATGGCAAACGAAAATGAGGTAACATCTGAAACGCATTTAGATTTTACATTTAATGAGTTATATGATGCGTTTAACGAATTAATGGATGAATATAAGACATTAAGCCTTAAGAATAAAGAGCTAAAACTAACCAATCAATCTCACCTCCATAAATATGATAAATTAGTTAAGGATAAGGATTTTATCACTAAAGAAAATTTAGAACTTAAGACAAGCAACCAAATGTTAATTCAAAAAACTAATAACTTAAGTAAAGATAACGAAAAACTAACCAAGGAAATTTCTGAACTTAAAAAGGATAAACAAACTATTGGAGGTAATTTCACAAAAGACTTAAATGCACTAAAAACAGAAAAATAAAAATTGACACTAGAACTTGAAAAGTACAAGCCTTTTGTAGAAAAATTTACATATAGCTCAGAAAAATTAGAAATGATACTCAATAGTCAACGAGCTGTGTTCAATAGAGCTGGTTTAGGGTATAAACCTAAAAATAAGCAAAAACTCCTTAGTAATTTCTTTGTTAAAGCAGGAGAAAGTAAATCTAAGAAAATAACATGCTTTTGCTGTGGAACATTAGGACATAAAGCAAATGTGTGTGATTATAGAAAAGGAAAAACTAAAAGAAAAATTAAAAGGGTTTGGGTTCCAAAAGGAACCAACATTACTAACTGTTGCTGGTGGTCCAAACCGAGAACGATTGGCACAGCGGTGTGAACGGGGTTCCGTTTGAGTTGCCTTGGTTGGTGTTGATTGCGCTCCACCTTCCACCGGGAAACCTGCAAGCAAGCCTCGCACCACCACTGGGGTAGTGGGGGCCCTCCGACGATCAAGTCAGAGAAGATTGGAGGAGAAGGAGAGATAATAGTAGCAAGTAAGAGAATGCTCTGGAAGTTCTTGCTTACCCCCCTTCCCCCCCAGCCGCATATATACCAGGTTGGGGGGTCTTTCAGGGGGGTTCGTCATCGTGGGGCACGATGGAGCTGCCACTGACACGGCCGTTACAGGGCATCGTGGGGCAACGCTGGGTACGGCCATGACAGGGCGTAGTGGAGCTCCGCCTTGTACGGCTGTTACAGGGGATCGTGGAGCAGCGCCAGATACAACCGTTGCAGGGAGTAGTGGAGCAGGAGGCTGCAGCGTGCCTCTGGGGAATAGCCTGTCGTTGTCGAGAGATGTCTGACTCGGGGTCAGGCTGCGGAGCCGAGGATGTCCGACTCGGGGTCGGATTGCTGGATCAAGGGGCAGCCGACTCGGGGTCGGGCTGCGGAGCCGAAGATGTCCGACTCGGGGTCGGATTGCTGGATCAAGGGGCAGCCGACTCGGGGTCGGGCTGCGGAGCCGAAGATGTCCGACTCGGGGTCGGATTGCTGGATCAAGGGGCTGCCGTAGTCTTCCTGGGCGCGTGTGCCGGTCACGTGGGGCATGGTGGCTAAGTTCCCCCGTAACAGTAGCCCCCCACTTCCGAGCCCGGAACCAGAAGGGGAACGGGTGAAGGGAGTGATGCTTCGAGATTGCCGCCATCCCTCGGAGAGGCGCGCGCGCTTCGAGCTCCCCGCCTTCTTTATGGCGTATGGCGGTTGTTGCTGACCTGGCAGTCTGAGGATTTCGGCGGACATCCTTCCTTAATGGCGTCGATTGGCCTTTGGGGCGCGAGCGACCCTTCGGCAGCCAGGCGTCCTCTGGCGTCACCGAGGCGTCACCCACCTTTTCGCCTATTTAACCGGGGGCCCTCCTCCGTCCGCCTTTCTCTTTACAGACATCTTCGAGTTTCTCCTTTGCGCTGCCGTCATTGCCGTCGGACTGTTCGCTTGCTCCTCCTTTGACGCTCTCGGAGCCGTTCTTCCTTCTCTTCCGGTGAGTTGCCCCATTCTTCAATTTAAGGCTCTCCATACTTTCTCCTTTTGTATTAGTGTACTCCAGTCGTTCCGGTCCTTTCCCCCTTCTTGACCCCGTCCTGACCGTAGATTCACTGGCCATTAGGGATGGGCGAAGTGAGAGCAGACCGCATTAAGTCGGAGCTGGTCGCCGAAGACCTAGATAGGTTCGTGGCTCGATACCACCTTCCCGAGGCCTGCAATGTTACGCTCCCGGGGCCTGAGGAGAGGATGTCCCATCCTCCTCCGGGGAAGGTTGCCATCAATGAGGGCATTCTTCAGGCCGGGTTCCGCTTTTCCCCCTCGGACTTAGTCGTTCAGGTGCTTCGGGGTTTAAGAGTGGCGCCGACGCAACTGGTGCCGAACTCATGGCGCGCCCTGACGGCCTTTCAGGTTCTCTGCCGCATGCACGAGGTTCCCGCCACCCTGAATGTCTTTTGGGAATGCTACGGCCTGAGCGGCCACCCCCAGGACAAAGGGTGGTGGTGCTTTGCGGCGCGGCGAGGGTGCGGCCTCGTCAAGGAGGCTCCTACCTCCATTCACGGCTGGAAGGGGCGCTTCTTTTTCGTTGACGCAGATCCCTCTTGGGGAATCAGGGCAACCTGGGAGACGCCGATGAAGTCCCCGATTGGCCTATCGAGGTTGTCGAGGGAGGAATCCGATGGCGTCGCCGTCTTGAAGGGGTTGGTTGCCGAGGGCCGGCTCCCCCCGGTGGCTCGCCTTATTTCCGAGGATACCTTGGTGAACCTCGGTCTGAGCTCGGTCCCCGCTGACCGTGAGCCCGCCACCATTTCTTTTTTAGCTCTTTTCTCCTCTTTCGTCTCGTTCTTTCCTTCAGTTTCTCAGCCTCCGACCATCTCGTCCTTTTTGCAGAGATCGACGACATCATGCGGTCGGACAAGGCAACGGCTGTCGGTAGGACGTCCCTACTGGAAGCGGTCCGGAGGAAGAAACGAGCTCCTCCGAGCGGGGCCCCTCCGGCGAAGAAGTCCCGCCGGCAGGCGACTCCGACGCCGACAGACGGGTCCAGACCCACCGATCAGGGGGACGCCGCGGGCGCGGACCGGCAGTTGACGCTGTATCAGCCCTCCGATGCCGAGACTACCGTTTCTTCGGAGGCATCACCCAGGCGCGCCCGAGATGGACGGGTCGGACGTGATCGGTCCCCAGCCCAGCCTTCGACTCGGTCGGCTCCGGATGATACGAGGAGGGACGCGCCGAGGCCCCGGCCGAGCGGGACCCTGTCAATTCCAGGGGCGGTCCCCGCCCCGAGCATGGTCAGCATGACTCTTCCCCAAGCGATGGGTAAGGGTAAGGCTGCAGAACCACCGTCCGACTCCGGGGAGAAGTCGGGGTCGGCCTTCACTTTCGCCGGCGCCCGAAACCTCATCGAGACGGTGCTGCTGGAGAAGGACCGCAGGCAGGTCCGGGAGATGAGGGTCCCTGACGTTGGGGCTGCCAGCTGCGTCTGTCTCATGTCGGTGAGTGTTCTTTTGGTCGCTTTCATCATTTATAGGCTCTGTTGATCCCCGCCTGACGCCCTCGTTTTTTCTATCTCTTAGCTCGCCCAGTACATGATCCGCCTGGAGGAGTGCTACGAGGAACAGGCGAGGCTTCTGGCGAGGGCCGAGAGCCAACTGAAGGCAGTAGAGGAGGGAGGTCAGGCTGCGGCGGGGAGGACGACCAGGGACCTCGAGATGAGGCTCCAGGTGGCCGAAGAGCGGGCACTCGGCTTCGTCACCCTCGAGAAGCAACTGTTGGAGGCTCAGGAGCAACTCAAGGTCGCCTCGGGTCTCGAGGGCGAGATCAAGAAGGCGGAGGAGCAGGCCGAGAAGCAGTCCCGGAAGGCTGCCGACTACCGGGAGAGGTGGGAGAAGGCCCAGCGGTCAGCCGACAACGCCCGCAACCGAACCCGGTCTCTTGAAGCCAAGCTGGGCGAATTGGAGTCGGCCTTGGAGAAGTCCTGCGCGAGCGACCAGGAGCTTCATTCGCGCCTGGAGGAGGCTGAGGCTGCTCGCATTGCTGCCGAGGCGAAGCACAAGGAGGCTCAGGCTGATCTGCTGAGGGTCTCCTCCGAGGCGGACGACTGGATTGTGGCGAAGGTCTTGGAGGCGAAAGCTCAGATTATGGAGCGGGCAGAGGCGGCGCTGGCCGAGAATAGTGCGGAAATCGGGCGTCAGGCGGAACAGGCTTATCGTCAGTCCGCCGAGTTCACCCGTGATATGTCGGAGGCGGTACAGGCCTATCGTCAGTCTGACGAGTTCGTCCGTGACATGTCGGACGCGGGGTCCGACTCCTTTGTCTTAGGCTTCGAGGAAGGCCTGGCAAGGGTGTCGGCTAAGTACCCCGAAATTGACCTGAGTGGGATCTCCCTTCTCGACTCCCCTCCGGCGCCATTGCCTGCTGATTCTCCAACCGTCTCCCTACCCCTTGCAGACGTGCCGGGCGTTCCCGACCCGGGGGTTCCTCCAAGCTGACCCTCTGTACTTTTCTTTGTGTGTTGGCGTTTTGCCAAGTTGTATGGGTCTCAGCCCTGAAACAATGAAAGTTAATGCAAATAGAGTTTCTTCATTTCACTTTCGTCCTTCTTCTTTTTAACTCTTGGTAGCGTTTCGCTGACTCCCGACTCTTGAAATTCTTCTGGCACTAGGCCAGGTATCTGAGGGTTAGGCCTCAGGGAATTCTTCCGGCGCTAAGCCAGGCATCCGAGGGTTAGGCCTCAGGAAATTCTTCTCGCGCTAGGCCAGGCATCCGAAGGTTAGGCCTCAGGAACTTCTTCCGGCGCTAAGCCAGGCATCCGAGGGTTAGGCCTCAGGAAATTCTTCTGGCGCTAGGCCAGGCATCCGAGGGTTAGGCCTCAGGAACTTCTTCCGGCGCTAGGCCAGGCATCCGAGGGTTAGGCCTCAGGAAATTCTTCTGGCGCTAGGCCAGGCATCCGAGGGTTAGGCCTCAGGGAATTCTTCCGGCGCTAAGCCAGGCATCCGAGGGTTAGTGTTAGATGTATGCCCTAGAAGCCAATTTGGCTGACACATTGTTGATTCTAGGGACATAATTTTGTACTTGACTGATTATTATTGAATAAATAAAAGGCATCTTTTCATTCATATTATTTATGTGTCTATGAATCGTCCAAGGAATTAATAAGATGATGATACATATTCTCAAGAGTTGAGAATTTGAGCCATGTATCATTGGTGATTAATTTCTAAATACTCCTGATCAATGGATCATCACGAGGACGGTGATCGATCCGATCAGTGCACAGATCACTTTCCTTTTGGATGGACGAGACTTGAGTCCACAGTGTAGGGACACTGAAGTGATAGTGCAGGTGCTTGTTAGAGAACAAGGGTACTGAGCGTGACCAAGACAAGAAGTCACTTGGATGTCTATCCACTCGTCAGTGACTTGCTTGATGTTGCAGTAGTGTGACTGGTCCTTTGACCTGCGGTGCTTCGGCTACTCACAGTGAGGTTATTGTAGTTTGACTGCACACATACATGGTCTCTAGCCATATGGGTCCATGCAGTGTAGATTGGCTGCAGTAGGTTCACTGTAGGAGTAGGGTATGCACCTATAAGGAATCTATCGACCTTGATAGGAGAGGAGTGATCCTATGTGATTTGTTAGACTGAGTTCTAAGACCTTGGCCAGGGCAGTGATATAAAGTGGAAAAAGAGTTTTCCACTATCGAACTCAAGTCGAATAAATCTTGACATATGACAGACGATGGGGTTTGACGAGTTGTCCATGACCTCCGTCCTGTAGGGATCCACGATAGTAGGATTGTATCACACGTTAACTGCACCTAGAGGTTCATCATTCCATTCTGCTGGGTAGCCACTACATGCTGCTAGGTGTCACTGGTGGATGGTGGGACTCATAGGGATTATCTTGATGATCGATAAACCCTAATGAGTAGAGTTGGAATCGTTCCAACCCATTGAAAGGAGTTTTCAATGATATAGTGATAGAGATCACAATATATCTCACTACCAGTCAGAATAGAACCTATGGGGTCACACACAATAGAAGTATTGACCGATCCGATGGTTGAAATCGTGATTAGGAATCACAAGAAATCAATTTGATTGATAAGAAGTTGAAGAAGGAACAAAGGGAATTAATTAATTGGACTTAAACACAAATCCTACTTCGGGTAGGATTCCTAGAGTCCTAATTGGATTAGGACTGGGAATCCTAGTTGGAGTAGGACTGGGATTCCTACTTGGAATAGGATTCCTCAATCCTAATGAGATTAGGAGTTATGAATCAAAATTGGATTCCTACTTGGAGTAGGATTCCTAGAAATCCTAATTGGATTAGGACTTTGGATTCAAATTAGAGTCCTAATTGGATAGGACTAGAATTAAACAAATCCTAATTGGATTAGGATTCCTTAAGTCTAAATTAATTAATAATCTAATGAATCAACATGACTCCTAATTGGATTAGGATTGAAGAGTTCAATTGAGTCATGGTTCATTCAAGTCCTAATTGGATTAGGACTAGCATAGATTGAACCCAATTTGGCTAATCCTAATTGGATTGGGATCAAACCAAAAGAGAGGCACCCAATCCTCTTTAGAAGAGGATTAGGGCATCACAAGAAGGAGGGATCACGCCCCTCCTCCTCTCCTTGTGTGCGGCATGAAGAAGGGCCGGCGCCCTCCCTCTTTGGAAAATCATCTAGGGCTCCTACTTTGGAGGAGCCCTTGATGCTTATAAAAAGGACCATGAGGCCGACGCCCTAGATGATTGGAATCCTCTTCCTCTTGTGCCGTGGCCACCCTCTTCCTCTCTTAGTTGCAGCCGCAAGCAAGGGTAGAAGCTCTCCAAGTGTTGGCGGCCTCCTCCCCTTCCCTTCCTTCATCCAGCGCAAGCAACAGAAGAAGGTTGCGTAGGGGCTCATCTTCTTCCTCTTCTTCCTTCTTCTTCTTCCTCCTCTCAAGCACTTTCAAGAGTTGAAAGAAAGAGAGGAGATCAGCCATCAAAGCTATCTCTGCAAGGGAGCTAGCACCCCGGTGAGATAGAGAGCTTGGATCGGATCCTACTTCGTGTGGATACCCGTAGAGGCCGGACGTTTGAACGGCTTCAAGTGAACCCTCTTCCAAAAACCACGAATTCAGATTTGCGGTGATCATCTACCCACGCAAGGTGAAAATTTGATCTTCCTATTAGTTTTAAAAGTTTTAATTCTTACCTAATTACGAAAGGTCTCGAAACAACGTTCATGCGATGAACGTCGATCCCGTGCATGCCGATTCCGCTGCCATCTGAAAAATTTTTGAAATATCAGCGGCATGGGCGGGTTCCCAACAGTGGTATCAGAGCCTAGGCTTCGTAGATTAAGGTAAGAATTAAATATCTAAAGGCATATTAGATCTGAAAATTGAATGATCATGCATGCTGAAAAATTTTGCATGCAGATTTTTCAGGGGTGCTGATTTTTTGCATGCTGATTTTTATGTGATAAAAAGATGATTCTAAATGCATTGTTAATGGGATTACAAAGTTTAGAATCATGATTAGCATGATCAGCGACCTATGTCATGATACAATCAGTTAGTTTTCAGATCTGAAAATTATAATTGTTGCATACGGTGATGATCATAGGATTCAAACCCTTTTGGTATCAAATGTAATGACCTGCGATGTGATCTGCGATGTCATGTAATTTTTCAGATGCTTGCATGCATCTTGTTTGATGTTTTGAGAGGCCTGCGTGCCTCCTAAAAGGAGATGTAAATTATTTTTATTTTTATTTTACATCTGGTTATATTTCTGTGATGTGATGTACATCAACGATCAAGTTGAAGCAAAGGCATGAGATGAAAGGTGATCTAAGCGGTTGATGGCGATGGGATCAAGAGTTGATCAAGGATCGAATCAAGGAGGCTTGGAACCAATTCAAGAGTTGAAGACCACTTGATCGATTGATGTGCATGTGCTTGTAATACGACCTAATTAGAATCCATGATCATCACCTAGTTAAAGTTTAGCTTTAATTTGATGCTGCGATTATAACTGCCTGTGATGCGCCGTTTGCATGTGATGTAAATGCGAGTCGGGTAGATAGGTTTACATGTGATGTAGCAAATCCAATTGAGACCTAAATCAAAACCTCCTCAATCAAGTCGAGAGTGAACCGACATGAGCAAGTCATATTAGATTAATTGATCTAATTGGTGTCTAGGAAAGCATGAAAGGTGGTTACTTAATTAGGACCTTACTCTCTGAGTAAGGGGAGCCTCCCACCTGCTTACCTGGCCAATTGTTCGATTACCTCTTATGAAGGGCTCAAGTTGCAAACACTAAGACCTGATTAACCAATATTAAGTCAATAGGTCTTCCACTGTAGTAGAGCTGCTAAGGCCTTTCTGATGTTGATTTGTCTCGGCTGGACACAGTGGTCAAGTTGCATCGGGGGGCTGGACCTCTCTATAGACATGAGATGTTGTAGGGTAAAGGTGGGGTTGGGCACCAATAACTGTTAGGTGAGGACCCAATGACGACTTTATTCCTACGGTTATACGGTGGGTCTGACTTAACTAAGAAATGGGACCAATAACTGTTAGGTGAGGTCTTCATGGCTTAGAGACCAAGTTACACTGCAACATGCTTGAGAAGCATTGTACAAGAGTTGTACACTCATCCATCTATGTGTCATCAATAACTGTTAGGTGAGGTGGCATGTAAATCGGTGGGATCGCAGTACCCACTAGAAACCCTAGTCGTGTGGGATTTCCGTTTCCCTACCAGGGGAGTGTGAGGGATTCGAGAAAATAGTGGAAGTTACATTTGTTCTAAAAGACCTTAGAACAGATTAGGATCAAGTACAAAAGTCTAACTAGAATCTTTACTCTCTGCAGATACAATGTCAGCTTCAAACCCTTTGACCCGTATTCTTGAGACCAACAGACTGACCGGAACCAATTACAAAGACTGGCTTAGAAATCTCAAAATAGTTTTGGACTGTGAGAAGATAGGCTACATACTCGATTCAGATATCCTCACACTACCAGCACGTCCTACTGATGTTCAGCGTGAAATGTATAAAAAGTGGTTGGATGATGACATTAGAGTAAAATGCTATATGATGGCATCCATGTCTAATGAACTCCAATGCCAGCATGAAAATATAAAGACTGCTAGGGAAATACTGGCACACCTGCAAGAGTTGTATGGTGAGCAGAGTCGCACAGCTCGTTTTGAAGTGTCCAAGAGGCTTTTCAAAACGAAGATGCGCGAGGGGCAGTCTGTCCATGATCACGGTCTGACCATGATCAAGGACCTAGAGGAGCTTGAGAAGCTCGGCATGGACATGCACAAGGAATTACAAGTGGATTTGATCCTACAGTCACTTTCTGATTCATTTGGTCAGTTTATAGTAAACTACCACATGAATAAGATTGAATGCACTAAGACTGAACTAATCAACATGTTGGTAACTGCTGAGGGAGCCTTGAAAGGTTCAAGGGGCAATGTCCTTGCTGCTGAGTTGACTTCTGGTTCCAAGAGAAAGTCTACTTGGAAGAAAAAGAAGCCTGCTAAGAAGCAGAAGAAAGACAAGAAGCCAAAGAAGGAAGCTCAAAAGAAAAGTGCTAACGACAAAGGAAAATGTTTCCACTGCAATGTCGAAGGCCACTGGAAGAGAAACTGTCCTTCATACCTCGAGAGCCTGAAGAACAAGAAAGGTGACACACCTTCAGAAGGTATAGACTTGCTCATAATTGAAACTAATCTAACGGTTTCTTCTACTTCTAGTTGGGTTATAGATTCTGGTTCTAGTGCTCATCTGTGCACTACCATGCAGAGTCTAAAGGAAAGTAGAAGGCTGGCGGAAGGTGCGGTAACCCTTCGGGTTGGCAACGGGGCAAAAGTTGCTGCTGTGGCTGTGGGCACCTACCATCTGCGACTACCGTCTGGATTTAGTTTAATACTTAGAGACTGCTATTATGTACCTGTTGCTAGCAGAAATTTGATTTCTGTTTCATGTCTAGCACAGGAAGGTCATGTTTTTACATTTGACAAAGACTGCTGTTCTATTTATTTGAGAAATAAAATAGTCGCACGTGGTTTCATGATTGACAGTCTCTATCATTTACATATGGATGCATCTGTGAATGTTACCGAGCAAGATATGAGTGCCAAAGGATCCAAAAGATCCAGAGATGAGATAAACCAAAGATATTTGTGGCACCTCAGACTTGGCCATATTGGAGAGGATAGGATGAACAAAATGGATAAAGATGGGCTACTCGGCTCATTGACTTCCGAGTCATATCCAGTTTGCGAGTCCTATCTTCAAGGAAAAATGGCTAGACTGCCCTTTGTAGGACATGGGGAGAGGACCACTGAAATACTTACCCTAATATATACAGATGTATGTGGCCCATTCGATGTGCTAGCCAGGGGACGTTATTCTTACTTCATTATCTTTACCGATGATTATTCACGGTATGGGTATGTGTATCTTATGAGACACAAGTCTGAATCCTTGAAAAGTTCAAAGAGTTCAAGAATGAAGTAGAAAAACAAACTGGAAAACCTCTTAAGGCTCTTCGATCAGATCGAGGAGGAGAATACCTTAGTGGAGAATTCCGGGACTATCTCAAAGAAAACGGCATAGTCTCACAATGGACACCTCCGGGTACACCTCAACTCAACGGGGTGTCAGAGAGGAGAAATCGGACCCTGTTGGACATGGTCAGGTCCATGATGAGCTTCACTGATTTACCTATGTTCCTTTGGGGAGATGCCTTACTCACAGCGATTTATTTATTGAATAGTGTTCCCTCTAAATCCGTTCCTACCACACCGTATGAGATATGGCATGGTAAGAAACCAAGTCTGGGTCATCTCAAGATTTGGGGATGTCCGGCCCATGTCAAGAGACTACAGGCGGACAAGTTAGAGGCTAGGACCATAAGTGCTCGTTTTATAGGATATCCTAAAGAGTCATTAGGATACAACTTTTACGTCTCAGAGGATCACAATGTGTTTGTGAGCCGTCATGCCATCTTCTTGGAAAATCAGTTTATCCTTGATAGAGGCAGTGGGAGGAAAATTGAGCTTGAAGAGAAAGTGTCTGAAAAGCAACGAGTCATGGATCCTATTGAACCCATTCATACAGAGCCAGTACACGATGTCCCTCGACCACCTCGTAGATCTAGTAGGGTCTCCCATCCTCCCGATAGATACTTAGGTATACTAGAAGAGGATACCGAGGAAATGTTCCTGGTGGGAGATAGGGATCACATACAGGATCCCAAAACCTACAACGAGGCGATATCTGATGTCGATTCCGAGAAATGGCTGGAAGCTATGAAGTCAGAGTTAGACTCCATGCGTTCCAACCAAGTCTGGACCTTAGTAGATCCACCAGAAGGTATTGTACCTATTGGATGCAAATGGATCTACAAAAGGAAGATAGGTTCGGATGGAGAGGTAGAGACCTATAAGGCAAGGCTTGTGGCGAAAGGGTATAGTCAGCGCGAAGGCATTGACTATCAGGAGACCTTTTCACCTGTTGCCATGCTAAAATCCATCCGAACATTGCTTGCCATTGCAGCATTTCATGATTATGAAATTTGGCAGATGGATGTGAAAACTGCTTTCCTGAATGGATATCTTGATGAAGATATCTATATGGAACAGCCTTTGGGTTTCACTTCCAGTGATGGAGATCACAAGGTCTGCAAGCTGCAAAGGTCCATCTATGGACTAAAGCAAGCATCTCGGAGTTGGAACACTCGTTTCGATGACGCAATCAAAACGTTTGATTTCATCAAAAACGAAGAGGAACCGTGTGTTTACAAAAGGGTTAGTGGGAGTGCTGTCGTTTTTCTCGTACTGTACGTAGATGACATTCTCCTAATAGGGAATGATATTCCCATGCTAACCTCGGTTAAGGTCTGCTTGTCAAAAGAATTCTCCATGAAAGACCTTGGGGAAGCATCCTATATTTTGGGAATAAAGGTCTATAGAGATAGATCTAAAAGGATGCTTGGCCTGTCACAGAAAATGTACATAGAGGAGGTGCTGAAGAGGTTCAGCATGGAAAACTCCAAGAGGGGTCTCTTACCCCTAAGGCATAGAATTCATCTCTCCAAGAAGATGTGCCCCAACACATCTGAAGAGATTCAACGCATGAGCAAGATTCCTTATGCATCGGCAATAGGAAGCCTCATGTATGCCATGCTGTGTACACAACCTGTGAGTGTCACAAGCAGATATCAGTTAGATCCAGGCAAAAAGCACTGGATAGCTGTGAAAGAACAGTCTTAAGTACTTGAGAAGAACTAAGGACATGTTCTTGGTCTTTGGGAGAAGATCAGAGTTGAAGGTAGAAGGATGCACACATATTGATGATAGAAAGTCTACATCAGAATATGTGCAATTGTGGTTCAGTAAATTGGAAGAGTTCCAAACAACCGATCATTATAGATTCTACCTTAGAAGCTGAATGTTAAGCCGTATCTAAGGGTGCAGTGGAAACCTTCTGATTAAAAGTTAATTGCAGAGTAAGGTGTAATGTCATTAGATGCTATAACACTTTACTGCGATAACATTGGCACCATAGCACAAGCTATGGAGCCATGGTCTCATCAGAAATCCAAGCACATAGAGCGGCGCTTCCATTTCATACGCGACTATGATGTAGAGGTGCAGAGAGTAGACTCCGCGGATAACGTGGCAGACCCGTTCACTAAGCAGCTGAGTCAGCAAAAGACTGAAGCCCACCTTGAGAAGATGGGCCTAAGATATATGACCAATTGGCTTTAGTGCAAGTGGGAGATTGTTAGATGTATGCCCTAGAAGCCAATTTGGCTGACACATTGTTGATTCTAGGGACATAATTTTGTACTTGACTGATTATTATTGAATAAATAAAAGGCATCTTTTCATTCATATTATTTATGTGTCTATGAATCGTCCAAGGAATTAATAAGATGATGATACATATTCTCAAGAGTTGAGAATTTGAGCCATGTATCATTGGTGATTAATTTCTAAATGCTCCTGATCAATGGATCATCACGAGGACGGTGATCGATCCGATCAGTGCACAGATCACTTTCCTTTTGGATGGACGAGACTTGAGTCCACAGTGTAGGGACACTGAAGTGATAGTGCAGGTGCTTGTTAGAGAACAAGGGTACTGAGCGTGACCAAGATAAGAAGTCACTTGGATGTCTATCCACTCGTCAGTGACTTGCTTGATGTTGCAGTAGTGTGACTGGTCCTTTGACCTGCGGTGCTTCGGCTACTCACAGTGAGGTTATTGTAGTTTGACTGCACACATACATGGTCTCTAGCCATATGGGTCCATGCAGTGTAGATTGGCTGCAGTAGGTTCACTGTAGGAGTAGGGTATGCACCTATAAGGAATCTATCGACCTTGATAGGAGAGGAGTGATCCTATGTGATTTGTTAGACTGAGTTCTAAGACCTTGGCCAGGGCAGTGATATAAAGTGGAAAAAGAGTTTTCCACTAT
Source organism: Phoenix dactylifera (assembly GCF_009389715.1). NCBI lineage: Eukaryota > Viridiplantae > Streptophyta > Magnoliopsida > Arecales > Arecaceae > Phoenix > Phoenix dactylifera. Next base: position 705,919 of record NW_024067726.1, on the reverse strand, counting down.
CGAACTCAAGTCGAATAAATCTTGACATATGACAGACGATGGGGTTTGACGAGTTGTCCATGACCTCCGTCCTGTAGGGATCCACGATAGTAGGATTGTATCACACGTTAACTGCACCTAGAGGTTCATCATTCCATTCTGCTGGGTAGCCACTACATGCTGCTAGGTGTCACTGGTGGATGGTGGGACTCATAGGGATTATCTTGATGATCGATAAACCCTAATGAGTAGAGTTGGAATCGTTCCAACCCATTGAAAGGAGTTTTCAATGATATAGTGATAGAGATCACAATATATCTCACTACCAGTCAGAATAGAACCTATGGGGTCACACACAATAGAAGTATTGACCGATCCGATGGTTGAAATCGTGATTAGGAATCACAAGAAATCAATTTGATTGATAAGAAGTTGAAGAAGGAACAAAGGGAATTAATTAATTGGACTTAAACACAAATCCTACTTCGGGTAGGATTCCTAGAGTCCTAATTGGATTAGGACTGGGAATCCTAGTTGGAGTAGGACTGGGATTCCTACTTGGAATAGGATTCCTCAATCCTAATGAGATTAGGAGTTTTGAATCAAAATTGGATTCCTACTTGGAGTAGGATTCCTAGAAATCCTAATTGGATTAGGACTTTGGATTCAAATTAGAGTCCTAATTGGATAGGACTAGAATTAAACAAATCCTAATTGGATTAGGATTCCTTAAGTCTAAATTAATTAATAATCTAATGAATCAACATGACTCCTAATTGGATTAGGATTGAAGAGTTCAATTGAGTCATGGTTCATTCAAGTCCTAATTGGATTAGGACTAGCATAGATTGAACCCAATTTGGCTAATCCTAATTGGATTGGGATCAAACCAAAAGAGAGGCACCCAATCCTCTTTAGAAGAGGATTAGGGCATCACAAGAAGGAGGGATCACGCCCCTCCTCCTCTCCTTGTGTGCGGCATGAAGAAGGGCCGGCGCCCTCCCTCTTTGGAAAATCATCTAGGGCTCCTACTTTGGAGGAGCCCTTGATGCTTATAAAAAGATCCATGAGGCCGACGCCCTAGATGATTGGAATCCTCTTCCTCTTGTGCCGTGGCCACCCTCTTCCTCTCTTAGTTGCAGCCGCAAGCAAGGGTAGAAGCTCTCCAAGTGTTGGCGGCCTCCTCCCCTTCCCTTCCTTCATCCAGCGCAAGCAACAGAAGAAGGCTGCGTAGGGGCTCATCATCTTCCTCTTCTTCCTTCTTCTTCTTCCTCCTCTCAAGCACTTTCAAGAGTTGAAAGAAAGAGAGGAGATCAGCCATCAAAGCTATCTCTGCAAGGGAGCTAGCACCCCGGTGAGATAGAGAGCTTGGATCGGATCCTACTTCGTGTGGATACCCGTAGAGGCCGGACGTTTGAACGACTTCAAGTGAACCCTCTTCCAAAAACCACGAATTCAGATTTGCGGTGATCATCTACCCACGCAAGGTGAAGATTTGATCTTCCTATTAGTTTTAAAAGTTTTAATTCTTACCTAATTACGAAAGGTCTCGAAACAACGTTCATGCGATGAACGTCGATCCCGTGCATGCCGATTCCGCTGCCATCTGAAAAATTTTTGAAATATCAGCGGCATGGGCGGGTTCCCAACAGTTAGGCCTCAGGAAATTCCGCTCGTTGGTCGGCCAAGGCTGGCGCAAGCCGAGGCGACCGGTCGGGGCTTCAGGCTAGTCTGCTCCCGGGATGATCATCGGGTTAGCCTGGCATCCGAGGGCCAAGCCTCGGGAGATTCCGCTCGTTGGTCGGCCAAGGCTGGCGCAAGCCGAGGCGACCGGTCGGGGCTTCAGGCTAGTCTGCTCCCGGGATGATCATCGGGTTAGCCTGGCATCCGAGGGCCGAGCCTCGGGAGATTCCGCTCGTTGGTCGGCCAAGGCTGGCGCAAGCCGAGGCGACCGGTCGGGGCTTCAGGCTAGTCTGCTCTCGGGATGATCATCGGGTTAGCCTGGCATCCGAGGGCCGAGCCTCGGAAGATTCCGCTCGTTGGTCGGCCAAGGCTGGCGCAAGCCGAGGCGACCGGTCGGGGCTTCAGGCTAGTCTACTCCCGGGATGATCATCGGGTTAGCCTGGCATCCGAGGAACGAGCCTCGGAAAATTCCGCTCGTTGGTCGGCCAAGGCTGGCGCAAGCCGAGGCAACCGGTCGGGGCTTCAGGCTAGTCTGCTCCCGGGATGATCATCGGGTTAGCCTGGCATCCGAGGGCCGAGCCTCGGGAAATTCCGCTCGTTGGTCGGCCAAGGCTGGCGCAAGCCGAGGCGACCGGTCGGGGCTTCAGGCTAGTCTGCTCCCGGGATGATCATCGGGTTAGCCTGGCATCCGAGGGCCGAGCCTCGGGAAATTCCGCTCGTTGGTCGGCCAAGGCTGGCGCAAGCCGAGGCGACCGGTCGGGGCTTCAGGCTAGTCTGCTCCCGGGATGATCATCGGGTTAGCCTGGCATCCGAGGGTTGTCAGGCCTCAGGAAATTCCGCTCGTTGGTCGGCCAAGGCTTGCGCAAGCCGAGGCGACCGGTCGGGGCTTCAGGCTAGTCTGCTCCCGGGATGATCATCGGGTTAGCCTGGCATCCGAGGGCCGATCCTCGAGAAATTCCGCTCGTTGGTCGGCCAAGGCTGGTGCAAGCCGAGGCGACCGGTCGGGGCTTCAGGCTAGTCTGCTCCCGGGATGATCATCGGGTTAGCCTGGCATCCGAGGGCCGAGCCTCAGAAAATTCCGCTCGTTGGTCGGCCAAGGCTGGCGCAAGCCGAGGCGACCGGTCGGGGCTTCAGGCTAGTCTGCTCCCGGGATGATCATCGGGTTAGCCTGGCATCCGAGGGCCGAGCCTCGAGAAATTCCGCTCGTTGGTCGGCCAAGGCTGGCGCAAGCCGAGGCGACCGGTCGGGGCTTCAGGCTAGTCTGCTCCCGGGATGATCATCGGGTTAGCCTGGCATCCGAGGGCCGAGCCTCGGGAAATTCTGCTCGTTGGTCGGCCAAGGCTGGCGCAAGCCGAGGCGACCGGTCGGGGCTTCAGGCTAGTCTGCTCCCGGGATGATCATCGGGTTAGCCTGGCATCCGAGGGTTGTCAGGCCTCAGGAAATTCCGCTCGTTGGTCGGCCAAGGCTGGCGCAAGCCGAGGCGACCGGTCGGGGCTTCAGGCTAGTCTGCTCCCGAGATGATCATGGGGTTAGCCTGGCATCCGAGGGCCGAGCCTCGAGAAATTCCGCTCGCTGGTCGTGCGCCTGTCGCTTGCCGCCCGACGGGATTTCTCCGTGGCCAGCTGCGATCGTGTTTCTCCTCCTCTCCAAGCGTCGCCTGGGGAACACCAGATGGGCATTAAATGCTAATTGAGGGGTTACCTGGAAAATCGGATCGCCAGTTGCTGCTTGCGAGGAGTGTCAGTTAAGCGGCCGCGATACGCGCGTTCTTCGAGGCGGATGTGGCCTGGGCGCGAGCGGAGATACGTGGACCTAGGGGTACAGGCCACCCGGAGTGTCCTGCACAAAGAATGCGATTAAGGAGAATAACGCTTAGGAAATCGCGGAAAGATACGCCTCGAGAGCCGGATCGGCTCCGGATTCAATGCGCCCGCATTTATTGGAGCCACCCGCATCGGAACGACCGGGGGGCCGCAGTTTGGCTATAAATATAGGTGCAGGTGCGATGGAGCCTGCCAAGCCGGAGCTGTTCAGGTTGCCATGGATCGTGGGCCTCCTCTCCGGCGCATGGTTGAGAGACCCCTACCGAAGGAACGGGAGGCGCGCCCTTCGCGACTTCCGCCAACTAGCCGTTTCATCTGGGATCAACAAGGAGGTTCTCCCCGGCGGAACTCCGCTCTAGGCGTTTCATCCGGGATCACGTCTCCCCTCCTTGAAGTTCAGCCTCCCGATTGAGCTCCGCGCCAAATGCTTGATCCGGGACCGCGCCTCCATATGCTCTTCTCCCTTGTATTCCTTCTCTCCCCTAACACTGGGGAGGACCGGAATATCCCTTGGAGGTGGCGTTCCCCTGGAGGCAGCGGGAGCTTCTTCTGCGGCGGCTCCTCGTCTTTTTCGTGAGGCGTTGATGGCGCCTCTGGGTAGGAGCAGTGTGGACTTCTCCTTCGTCCACTTCTTCTTCATCCGCGCCGGCTCTTCGTCTTTTTCGTGAGACGTCGATGGCGCCTCCGGTTGGAAGCACCCACTTCCGGTGGGATTGCAGCCGCTTCGGATGGAGGTTTCGGGATCCCAGATCTTCAGCTCCTCGGAGTCTCCACCTCTTCTTTACTTTCTTTACACCCTAATTCCCCTCTGGGAATTCCTTGTAATCACACGAGCACGCCATTGTAACCAGAAATTATTGAAATAAAAAGTGTTATACATTTTTGAACTGTCTTTCTGGCATTGTCGTTCTACTGGTAATACATCCGCAGGTTAGCGGAATTCCAGCTCCTTGGAATTTCTCGACCATCTAGGGCCTCCAACTGGTAGGAGCCAGGTCGGTTTACCCAGCGAACCCTATACGGGCCTTCCCAATTTGGCGCTAGCTTCCCACCTTCCACAGGTTGAGATGCTTTAGCTCGCCTTAGCACCAGATCTCCGATTCTGAAAAGCTTTGGTCGGACCTTGGAGTTGTAATATCGGGCCACCCTCCGCTGATACATCGCCATCCGAACCTGCGCCATTTCCCTCGCTTCTTCCAAGAGATCCAGGTTCCCTCGGAGTTGCTCCGAATTGGCCTCGGGTCGGTGCGCGGCCACCCGAGGTGAGGGGAGTCCGAGCTCCACGGGGACAACGGCTTCCGTGCCATAGGTTAGGCTGAAAGGCGTCTCCCCGGTAGGGGTCCGATGCGTGGTCTGATACGCCCAAAGGACATTCTCGAGTTCTTCGACCCAAGCTTGCCCCGTCCGACCGATTCGCGCTTTGATTCCTTGGAGGATTGTCCGATTTGTGACCTCGGCCTCGCCGTTGGTTTGGGGATGCGACACAGATGTGAACCGATGCTCGATCCCGAACTCCTCGCAGAAGTCACGGAAATGCTTGTTGTCGAACTGTCGACCATTATCCGAGATGAGGACCCGAGGTACCCCAAATCGGACAATGATGTTCTTCTTCACGAACTTCCGGACTTGCGCCTCCGTGATAGTGGCCAGCGGCTCTGCCTCCACCCACTTGGTGAAGTAGTCGATTGCAACAATCAAAAATTTTCGCTGAGCTGAAGCGACGGAGAATGGTCCGAGGATATCCATTCCCCACTGGGCGAAGGGCCAGGGTGCAGTGATTGGTGCCAAGGGGACAGAAGGGACTCTCTGGACGTTGGCGTGGCGCTGGCAGGCGTCGCATTTCCGTACATAATCCTTTGAGTCCTCCAACAAGGTAGGCCAATAATAGCCTTGCCTCATGATCTTGTGCGCCAAGGACCTAGCCCCCAAGTGTGATCCGCAAACGCCTTCGTGGACTTCGCCGAGGACGTAGGCCGCTTCCGAGGGGCGGAGGCACTTTAAGAGGGGGGCGGTGAACGAGGTCCGATACAGCCTCCCTTCATAGAGTACGTAGTGGGCGGACTTCATAACAAGTCGCCGAGCTTGATCTTCGTCTTCAGGGAGGATCCCTTCGGCGAGGTAGGCGACAAGCGGGTCCATCCAAGACGGCTCCGGATCAATCGCCATCACCGCTCCAGCCTCGCCGATGCTCGGGGCATCCAGGGTCTCCAGGTAGATCGCCCTCGACAAGTTGTGCGCGTCTGCGCCCACTAAGCGGGACAACCTGTCGGCCTTGGCATTTTCACTTCTTGGGACCTGCTGGATGTCGACACTGCCGAGATCGGGAATGAGTGCTTGCACCTTCCGGACGTAATTCTGCATGGTCGGGTTCCGGGCCTCGAACTCCCCACGGACCTGCCCGACCACCAGCTGGGAGTCGGTGAAGACCTTCAGGCGCCGGATGCCGAGCTCCTTGGTGAGTTTGAGTCCCGTGACTAGGGCCTCGTACTCCGCCTCGTTGTTGGTCACTGGAAATCCGAACCTCAAGGCATACTCGGCTATCACTCCATCAGGACTGGTAAGGACCAGCCCGGCCCCTCCACCTTCGGGGTTCGACGACCCATCGATGTGAAGCGTCCAAATCGGGAGGTCGAGGCTGGGTGTTTCCGGCGACCTAGGTTCCGCCTCCTGCACCGTGCACTCAGCGAGGAAATCCGCGAGCGCCTGGGCCTTGATGGCGGGTCGGGGCTGGTAGCGGATGTCGAACTCACCAAGTTCTACTGCCCACTTCACCAGCCGTCCCGCATTCTCAGGATTGCTGAGGATCTGCCGCAGCGGTTGATCGGTCAAGAGGGTGACAGAATGGGCCTGGAAATAGGGGCGAAGCCTCCTGGTCGCGGTCAGCAGCACGAAGGCGATCTTTTCAGCCTTCATATACCGCGTCTCGGCATCCCGTAGGACCCGGCTGATGTAGTACACAGGCTTCTGGAGCTTTGCCTCTTTCCGAACCAGTACCGCACTGACTGCGGTTGGGGAGACCGCCAGATAGAGGTAGAGCATCTCCCCTTCTTGCGGCTTGGACAGCAGGGGAGGAGACGCCAAGTATTTCTTGAGCTGGTCGAATGCTGCTTGACATTCGGCCGTCCAGAGGAAGTCTTTCGGGCGTTTCAACACCTTGAAGAAAGGTTGGCAGCGTTCGGCCGATTTTGCCACAAATCGTCCGAGCGCGGCGACCCTCCCAGCGAGCTCCTGAACCTCCTTCACTTTGGTCGGAGGGGACATATCTTGGATGGCCTTGATTTTGTCCGGGTTGGCTTCGATCCCCCGCTGGTTGACAATGAAACCGAGGAACCTCCCGGCCGAAGCGCCAAAGGCGCACTTCACTGGGTTCAGCTTCATGCGAAACTTCCGCAAGGTGGCGAAAGTCTCCTCCAGATCCGCGATGTGCTGGTCTGCATTGCGGCTCTTCACCAGCATATCGTCCACGTACACCTCCATGTTCCGGCCGATTTGCTCTTTGAAGATTTTGTTGACGAGGCGCTGGTAAGTGGCGCCAGCATTCTTCAGACCGAAGGGCATTACCTTGTAACAGTACAGCCCCCGGTCTGTTATAAAGGCAGTTTTCTCCTCGTCCTGTGGAGCCATCATTATCTGGTTGTAGCCGGAGAAGGCGTCCATGAAAGACAGCAGCTGATATCCGGAAGTCGCGTCGACCAGTTGGTCTATCCGCGGAAGCGGAAAGCTATCCTTGGGGCATGCCTTGTTCAGGTCGGTGTAGTCGACGCACATCCTCCACTTCCCGCTCGCCTTCCGGACAAGTACGACATTTGCCAGCCATTCGGGGTAGCTGACCTCCCTTATGAATCCTGCCTCCAAGAGCTTGTCTACCTCCTGGTCGACCACTCGGATCCGATCCGGGGCACAGTGTCTCTTCTTCTGTTTTACCGGTCGGTGGGTTGGGTCGACGTTGAGGGCGTGAGAAATGACCTCCGGGTCGATCCCAGGTACATCGGCCGCCGACCAGGCGAATACATCGGCGTTGGCTCGGAGAAATTCCACCAACCGAGCCCGAGCTCCCGGGTCGAGATTGGTGCCGACCCGGACCGTCCGGTCCGGGCGACCTTCCTCGAGGGGAACTTCGATCACACCCTCGGCCGGCTCCCCGTGCCGCAAGGCCACCTCGTCTTTGGCGTCAAGGGACTCGACGCTTAGGGCTTCCACGGGCTTCTTCCCTTTGAGAGTTGCTAGGAAACATTGCCGTGCGGTCGGTTGGTCACCTCGGACCTCTCCAATCCCGGCCGCCGTGGGGAACCGCATGAGCAAGTGGTACGTAGAGACCACCGCGCGAAGGGCGTTCAGCCCGGGTCGTCCGAGGATAGCGTTGTAGGCCGAGGGAACACGGACGACCAAGAATCCGAGTTGCACGGTGGCTTCTGCGGGTGCGACGCCCGCAGTCACAGGCAGCTCGATGACGCCTTCCGCTGGGACAGCGTCACCGGTGAATCCTATGAGGGGGGTGGATACTTTGTGCAACAACTGTCTGGACAAGCTCATCTTTTGGAAGGCCTCGTAAAACAAAATATCAGCTGAGCTTCCACTATCCACAAGAACACGCCTTACATCATAGTTTGCCATAGTGAGGGAGATCACCATGGCGTCATCGTGGGGGGTCTGAACCCCCTTTACATCTTCATCACAAAAAGTGATTACATTACCGACCCTTTGCCTCTTTGCGACGGCTGCCCCTGACGCTTCAGTCGAGCCCCCTGCGTTCCTCTCGGGCCGGGGGCAGCCCCCAGTGATAGTGTGGATCACGCCCGCGACGGGTCGATTCTGCTCCCGAGGCTCCTGAGGGGCCGGGTCGGCCGGACGCGGGTCTGCGGGGGGACGTCGGTCGTTCACATATCGACCGAGACGCCCTCGGCGGATGAGAGCCTCGATCTCGTCCCGAAGCTGGAAGCAGTCTTCGGTGTCGTGGCCGTGGTCTCGGTGGTACTCACCGTACGCCCGAGAGGGCCTCCTCCCAGGAATCTTCTTCATCTGTCTCGGGACCGGGAGGTCCTCCCGCCCCTTGATTTCCATGAGGATCTGGGCCCGGGGAGTCAGGAGAGGAGTGTACCGGTTGAAACGTCGGGGCGGAAAACGAGGGCGTAGGGCGCCGTGGTTCCTCGCCGGCGACAGGCTTCTGCGCCGACGTTGAGGCGTCGGGCTCCTCCTCTGGCGTGCCTCTTTTCGCCTTTTCTTCCCGAGCTTTGGAGGGATTTCGGCGGCCTCCTTGCTCCGGTGGGCGGCCGCCTCCTCGGCGTCCGCATACTGGTTCGCCCGGGACAACAGCTCCAGAAAGCTCCGCGGCAGGCGTTTGTCCAGGGAGAAGGTGAGTCTGCCCTTTCGGAAGCCACGCTTCAGGGCTGAAAGAGCCACCTCCTGGCTCAGGTTCCGGACTTCCAGCGTAGCCTTGTTGAAGCGGGTAAGATAATCCCGCAAGCTTTCTCCCTCGTTTTGCCGGACATCAAAGAGGGAGTCGGAGACCAGTCGCCGCCGGCTACTGACGGCGAAATGGGTGATGAAGAGGCGAGTAAACTGGTCGAAGGACTGGATTGAGTTAGCCTCCAAGCCGGCGAACCACGCCCTTGCCGGGCCACGGAGGGTCGCCGGGAAGGCCTTGCAGAGGAGAGGATCTGATGCTCCGTGGAGGAGCATAAGGGTCCTGAAACTCTCGACGTGATCCCGCGGGTCCGCCGCCCCGTCATAGGGCTCGATCGCCGGCATTTTAAACCCCGGCGGATTCGGGGTCCGCAGGATCCTCGAGGCAAGCGCCGGCTGGGAGGAGATCTCCAAGTCGGCGAAGGGATCTTTGGAGCGGCCCTTCAGGACCTGGAGTTGTCGGTGGAGATCGTCCACCCGCCGGTCCAGGGAGCGCGACCGATGGGTGGGAGACAAGGAGCACCGAGAGGGGGACCGACTGGAGCGCGGGTTCCTTGAGGACTGGGGGGTCTGGGAACGCGCCCGGGCCCGCCTCTCGTACCCCGCGCAGCTCCGATGGGAAGGTCCCGGCAGAATGGACCGTGCTCGAGAATCTTCCTCGCGCCGGCGCTCCTCCCCATGGGAGAGGAAGGAGCGCGGGTTGAGGAGGACAGGTGAGCGCTCAGGGAGCAGCGGCTCCTGGGCCCGCTACGGCGCCCGAGACATCACACCCTGCAGGTTCTGCACTGCCTCCGCGAGGGTGCGAACCTGCTGGGCTAACTGGTCGAACTGAGCGGCTTCGACCATCTGAATGGGAGGTGGAGCGGTGGAGTGTTGCTGAGAATGTGTTGGAGACGCAGCGGCCTCCCGGCCGGAGGCGCGAGAGGCCCCGCGACCGGAGGCATTGGAAGCTCCACGACCACCTCGCCGTGCCATTACGATCACTCTGAGATTCGGCCCTTCCTCTAGCGCCAACTGTTGCTGGTGGTCCAAACCGAGAACGATTGGCACAGCGGTGTAAACGGGGTTCCGTTTGAGTTGCCTTGGTTGGTGTTGATTGCGCTCCACCTTCCACCGGAAAACCTGCAAGCAAGCCTCGCACCACCACTGGGGTAGTGGGGGCCCTCCGACGATCAAGTCAGAGGAGATTGGAGGAGAAGGAGAGATAATAGTAGCAAGTAAGAGAATGCTCTGGAAGTTCTTGCTTACCCCCCCTTCCCCCCCCAGCCGCATATATACCAGGCTGGGGGGTCTTTCAGGGGGGTTCGTCATCGTGGGGCACGATGGAGCTGCCACTGACACGGCCGTTACAGGGCGTCGTGGGGCAGCGCTGGGTACGGCCATGACAGGGCGTAGTGGAGCTCCGCCTTGTACGGCTGTTACAGGGGATCGTGGAGCAGCGCCAGATACAACCGTTGCAGGGAGTAGTGGAGCAGGAGGCTGCGGCGTGCCTCTGGGGAATAGCCTGTCGTTGTCGAGAGATGTCTGACTCAGGGTCGGGCTGCGGAGCCGAGGATGTCCGACTCGGGGTCGGATTGCTGGATCAAGGGGCAGCCAACTCGGGGTCGGGCTGCGGAGCCGAAGATGTCCGACTCGGGGTCGAATTGCTGGATCAAGGGGCAGCCGACTCGGGGTCGGGCTGCGGAGCCGAAGATGTCCGACTCGGGGTCGGATTGCTGGATCAAGGGGCAGCCGACTCGGGGTCGGGCTGCGGAGCCGAAGATGTCCGACTCGGGGTCGGATTGCTGGATCAAGGGGCTGCCGTAGTCTTCCTGGGCGCGCGTGCCGGTCACGTGGGGCATGGTGGCTAAGTTCCCCCGTAACACTAACCATGAAGGATCCAAGAAAACTTAGGTACCTAAAATTGTATGATTTGCTTGTGTAGGAGTGTCTTGCAGCCAAGGTCGACAAAAATTATTGGTACTTGGATAGTGGCTGCTCAAGACACATGACGGGTGACAAAAACCAATTCTTCACCCTTGAGCCTAAGAAGGGAGGTGCTGTGACATTTGGAGACAATAACCAAGGTCACATCATTGGTATAGGTAAAGTACAAATTATCCCTTCAACCTTTATTGATAATGTCTGATATGTTGATGGTCTTAAGCATAATCTACTTAGCATTAGTCAATTATGTGATAGAGGTTTTGATGTTTTGTTCAAACCAACCTTATGCATCATAACCAACTCAAATAACATTAGTTTAGTTTTTAAAGGAATAAGACGTGGGAATGTGTATGTAGTAGACCTTGAGGATCTTGCCAAACATAACCCATGTTTAGTTGTTAATGAAACTAAGGATAATGATGCTAGTTGGTTATGGCACCGTAAGTTAGGTCATGCAAGTATGGACACAATATCAAAACTAGTTAAAAGAGATTCCGTGATAGGTTTGCCAAAACTAAAGTTTGAAAAGAATAAGATATGTGAAGCTTGTCAATATGGCAAACAATCAAGGAACTCCTTTAAATCCATAAATTGTGTCTCTACCTCTAGACCTCTAGAACTACTACACATGGATCTATTCGGACCAACTAGAACCACAAGTCTAGGAGGAAATAAATATGGTCTAGTTTTTGTAAATGACTTTTCTAGATATACTTGGGTCATGTTCTTAGCTCATAAAGATCAAGCATTTTTAGTTTTTAAGAAATTTCATAAGGAAGTAACAAATGCTAGAGATGCTTCAGTCATAGCTATTAGAAGTGACCATGGAACCGAATTTGAAAATCATTTATTTGATGAGTTTTGTAGTAAAAAGGGAATAACTCATAATTTTTCTGCACCTAGGACACCACAACAAAATGGAGTTGTAGAAAGGAAGAATAGAACCCTAGAGGAAATGGCTAGAACCATGTTATGTGAAAGTAACCTCCCTAAGTACTTTTGGAGAGAAGCCATTAATACCTCATGTCATATATTAAATCGAGTTTTATTGAGACCCATTATAAAGAAAACACCTTATGAACTTTAGAAAAATAGAAAACCAAAAGTAAACTATTTTCATGTCTTTGGATGTAGGTGTTTTGTTCATAATAATGGGAAAGATAATATAGGTAAATTTGACTCTAAATCTGATGAGGGTATATTTTTGGGGTATTCTACAACTAGTAAAGCCTATAGAGTTTTTAATAAAAGAACCCTTGTTATTGAAGAATCTATACATGTAGTTTTTGATGATTCTAGTGATATCTCTTCTAGCAAGAGAGTTGATCTTGATGATGATGCTGAAATTCTTGAAGAAAAAATTGATGAGATGACATTACAAGATGATGAACAAAAATTAATTGGAAATGCATCATCAAGCCAAGAGGCTGTGGTGGATCATGGGCTAACTAAGGCTTGGAGGTATGCTCATGGGCATCCTAAGGAATTAATTTTAGATGATCCATCTCAACCTGTTAGGACTAGAGCATCTCTTAGGAACTTAAATAATCATCTAGCTTTTGTCTCACATTTTGAACCCAAACACATAGAAGAAGCTGAAAAAGATGTAAATTGGATAAATGCAATGCAAGAAGAATTAAACCAATTTACTAGAAACAAGGTATGGAACCTAGTTGAACGACCCTCTGAATATTCAATTATAGGTACTAAATGGATATATAAAAATAAACTTGATGAAAATGGAATTATAATTAGGAATAAGGCTAGACTAGTAGCAAAGGGCTATAATCAAGAAGAAGGTATAGATTTTGATGAAACCTTTGCTCCTGTAGCTAGACTTGAGGCAATTAGATTATTACTAGCATTTGCATGCTCTAAGGATTTCAAATTATTTCAAATGGATGTAAAAAGTGCATTTTTAAATGGGTATATTAATGAGGAGGTGTATGTAGAACAACCTTCTGGTTTTGAAAATCATCAATACCCTAATCATGTGTATAAATTGAACAAAGCACTTTATGGTTTGAAACAAGCACCTAGAGCATGGTATGAAAGACTTAGCAAATTTCTACTAGAACATGAGTTCACTAGGAAAAATGTAGATACAACACTATTTTTAAAGAAGAAAAACAAAGATATGTTATAGTGTAGATTTATGTTGATGATATTATTTTCGGTGCTACTAACAATCGCCTCTGCGAAGAATTTGCTGACTTGATGCAGAGTGAGTTTGAAATGAGCATGATGGGAGAGCTGAACTATTTCCTTGGGCTTCAAATCAAACAATCAAAAGAAGGGATCTTCATCAATCAAGCTAAATACATCAAGGAGATGCTTAAGAAGTTTGATATGGAGGGAAACAAGTCAATCAGCACACCAATGAGCTCATCATGCAAACTAGACCAAGATGAATCAGGTAAATCTGTAGATCAAAAGATGTATAGAGGTATGATAGGATCTTTATTATATCTCACTTCAAGTAGACCTGATATAATGTTTAGTGTATGCATGTGTGCTAGATATCAGTCTAATCCTAAGGAATCTCATCTAATTGCAGTAAAGAGAATCTTTAAATACCTAATAGGAACAAAAAGTATAGGTTTATGGTATTCTAAAGAATCTAGCCTGAAATTAATAGGATACACAGATTCAGAGTTTGCTGGTTGTAAACTTGATAGAAAAAGCATCAGCGGGTCATGTCAATTCTTAGGAGAAAATTTAATCTCATGGTTTAGCAAGAAACAAAACTCGGTTGCATTATCTACTGCTGAAGCTGAATATGTTGCTGCCGGGAGTTGTTGTGCTCAAATCATGTGGATTAAACAACAACTTGAAGACTATGGCATTAAACAAGACAAAATTCTCATTAATTGTGATAATACAAGTGCCATTAATCTAACTAAAAATCCAATTCAGCATTCAAAAACTAAACATATTGAGATAAGACATCACTTCATAAGAGATCATGAACTGAATGGTGATATGACACTTCAATTTGTTTGCACTGATGATCAATTAGCTGATATCTTCACAAAACCCTTGAGTGAAGAGAGATTTAGTGTGCTTAGGAGAGGATTAGAAGTGATTGATCCATCCTAGTGATATTCTCTTCCAGTTCATTGATTTTGATGATTAGCTTGTGTTAAATATGGAGTTTCTCATTTATAATCATCAAATCAGATCATAACTTAGTGATTGTCCCTTGGTTGGTACGAAAATAGCATGATTTTTAGGTGTGTGCCAGAGTTCGAGTCGACTCGAGTAAGTTTCAGAGTCGGCTCATAAGGGGGAGTCGACTCGCACATAGACGGAAGTCGACTCGAGGTCGATGGCAGCATAGGGGGAGTCGACTCGCGCATATTTTGGAGTCGACTCGAGGTCGAGTCGACTCGCGACTAACTGGAGTCGACTCGCGGTCGGGATCCGAGTTTTTTAACCCTAATCCAAGCGTTTAATCAACACTTCTATTCATCGCCTCCACTATTCACAAAACCCTAGAGCCGTCTCCGACATCGTCTCCGACCCTGGTTAGAGTTTTTCCGTCGACCTTCTTCCGTCCATTAGGGTTTTACCCCATTCCTAGGTCAACCATGCCCCGTAAGTCGGTTGTCCCAAGCCGGAAGAGGCCCCAACCCGCGAGCGGCACCGAGCGACGGTCCAAGGCTCGGAACAATCCCGTGAGGCCACAACCTCCGGTTCGTTCCCCGCCGAGGCCGGTTCCCTCGCATCCGTGCGCCGGGAAGGCGGTCTCCACCGGGAGATATGTCAACTTCGACTATCTCTCCCGGGAAGGCTTTACCATAGGGGATAGGTTGAGGGCCCAAGGCCTAGAGTTCTTTTGTTCTCTAGATCTCCCCACATACCCAGGGCTAGTTAGGAAGTTCTATGGTACAGTGTCTAGGGAGAATGGTGGGATACAGGGAACCGTAGCGGGTGTCCCTTTATTTATTTCGGAGGATTTTATTGCTCAAGTCCTCCATCTTCCCCAAGTAGGGGTATCTCGTACTCACCCGGCCGATAGGACTGAGGCCCTTACAGCCATATTAGGGAGTCCACCCTAGTCCCCACTAGATGAGGTGTCCGCTAGTTCCCTTTCAGTTGAAATGCGGCTCCTCTTGAGCATTATCTCTAGGACCCTTTTTCCTAAGACCGGCCGCTTCGATTTTGTATCTGAGAGGGACCTAGCCCTCATGTATTACATTCTCTAGGACACCCCAATTAACTTTCCCAAACTAATCTACAAATACCTATGTGAGCCACTAGACAGACCTAGGCTCACCCTTCCATATGGGATGCTATATACCCTGATCTTTAGGAAGTCCGAGATCCCTATTCTTGAGGGAGAACCCTCTCGCGCACTGCGATGGACAGATCGCATGGGTGAGGGAACCCTTCACAGGATGGGTTTTCATAAGGTAGAGGGAACCTGGGTCAGGAAACCATCCTCCTCCACACCTACTACTAGACACTCCCCCAGTCCTGATCCTGATTCAGACTTTTCCACCTATCCCTCCACCTCAGCACCATCTACCTCTGCCGGACCCTCCACTGCACCACCTTCTCAGCCACTAGAGGTCCGGATATCACCTGAGCAGCTCCGGGAGTTGCGACAGGAGATCGTGAGGGATCTTCGGGACGACCTACTGAGGGAGCTCCGAGGTCCAGCGACTGCTCCCTCCACTGCCCCCTCTTCTGCATTGGTTCCCTCCCTGACAGCTATGACCGAGATGACGGCTCATCTAAGGAAAGAAATTTACAATGTCAGAAGCCTGATACAAGCCCAATTCTCAAACATGAGCGATGTCACAAGCAACACAAGAAAGATGTGAGATGACATCCGACATGACATGGGCACCCAGAGCCAGGGGGCCGAGCGTCTGGCGAATGTGTTGATTGCCAAGTTGGACACACTCCAAGAGAGCCTGACTGAGCTTTCCTCGATCCACAGTAGGGCCACCTCGGCGATCATCACACAGCAAGGGCACGTCACAGATGGGGTCAGTCTACTCATGGAACAATCAAGACTGCCCAAGGGAGCCACCTCCTCCTCGAAGAAGCCCTAGCTTATTTTTGTATTTTGACATGTATTTCTTGCATTACTCTTTGTATTCACAAGTGTACTTACATATACATCAATACAAGGAGTAGACAATTCTCTTCAAAAATGTGCAAATTAATATCTTATAGCCTTACTCTCATTGCTTGTGTAATGTGCTTTTTTTCTTTTTACTATAATGACAAAAAAGGGAAGAAATATATTGAATAGACATGTAAAGAGAATCAATGAAAATCAATAAAAAGAGAAAACTTTTAAAACACACAATAATTTGTTCTTAGTGGATTCGATACCTCGAGGCTCATTATCTCTCTGTTGGGGCTCCTAATAGAGTAATCTCCAGAATCTATTCAAGAGATATTCGGAGATTAGTTGAATCATACTCAAGAACAAATTGACATATTTTCCCTCTAAAAACCAAAAATTTAAGCTCAAAAGCTTCAATGCACTAAAAGAAAATTATGAGAATCAAAACAAAGTTGAATGCATGTGTTGAGGGGGAGAATCTGAATTTTTAAGAAAGCAAAATCATTAAATATATATAAGCTAAACAATTGATTGCATGTTATGAAGGCTTATATAATTCCAAATGAAAGGGGGAGCTTTAACTTCAAAATTTATTGTTTCACACCTTTCAGGTTTGGATAAATTAAATAACCAGACACTTGAATTCATTTTAAAATTTTACTATAAATCTTCTTGTTTGTTGAGCAATTCACTTTACATATACTCAATATTTTGTCATCATCAAAAAGGGAGAGATTGTGGAGTGATTGATTATAACCCTATTTGATTTTGATGAGCTCAAAGCATTTGAGTATATCTTATGTTTACTAATGAATTCAATCTAGTGTTTCAGTAAAATTCTTGTATATTGATGGTTAAGTGTCTCTAGATTTGGTTCAAGACATTTTGGATAAGTTAAGAAGTCAATTTGAACCAAAGTCTGAGACTCGAGTCGACTCCGGGATATTACGAGTCGACTCCAAGCGTATCAGAAGCACTGGCACAGGCTCGAGTCAACTCCTGTACATTACGAGTCGACTCCGACTGAGAACAGACAGACGAACAGAAAGATCCAACTCAAAACCTGTCAGCGAGTCGACTCCTGAAGAGCGCGAGTCGACTCTGATGCTTGCCGAGTCGACTCTAGAGTAGTATGAGTCAACTCCAGGGAGTTACAGACAGAAAGACAGAGAAGGTATTTTGGATCCTGAGAGCCGAGTCGACTCCTGAGGAACTCGAGTCGACTCCGATGGTTGGCAGGTCAACTCCAAAGGAAGCGAGAGTCGACTCTCAGTGTAATACAAGGCAAAAGTCAGAGAGCAACTTTCGGACACTGAGAGCCGAGTCGACTCCCGCAAAGGCCGAGTCGACTCCGAGACAGCGCGACCCCAAAAAGACAAAAGACAGTATTTTTGTCTCTGAGAGGCGAGTCGACTCCAAGACAGTTCGAGTCGACTCCAAGGCAGCGCTACCCCAAAAAGACAGAAGATTGCTTTTCGGATACTGATAGCCGAGTCGACTCCAAAACAGTCCGAGTCGACTCCAAGACAGCACGAGCCAAAAGACAGAAGCTCGGAAGTTCGGACTCTGAGCGCCGAGTCGACTCCCAGAATTTACGAGTCGACTCGAGTGAGCAAATTTGAAAAATGCATCCATGGATTCCTTGGGATGAGCCGACTCCAAAAGTGCCAGGTCAGCTCCAGACTTTGGGGAGTCGACTCCGGGTTAAGTCGAGTCGACTCCCAGTCGAGAAGAGCACTTTAATTCAAATCCGGAACAGTTGCCGAGCCGACTCCAGAAAAGCATGAGTCGACTCCTGCTGCAGCCGAGTCGACTCCAGATCGCGCGAGTCGACTCCGATCCTAACGAAAACATTGTCAGGATGTGCAGAATGTGCAGAACGGCTAGTAGATTGTGTCTAACGGCTAGTTTCCGTGGGGAATGGCTTAAATAGCCACAGAGAACTGTAGCAAAGTAGAGAAGTGACATTCCTTTCAAAGAAAACACATATTCTTCATCTGCCAAAGGATTTTCAACGAAAAAGAAGGAAGAGGGCCATTAACTCCATTCAACCAACTCTTCCCAACATTAAAGAAGTCTCCTTCAGCCTTCAAGTCTTCAAGACATTCAAGAGGAGATCCAGAGTTCAAGAAGCCCTCCACTACATCATCATAAATTGTTTGAGGGCTCTTAACTTCTCTTCTATTTATATTGCTGAAAATCTGCTTATTTAGAAGCTGTATTTTTCTGTTTGTTTTTCTATCCATTTGGTCCTTACTTGATTCAATCAGGAGATTGAATCAAGGGTGTAAAGGTTTGTTGGTGAGGCTAGGTTGAAACCAACGTGTAAGGGTTTGATTGTGATCCCGGGAAAACAATCGGGCGGTTCTAGTCGGTGAGCCTGTGAAAACCGACCGAGTTCGTTGTAATCTCGTAAAACAACAAGTTGGGTTGTGAGCTTGTAAAACAACCGGCTGTAATCCGAGGGCTTATAGTGAATTCCCAAGTGAGGCTTGGGGAGTGGACGTAGGAGCAAGGGTTAGCTCCGAACCACTATAAAATCATTGTGTTTGTGATTGCCTTGACGTCTTTACTTTCATCTCACTCACTGCACATAGCATCTAATTAATCAACTTGCAAAAAGTATTAATTAGTGTCCACAAACATTTTAATTGCAATAATTATTTTAAAACCCAATTCACCCCCCCCCCCTCTTGGGTTGTCTATCTGGGCAACAAAAGGGATAGTGAATTCTAAATTCTAATTTGGCAAAGTTTCAAGTGAAACATACTCTTAAGTGGACAATAGTAATTTTCATTGTTTGGAGTATGTAGCACTACCATGACATATATTGAAAATTGTTTAAAGGTTATTTCATTGATTATATGGATGAATCTAACCTTAAGTTGCAGCAAAGTGTGGATTGAGTCGACCCCAAGATTGATTGAGTCGACCCCGACACATCAAGAAACCATATGGCACACTTCTGCAAAAATGGCACGGATGAACAGTGCTTGGGTCGACCCAAGAAAAGGATGAGTCGACCCAATCCTCAAGCCTCAAGAAAACAGTTCTCTGGAAACCCTGAGAGGGTCGACCCAAATGAAACTTGAGTCTACCCCAAGTTAATATGAGTCGACCCAAAGGCAACGTCATTCAAAAATAGGTTCTCTGGAAACCCTGAGAGGGTCGACCCAAGTGGAAGTTGAGTCGACCCAACTGAACCTTGAGTCGACCCAAAAAGGTGTTGAGTCGACCCAAGTGAAGGAAGACTGAAATGCAAGGTTCTGTGGTTCTGAGAGGGTCGACCCCAGTAAATATTGAGTCGACCCAAGTGAAAGTTGGGTCGACCCCTGTAAAAGTTGAGTCGACCCAAGCACGGGCAGAAGCATAACGGCTAGTTCTGCAGAAGTACTTTTTGACCTCCCAACAGTGAGTAACGGCTAGTTTTTGAATTCTAACCATTGGGGCTTGTCCAATGGATGAAGGAAACTATTTAAAGTGACACTATTCATCAGAGGAAACATCCTTTTGCAAAATATCAAAGCTTACACAAGAAAGACGTCGTGAGGGTATAGTTCCTCACTCGATCCACCTCCATCCACTTTGCTTTATGAGGATTTTGTCCCTTCAGGCCGACGCATCTCGTTGGGCGTGGAGAAGCATTGGGAACCCCAATATCTTTCTTCGGAGCAGTTTCTTTTCCCGTCCCCTCAAATGCCCTAATCTTCTTCATCCAAGTGCTTCATTCAAGAGTCAAAAAGGAAGTGGTTGAGCAGACTCCAAGAGATATCAAAAGCTCCATCCACCCTTGAAGAGTGAAGCATTCTTGACAAAGAAGAGAGAAGTCTCATCAAGCGATAACTATTCTCTAAACTCTTCTTTGTGGCTTATAAATGTTATATTTGCTCATCTAGAAGCTTCAACTTTCTTCTTTCTTTTTATTAATCATCTTGTAAAGGTTTGTTGGTGAGCCCGCAAAACCAACGGTGTAGGTTTATTGGTGAACCCATAAAACCAATTGTGAAGGTTCATTGGTGAGCCCGTAAAACCAACATAGGTTTTTGGTGATCCCGAAAAACCAAAGTGTAAAGGTTTTTGGATTGTGAGCCCGAAAAACAATCCAACTGTAATCCGCGGGATTATAGTAAATTCCCAAGGGGTCGCTTGGGGAGTGGACGTAGGTGCTTAGGAGAGCACCGAACCACTATACTTCTTGTGTGTTTGTAGTGTGCATTGTTCTAATTTCACTCACTCATCAATTGACTAAAGTAAGATAGTAAAAATTAAGAGAAACCAATTCAACCCCCCCTCTTGGCTTGTCACCTTGGGCAACAAGTGGTATCAGAGCAAGGTGCTCATATAGTATTTGTTGATCTCACAATCAAGAGTCAAAGATCATGACAACCCAAGTGGGATGTTCTATGAGTGAGGGGCAATCCACAAATAGACCTCCTCTATTTAATGGCACAAATTACACATACTGAAAAGCTAGGATGAGGATATTCATTCAAGCTCTAGACTATGAATTGTGGTATATTATAACTAGAGGACCTCACACACCCACAATTAGTATAGAGGGCACTATCATACCCAAACCAGAAATGGATTGGAATGAAAGTGATAGAAGACTAGCACAACTAAATGCTAAAGCGATTAATGTACTTTACTATTCACTAGATGTAAGTGAATTCAATAGAATATCTACATGCATCTCCGCAAAAGAAATTTGGGATAAACTTGAGGTCACACATGAAGGAACAAATCAAGTTAAGGAGTCAAAAATAAACATATTAGTACATAAGTATGAATTGTTTAAAATGGAATCCACTGAGTCCATAACTGAAATGTTTACTCGTTTCACTGAAATCATAAATGGGCTAAAGAGTTTAGGAAAGTCTTATACTAACTCTGAATTGGTGCAAAAAATTCTCAGGTCTCTACCAAGAGTTTGGGAGGCCAAGGTAACAGCAATTCAGGAAGCAAAGGACCTCAATACACTGCAATTGGAGGAACTTCTAGGATCACTCATGACCCATGAGTTGACCATGAGGTAAAATTCAGAAGATGAGGTCGAGAGAAGAAGGACCATTGCCTTAAAGTCTACCACTCCAAAACAAGAAACTGAATTGGAAGAATCTGATGATGATGAGGAATTTGATGAAGAAGGAATGGCTATGCTTGGAAGAAAATTCAGAAAATTTATGAGACGAAAGAAGAGATTTCATAAAAAGAAGCCCTTCTTCAAAGGTAGCTCAAGCAAAGAAAAGGGTAAGGAAAAAGAAAAAGAAAAGGAAACACCAATTTGTTATGAGTGTAACAAGCCTGGGCATTATAAGATAGATTGCCCGGAATTAAAGTGGATGGCAAGAAAACTTAAGAAGAAAAACTTCATGGCTGAATGGAGTGAAAGTGAGGAGTCAAGTTCGGAAGAGGAAGATCATCAAGAGACGGCCCAAATCTGCCATATGGCCAATGACGATGAGGTAGATTCTGAACTTGAATGTGATTTTACTGTTGATGAATTACATGATGCATTTTTAGAACTTATGGAAGAACACAAAAAACTGATCAATAAAAATAAAGTTCTAAAAAAAGAAAATCAATCTCTTATCAAAGATAAGCTGAAACTATCTAATAATTATGAAACATTAAGTAGGAGACTCACAAATGAAACCAAGAATCTAAATGCTGAAAATGTCAAGTTAAAAGAAGATGCTGAAAAATATAAATCCTTAGTAGACAAGTTTACACTTAGCTCAACCAAATTAAATATGATTCTTAATAGTCAAAAAGCTGTATATGATAAAGCTGGATTGTGATATAAAACAAATAGAAAACAAAAATACTTAAAGAACATATTTGTAAAAGCTAAAAATGAAAATATAACTTGCCATTGTTGCAATAAATTAGGACATAAAGCATATGAATGTAACTATAGAAAGTCTAGCTACAACAAATTGAGTAACAATTATAAGCTTAAATCCAAGAAAGTTTGGGTTCCAAAAGGAACATCAAGTACTAACCCTAAAGGACCCAACTTAGTTTGGGTACCTAAAGCTCATTCTTGATCTTGATTGCAGGGGTGTCTTGCAACTAATAAGGTGGATAAACGATGGTATCTAGATAGCGGCTGTTCAAGACACATGACCGGTGACGTAGACCAATTTGTCACTTTGGAGTCTAAGAAGGATGGAGTAGTAACCTATGGAGACAATGGAAAGGGGTTTATCATTGAAAAGGATAAAATTTTCATTACTCCATCTACCTTCATAGAAAATGTCTTATTAGTTAATGGTTTGAAACATAACCTACTTAGCATAAGCCAATTTTGTGATAAAGGATTTAAAGTCATATTTGAAGCATCAGTATGCATAATCACAAATCCTAAAGATAATAGCATTGTACTTATAGGACAAAGGCAAAGAAATATTTACATGGTAGATCTTCATGAATTAGACAAGAAAAATGGATTATGTTTAATTACAAATGAAGAAAAGAAAAATGAAACAAGTTGGCTTTGGCATCGTAAACTAGGACATGCTAGTATGGATTTAATATCAAAACTAGTCAAGAAGAAATTAATAAAAGATGTGCCTGAGGACGATAGTGTTATTTTGATGATTAACAAGCAATTATCTAGAGTATGTTATAAGTTAAATCGATACTTCATTTATAAGTCTATTACTCTCGGTATATTTGTATAAATTGATATAGATACATTTCATT
Source organism: Phoenix dactylifera (assembly GCF_009389715.1). Classification (NCBI taxonomy): domain Eukaryota; kingdom Viridiplantae; phylum Streptophyta; class Magnoliopsida; order Arecales; family Arecaceae; genus Phoenix; species Phoenix dactylifera. Next base: position 683,314 of record NW_024067726.1, on the reverse strand, counting down.
GTTTATTTGAATGAATCTAACCTTGAGATGCAGCAAAGTGTGGATTGAGTCGACCCAAAGGATGATTGGGTCGACCCCGGCACATCAAGAAAGCATTTGGCACACTTCTGCAAAAATGGCACAGATGAACAGTGAGTTGGGTCGACCCAAGGAAAGCATGAGTCGACCCAAACATCAAGATCCTCAAACAACTCAGAAAATGGTTCTCTGGATTTACTGAGAGGATCGACCCAAGATATAGTTGAGTCGACCCAAGCTTGAGTCGACCCAAACCCTGTGTGGGTCGACCCAAAGGCAAGACAGAACAGAAGACAGAAAAAGTTCTCTGGAAACCCTGTTAGGGTCGACCCAAGAAGAAGTTGAGTCGACCCAACTGAACCTTGAGTCGACCCAAAGAAAGGTTGGGTCGACCCAAGTGAAGGAAGGCTGAATTGCAAGTTTCTGTGTTTCTGAGAGGGTCGACCCAAGGAATGTTTGAGTCGACCCAAGTGAAAGTTGGGTCGACCCAAGGACAGGTTGAGCCGACCCAAACACGGGCAGAAGCATAACGGCTAGTTCTGCAGAAGTACTTTTTGTCCTTCCAAAAGTGAGTAACGGCTAGTTTTTGAATTCTAACCATTGGGGCTTGTCCAATGGATGTAGGAAACTATTTAAAGTGGCACTATTCATCAGATAGAACATCTTTTCCAAAGAATATCAAAGTATACACAAGAAAGAGAAAGTGCCCTAATCTTCTTCATCCAAGTGCTTCATTCAAGAATCAAAGAAAGGGGTTGAGCAGATTCAAAGAGTCATCAAGAGCTCCATCCTCCCTTGAAGAGTGAAGCATCCTTGACAAAGAAGAGAGAAGTCACTACAAGCGATAAATACTTTCTAAACTCTTCTTTGTAGATTATATTGTTTTATTTGCTCATCTAGGAGTTTAAATCTTCTTTCTTTATTTGTTAAACTACTTGTAAAGGTTGGTTGGTTAGCCCGCAAAATCAACGGAATAGGTTGATTGGTGAACCCGGAAAACCAATTGTAAAGGTTCGTTGGTGAGCCCATAAAACCAACAAAGGTTCGTTGGTGAGCCCGTAAAACCAATATAGGTTTTTGGTGAACCCGGAAAACCAAAGTGTAAAGGTTTTTGGATTGTGAGTCCGAAAAACAATCCAACTGTAATCCACGGGATTATAGTGAATTCCCAAGGGGTCGCTTGGGGAGTGGACGTAGGTGCTAAGAAGAGCACCGAACCACTATACTTCTTGTTGTTTGTATTGTGATTTGTTTAAGTTTACTAACTCATCATTTAACACAAGTAAGATAGTTAAAAGTAAAAGAAACCAATTCACCCCCCCTCTTGGCTTGTCACCTTGGGTAACAAGTGGTATCAGAGCCAGGTTCTCCAATAGTACTCATTGATCTCACAATCAAGAGTTAAAGATCATGACAACCCAAGTGGGATGTTCTATGAGTGAGGGGCAATCCACAAATAGACCACCTCTATTTAATGGCACAAACTACACATATTGAAAAGCTAGGATGAGGATATTCATTCAAGCTTTAGACTATGAATTATGGTATATCATTACTAGAGGACCTCACACACCCACACTTAATATAGAGGGCACTATCATACCCAAACCAGAAATGGATTGGAATAAAAGTGATAGAAGATTGGCACAGTTAAATGCAAAAGCTATTAATGTACTTTATTGCTCATTAGATGTAAGTGAATTTAATAGAATATCTACTTGCATCTCTGCTAAAGAAATTTGGGACAAACTTGAGGTCACTCATGAAGGGACCAATCAAGTTAAGGAGTCAAAGATAAACATATTAGTACACAAGTATGAATTGTTTAAAATGGAATCTACTGAGTCCATAACTGATATGTTTACTCGTTTTACTGAAATTATAAATGGGCTTAAGAGTTTAGAAAAGTCTTACACTAACTCTGAATTGGTGCGAAAAATTCTCAGGTCTCTACCAAGAATTTGGGAGGCCAAGGTAACCGCAATTCAAGAAGCTAAGGACCTCAACACACTGCAATTAGAGGAGCTTCTAGGATCACTCATGACCCATGAGTTGACAATGAGGCAAAATTCGGAAGATGAGGTTAAGAGAAGAAAGCCCATTGCCCTAAAGACTACTACCCCTAAACAACAAACTGAATCGGAAGATTCAGATGATGATGATGAATTTGATGAAGAAGGGATGGCTATGCTTGGAAGAAAATTCAGAAAATTTATGAGAGGTAAGAATAGATTTTATAGAAAGAAACCTTTCCTCAAAGGTAGCTCAAGCAAAGAAAAGGGTAAGGACAAAGAAAAGGAAAAAAAAACTCCTATTTGCTATGAGTGTAACAAACCCGGGCATTATAAGATAGATTGCCCAGATTTGAAATGGATGGCAAGAAAACTAAAAAAGAAGAACTTCATGGCTGAATGGAGTGAAAGTGAGGAGTCAAGTTCTGAAGAGGAAGATTATCAAGAGACGACCCAAATGTGTCATATGGCCAATGACGATGAGGGGTGTCTTGCAGCTGATAAAGTGGAACAACGATGGTATCTAGATAGCGGCTGTTCAAGACACATGACCGGTGACGTAGATCAATTTGTCACCTTGGAATCAAAGAAGGGTGGAGTAGTAACCTATGGAGACAATGGTAAAGGGCATATCATTGGAAAGGGTAAAATTTTCATTACTCCATCTATTTTTATAGAAAATGTCTTATTAGTTAAGGGATTGAAACATAATCTGCTTAGCATAAGTCAATTTTGTGATAAAGGGTTTAAAGTCACATTTGAAGCATCTGTATGCATAATCACAAATCCTAAAGATAATAGCATTGTACTTGTAGGACAAAGGCAAAGAAATATATACTTGGTAGATCTTCATGATTTAGGCAAGAAAAATGGATTATGCTTAATTACTAATGAAGAAAAGAAAAATGAAACAAGTTGGCTTTGGCATCGTAGACTAGGACATGCTAGTATGGAATTAATCTCAAAACTAGTCAAGAAGGAATTATTAAAGGAGGTGCCAAAATTGATTTTTGAAAAGGACAAAATCTGTGGACCATGTTCATTGGAAAAACAAACTAAATCATCTTTCAAATCAAAGAATATAGTATCAACAACTAGGCCTTTTGAACTTATACACATGGATTTATTTGGACCCACTAGAACTGCGAGTCTAGGAGGGAAGAAGTATGGACTAGTTATTGTTGATGATTTTTCAAGATATACATGGGTTTCATTTTTGGCACATAAGAATTAAGCATTTTCAGAATTCTTGAAACTATATAATAATATCATAAATGAAAAGAAACTCACCTTCGTAGCAATTCGAAGTGATCATGGTACTGAATTTGAAAATCAACACTTTGAAGAATTTTGCACTAAAAATGGTATTTCACATCAATTTTCAGCACCTAGAACGCCCTAACAAAATGGGGTTGTTGAAAGGAAAAATAGGACATTGGCAGAAATGGCACGCACGATGTTGTGTGAGTCAAATCTTCCAAAGTACTTTTGGGCTGAAGCTATAAGCACTCTTGCCATATTCTAAATCGAGTTTTAATACGACCAATAACCAAGAAAACTCCTTATGAACTTTGGAAGAATAAGAAACCAACTGCTAAATATCTTAAAGTATTTAGATGTAGATGTTTCATCTTAAACAATGGCAAGGAGGATCTAAGTAAATTTGATGCCAAGTCAGATGAAGGTATCTTCTTAGGATACTCCACATCTAGCAGGGCATACAGAGTATTCAATAAAAGAACTCTAGTAGTGGAAGAGTCAGTCAATATTATATTTGATGAGTCTGATAGTGAGTCTGCTAGAAAAAAAAATATTGTTGATGATGATATAGGAATTATCGACTTTGAAAAGTTGAATATTGATGACGTGCCAATTCAAGATAAGGGAGATGATTGCGTGCCACCACAATCTCAAAACTTGCCAAAGGAATGGAGGTATGCATATGGACACCTTAAAGACTTAATCATTGGTGATCCATCTCAAGGGGTAAGAACTCGATCATCACTTAGAAATTTAAATGATTATCTTGCTTTTGTTTCACAATTAGAACCTAAGACTTATGAAGAAGCTGAAAAAGATACTAATTGGATAAATGCCATGCAAGAAGAATTAAATCAATTTAAAAGAAGTAATGTATGGACATTAATTGAAAGACCAAAGCATAACTCAGTAATTGGAACAAAATGGATATTTAGAAATAAATTAGATAAAAATGGAGTAGTTATAAGAAATAAGGCTAGACTTGTAGCTAAGGGATACAATCACGAAGAAGGAATAGATTTTGATGAAACATTTGCTCCTGTAGCTAGATTAGAGGCTATTAGATTTCTTCTAGCATTTGCATGTTTCATTAATTTCAAATTGTATCAAATGGATGTGAAGAGTGCATTCTTAAATGGTTTTATTGAGGAGGAAGTATATGTAGAACAACCTCCTGGTTTTGAGAATCATGAATTGCCAAATCATGTGTTTAAACTACATAAGGCATTATATGGATTAAAGTAAGCTCCTAGGGCTTGGTATGATCGATTAAGCAAATTTCTGCTTAATAATGACTTTAGTAGAGGAAATGTAGATAAAACACTATTTCTCAAAAGAAAGGACAAAAATCTATTAGTGGTTCAAATATATGTAGATGACATAATCTTTGGTGCCACAAATGATACTCTTTGCAAAGAATTTGCTGATTTAATGCATGGAGAATTCGAAATGAGTTTGATGGGAGAACTAAGCTTCTTTCTAGGATTACAAATCAAACAAACTAAGGAAGGCATTTTCATTCATCTAACTAAGTATACAAAGGAAATACTAAAGAAGTTTGGGAATGAAAAATCATAAGGGAGTAGGCACTCCAATGAATCCTACTAGTAAGCTAGACAAAGATGAAAAAGGAAAGAGTATTGATATTAAGCTTTATAGAGGACTAATTGGATCCTTGCTCTACCTTACTACTAGTAGACCCGACATCGTATTTAGTGTAGGAATATGTGCTAGATACCAATCGGATCCTAAGGAGTCACATTTAAGTGCTGTTAAAAGAATTCTTAGATATTTAAGAGGAACTACCAATATAGGATTATGGTACTCAAGAGACTCCTATCTAGATTTGCTTGCATATTCAGATGCTGATTTTGCCGGATGCAAATTAGATAGGAAGAGCACAAGTGGCACATGTCAATTCTTAGGAAATAATTTAGTATCATGGTTTAGCAAAAAGCAGAATTCAGTGGCACTGTCCACAGCTGAAGCTGAATATATAGCTGCTGGTAGTTGTTGTGCTCAAGTACTATGGCTTAAGCAACAACTAGAGGACTATGGAGTTAAGCTAGATAATATTTGTATTAAATGTGATAATACTAGTGCCATCAATCTTACTAAAAATCCAGTTCAGCATTCTAAAGCCAAACACATAGAATAAGGTATCATTTTATTAGGGATCATGTGCAAAATGGAAACATATGTATTGAACATATATGCACTGAAAAACAATTAGCCGACATATTTACAAAACCCTTGAGTGAAGATAGATTCTGCACGCTAAGGAGGGAATTAGGCATATGTGATCCTTTTTATTGAAGAAATATAAAAGGGAGCAAGTAGTCTCATGATACATTCCTTCAATTTCTAAAAACCCATGAAACATGAGTCAAACTTGTTATCTATAGATTTCTTACTCAGAAAGAATTTATAAGGATTGGAAGCAAGGAAAATTTTTAGAAGCAAAAAAGGAAGAGAACAGAAAAATTCTGCACTTGGGTCGACCCAACCCAGAATAGGGTCGACCAAACGTTGAGTCGACCCAAGAAATTTCTTGAGTCGACCCAATGTCGGGACCCCACTGTTAAAGGGGGACCCGAGAGCACTATTAGGGCACTGTTTGCCCTTGTCCTCTTCTGAATACTCTAATCCCCACTCTCCAAACTCCTCCAAACTCCTCCAAACAGTAGATTACCTTAAGATCTTGGAGAAATGGGACCCAAAAGAGCCGTAGCCAAGAGATCCGGAAGAGTCTCACGGATCCAACGTGAGGAAAGGCAACCTACGGAGCCATCTACCGTGTCTCCACAACGTGTGGCACGTGCGGAGCCACCTCCTCCTCCTTCCCCCTCAGTTATACTTGCAAGATTTGCGGGGAGACCGGTTACAACGGGGAGAAGGATCCATTCCGAGTTCTTTTATCAAGAAGGGTTTAGGTTGAGGGAATGGATCCAAAGGCAAGGTTGGGAGTATCTTTGCTCCCTAGATGTGATGATCTACCCCGGATTAGTTCGGGAGTTCTATGCCTTCCTTAAAACTGGAATGGGAGGGCTTGTTTCGGAAGTTCGAGGAGTAAGGGTTCGAGTTTCCGAGGAGAGTTTGAGTGAGCTACTTCATCTGCCCTGCGAAGGAGCAACTCTGGAAAAGCCTGAAAATAAGATGAGAGCCCTTCAGTTGATAATGGAAAATGAGGACTTCGATTTTTCGGAGAAGGTAATAGCTAGCTCTCTTTCTGCTGAAATGAGATTACTGCTCAGCATTATAAATAGGATTTTATTTCCGAAGAGCGGGAGATTCGATCTCATCACTGAGCGAGATCTAGTAGTAATGGAGTATATTATTCAGGGTATTCCCCTGAATCTCCCGGCCATGATACTGAAGCAGATGAGGAAAGTGATCTGCAACTCCAGAGTATCACTACCTTATGGTATGATACTCACGTTGATTTTTCGACAGCACGGTATATCTGTCGAGGGGGAGGCATCCAGGAGTCTGCTTCATACTGACACATACACTGCACGGACACTTATACGCATGGGATATGAGAAAGTGAACGGACAGTGGATTAATACTGGAGTAGGGATTCAGGGTGAGGCACCAGAGGGTGATGCACCAGATCATGGAGACCCTATCCCTGAGGATGAGGAGCATATGGATCATCCTACTGCACCTTCGGAGGCTGGACCATCGTCATCTGTTCCTCCGAGAGATACAGATGAGTTCTGGAGTAGGATGACTGAGATCATGTCAGCTCAGGCGAGGACTATTACTGACGGGCTGACGAGCAGATTAGATAGTATGTCAGCTCAGGCGAGGACTATTACTGATGGGCTGACGAGCCGACTGGACATCATGTCTGCTGAGATCAGTGATCTGAGGCAGCAGATAGGAGCACTCCGGAGAGAGAGAGAGACCCATGGACCATCTGTGCCACAGGCCGCTGAGTTAGAGATTTCGGCACAGAGTCATCCAGCTCGTCGTGCTCCACGCCAGACACAGTCTCACCAGGCTCGACCTCCCCTCGCCACGTACACTAGGAGGATGAGGACTAGATCCCAGCCAATAGATACTCCCTAGGCTGATATTAGCATTTCTGTTTAAAGCCTAGGCTCGATATCTAGTCTCATATGTATTTTGCTTTTATCATGTATCTTTAAATTTGATTAAGGAACATTGTATTTGTTTTTGTTTTTGGGCATGAATGTACTAAAATGTTCCTATTTTGATCAATGAAGTTTGAATGTTTGTTATTTATTGTGTCTTTTCCCATGCATCTGTTTGATGATAACAAAAAGGGGGAGAAGTAAAGAAAGAGTAATAGGGGGAGAAGTAAAGGTAGAGTGATAAGAGGAGAAGTAAAGAAAGAAGGAGAAATAACGAAATAACTTGTAAAACAAATTGAAAATCATATAGGAAAGCATATACATCCAAGGGGGAGCAATTTGCAACAATGAAAATGATCAAGTCAAAAATTTCTATCAAATTTCAGAATTTGGCACATAGAATTTCAGAATTTGGCACGCACCTTTCACACCTCGATACATAACCTGAAACTCATATTTTATCTCAAATTTTTGGAGTTTCATCTTTAATGAATTATAAATGAAAGGGGGAGCAATTCAAAAAGTCAAATTGGCAATATTTGAATGATATAGGGGGAGACTTCACTCTTATATATGAAAAGCTGAAATTCAGCAAGTTAAGCCCTTTCAAAAATTGATTTTAAGATAAGTATCAATAGGCTTATACTCTTTATTTTGTAATCATCAAAAAGGGGAGATTGAGGATGATAGTGTTATTTTGATGATTAACAAGCAATTATCTAGAGTATGTTATAAGTTAAATCGATACTTCATTTATAAGTCTATTACTCTCGGTATATTTGTATAAATTGATATAGATACATTTCATTGTTTATTTGAATGAATCTAACCTTGAGATGCAGCAAAGTGTGGATTGAGTCGAACCAAAGGATGATTGGGTCGACCCCGGCACATCAAGAAAGCATTTGGCACACTTCTGCAAAAATGGCACAGAAGAACAGTGAGTTGGGTCGACCCAAGGAAAGCATGAGTCTGAAAGAGTAGATGCCTTATAAGCCAATCATTTGATGGGTTTCTCTTTGTAATCCTCCAAATCATATACTTTGACACTCGATATATATCAATAAAGGCATTGTGTTTCATCATTTGCTGCTTATCTATTTTATTTTTGGATGATGAACCCCATAAATTAGGACATTGGTTTTAGGGTTATGATGAGATCATACCAGTGAGACCTAAAATCCTAAAATCCTAATTTAGAATATTCCCAGTCAAATTGGTATATTGAGTCGGGGATCAATATTACCGGAAAGAACTGGCACAACTTATGTATGCTCAATGTAGAGGGTGATTGATCTCACAATCACTTGTGTGAGACACTAATACAAAGATGTGGGTGCTCATTAGAGGAATGAGTTCACTGAAATGACCAGCCATGAGAACATCTTATGGATTCTTACTTAATTATCAAAAGATGGTTCTCATAGTGGGAGTTGTGCAAGTGATCCTTAGACCTGAGATCACCATGGTACCTTGTGCACTTGAAGCTATATTTTGGTTTACCCTCATTCACGACATTGCGTTGTGTACGGGGTATTCTGGATATGGTGGATTTTGTATGAAGATTGTGAGTAGGTCAACAAGAAATCAGTCACTTTTAGTAAGAGAAGGTAACATCCTACTTACTCTAATCTTATGATGATTCAAGAAGCCTTTGATCAAAGCAAAATGAATATTAGAAAGAGTTTCTAATGTTTCATTATTTGAATTATCATATAAAAGATTGAGAGAGACATGAATAAGTGATTGAGTTTGATATTGATCCATACTCATGCACTTATTCAGGATGTAGTATGACTGAGGGATTGAATTGCATAGTAAACTTGCCACTGAAGGGTATGTTTGGATTTGTCCAATACATTCCTCATCTTTCGGGTAGACATGATACGTTGCTAGATGTCAATCATGTCTTGTGGGTTGATCGGAATCAAAGAGTTTGATTAGATCAAAGCATCAGAAAGGTTCTTGATTGCTAAGTCAGGTTTAGCACTAAATTGAACCTAAATTGGATTAGAGGTATTCTAATCAGGTTAGATCAACTTGCACCTGCACCTACTGCTGGCTAAGATAAGGAACCCAATGGGTTCACACACAATGTGAATTGATCAAGGGTCTAATTGGATTAGATCATGTTTGCAAGATGAACATGCTAGCACGTGTTGCAAATCCTAGCTCCTGATTCAAATTAAATTCGAATCTGATTCTTAGGTTAGGTTGATCTAATATGATTAGATCATGACCTATATGGGTTAGCCAAGAGTTGGAACCCATTTGGCTTTAATTAGACCTGATTTGATTAGGTTTAATATTTTCTTTAAGTTGCGTTAAACCCAATTGGATTGGGTTTGATAGGGCCTTCACTTCTGGACCATTGGATCACTCCCTGGATGAAGGATCTGGTCCACTGGTTGGCGCCTTCATCTGGACCATTGGATGGTTTCCTGGATGAAGGATCTGGTCCACTGGTTGGCACCTTCATCTGAACCATTGGATGGATTTCTGGATGAAGGATCTGGACCATTGGTCAGCGCCTGAATCTGGACCACTGGATGTCTCTTTGGATGAAAGATCTGGACCGTTGGCTCACACCTGAATCTGGACCATCGGTGATGGCATCTTGCTTCTGGACCATTGGATGGCATCCTGGATGATGATGCCTTGATCTGGACCATTAGATGGTGCCTAGATCTGGACCATTGGCTTTGGTTCACTGCATTTGGGGCCCTTGGATCATCAGGATTTAAGAGAGAGACATGAGAAAGAAGTTGATACACCCTTCTCCTTAGCACCCCATCATGATGGGATGCCTCTCTTGGCACATGCCTCATCATGATGAGGTGTGTGGATGGGATGCATCCCTTTATGATGCATCCCTCCATCTCTTATATATAAGGAGGTGCCTTGGGGTTCTAAAAATCATCAAAGAAAAAGTCTCTCCTTCCTCTCTCCCTTATCCCTTCTTTCTTACAAGCCTCTCTCTTTTGTCCTAACCCAAGACAAGAGGGTCTTCTTTAGGACAAAAAGGCTAGTGAATGTTTTAGAGGTAGAAAGGAAGAAGGAAGTGAAGAAAAATCAGCCAATTAAATTCCTTTGGAAGGATTGAACAATTAGAATCAAGTTTTGGTGGAGCTAGAGTCTTGAACCCATTCCTGTGTGGATCAACATCGGAGGGTGAACATTTGGGCACCTTAGGACATCTTCAGACATATTGGATATAGCGTGATAGGTATTCTTCTATACCAAGATTATATTTCTACATTATTTGGTTATACTATTAAGCAATCTTGGCTTATTAGGGTTTCATATAATGGGTTTATAAGAAAATTTTATAATCCCGATATCTTCCACTGCGCCCTAGGGCACTGGGAAACCCCAACAGAGTCGACCCAAACATCAAGATCCTCAAACAACTCAGAAAATGGTTCTCTGGATTTACTGAGAGGGTCGACCCAAGATATAGTTGAGTCGACCCAAGCTTTGAGTCGACCCAAATCCTGTGTGGGTCGACCAAGGCAAGACAGAACAGAAGACAGAAAAGGTTCTCTGGAAACCCTGTTAGGGTCGACCCAAGAAGAAGTTGGAGTCGACCCAACTGAACCTTGAGTCGACCCAAAGAAAGGTTGGGTCGACCCAAGTGAAGGAAGGCTGAATTGCAAGTTTCTGTGTTTCTGAGAGGGTCGACCCAAGGAATGTTTGAGTCGACCCAAGTGAAAGTTGGGTCGACCCAAGACAGGTTGAAAGCCGACCCAAACACGGGTAGAACAATAAACGGCTAGTTCTGCAGCAGTACTTTTTATCCTTCCAAAAGTGAGTAACGGCTAGTTTTTGAATTCTAACCATTGGGGCTTGTCAAATGGATGTAGGAAACTATTTAAAGTGCACTATTCATCAGATAGAACATCTTTTCCAAAGAATATCAAAGTTACACAAGAAAGAGAAAGTGCCCTAATCTTCTTCATCCAAGTGCTTCATTCAAGAATCAAAGAAAGGGGTGAGCAGATTCAAAGAGTCATCAAGAGCTCCATCCTCCCTTGAAGAGTGAAGCATCCTTGACAAAGAAGAGAGAAGTCACTACAAGCGATAAATACTTTCTAAACTCTTCTTTGTAGATTATATTGTTTTATTTGCTCATCTAGGAGTTTAAATCTTTTTTCTTTATTTGTTAAACTACTTGTAAAGGTTGGTTGGTTAGCCCGCAAAACCAACGGAATAGGTTGATTGGTGAACCCGGAAAACCAATTGTAAAGGTTCGTTGGTGAGCCGTAAAACCAACATAGGTTTTTGGTGAACCCGAAAAACCAAAGTGTAAAGATTTTTGGATTGTGAGCCCGGAAAACAATCCAACTGTAATCCGCGGGATTATAGTGAATTCCAAGGGGTCGCTTGGGGAGTGGACGTAGGTGCTAAGGAGAGCACCGAACCACTATACTTCTTGTTGTTTGTATTGTGATTTGTTTAAGTTTACTAACTCATTATTTAACACAAGTAAGATAGTTAAAAGTAAAAGAAACCAATTCACCCCCCCCCCTCTTGGCTTGTCACCTTGGGCAACAGTGCCAAAATTGATCTTTGAAAAGTGTTGCCCAGAGATGGTCACCCAAGAGGGGGTGAATTGGGTGTTTTAAAAACTTTTTGACTATTTAAAAGTAAAACACACAAATATAAGAGCTAAAGCAAGAATAAAGCTATGAAGACAACCAATCGCAAACACAGGCTTTTATAGTAGTTCGGAGCCTCCACTGTCCTACATCCACTCCCCAAAGCACCTTTGGGAATTTCACTATAATCCACGATTACAGTACGGGTAGTTTTGCGAGTTCACTACCCAACTCGTTGTTTTACACCGGGCTCACAACAAACCCTAAAACCCCCAATTTAACCTAGGCTTGGGACGCCTTTCCCTTGTTCCAAGTCCCTTGACGTGGAACAAGCACAATGTTAAAAGAGTTTTACAAACAATTGGAAAGCTCTAAATAAGCAAATATGACAATGATAAACACATAGAAACCGGAAGAATCCTTTTGTGCCGTTGGAAGCGTGGGGAAATGGTGATTCTTCCGATGTGGATCGCGTAGAGTTTGAGTGTGAGCTTTGAATGCACGAGCGGAAGAGAAGTAGTTGAGCTTGAAATCACTTGGAAGCTTGAAGCAACTTGATTCTTCACTTGAATGCACTAACTCCTTGAACCTCTTTTTCTTTCTTCTCTCTTGAAATGATTTGCTTTGGGTTGGTGAAGGAGTTGTTTATAGAAGTACTTAAGAGGTCCTTTTATAGCCCAAAAGCAAATATAGCCGTTAAGAGATAAAGGTGAAGGAGATTTGAATTCAAAACAAACCTGAAAGTTGTCAGTCCGCGTCCCAGGCGTTCCGGGGACGTCATCCCAGCTTCCATGAGAGGACGTCTCGCGCTACCAAGATTTTACTTTTTACGTTGTCCTGGGGGACGACTCGGCTCTTTACGGTGGAGACGACTCTGGAGATGGTACCGTTTGAATCCTTGCCTTGGTCTGATATTGCTGAGAGGGTCGTCTCTGCACTTTGACGGGGATGGTCTCGCTCTGTTTGCACTTTGTGAATGATGGGACGAACTCCCGCTCCCTCGGGGACGACCTCCCGCTTCTTATATCTCAAAAAAACATGTCTTACTTGGACATTTCCTGAGAGAGTCGACTCCGCTCTTTTAGGGGACGTCTCCGCTGCCTTATCACCGAAAAAATCATTCCCTCTGGCAAAACCCTGAGAGGACCGTCTCCGCTATCTAGGGGCGACTCCGGAGATCTGCTTTTTACTTGCGGGGACGACTCCGCGTATGGTGGGGACGTCTCGTGCATGTCTCTTGAAAACTGCTTTCTGCCGCCACTGAGAGAGTCGACTCCGCTACTGAGAGAGTCGACTCCGCTATCGCGGGGACCACTCGGCAGTGCCGGGGACGTCTCCAGACGTGCCAGTTCTTCCTTTTGTGCCAGAGACGTCTCTGAGACTATCAGGAGACGTCTCGGCTGTCCCTGAACTTTTTCTTTCATCTCAAAAAATTCTTCAATAAATTCATAAAAATTATGGAACTTGCCTAGACATTTCTTAACAATATTCTTAATAAAACACATGAATTTCTCAATTAAATTGTAAGATAAATGGAATTATACTCTAGTGTTTTGTATTCATCAAAATCCATTAGGGGTCAACAAAAAGGACAAAATTTTGGACCATGCTCATTAGGAAAACAAACAAAATCATCCTTCAAATCAAAGAATATAGTATCAACAACTAGCCTTTTGAACTCATACATATGATCTATTTGGACCCACTAGAACTGCGAGTCTAGAGGGAAGAAGTATGGACTAGTTATAGTAGATGATTTTTCAAGATATACATGGGTTTCATTTTGGCACATAAGAATGAAGCATTTTAGCATTCTTGAAATATTATAATAATATCATGAATGAAAAGAAGCTCACTTTAATAGCAATTCGAAGTGATCATGGAACTGAATTTGAAAATCAACACTTTGAGATAATTGAAAGCTAAGTTCTTTTGACTCCCCATTCTTTTCCAGAAGGGCAATTATTTTAAAGCCAATATTCTTCAATTTTATCTCTTCTAATTCAACTTTTAAGCATGAATTTTGTATTTTGCATTCCAATGTATCCATATTGTTCTACTCCCCTTATCCATATTGGTTCTATGGTTCTACTCCCCCTTTTTGTCATCAACAATGAAGGGACAAATTATCTGTAGGTGCTTAAAGCATACTTCCTAGTAAGATTCAGCATATTTCCATGAACCACTTAAGAATATTCAAGTTGTGCTCCCCCTGTCCAAGTCATTTCTATTAATGAATTCAGTCATTCATATCACTCCCCCTTTGTTTTGGAATTCATTTCAGACTCATCTTTTTGTTTAGTACTAGTTATCACAAGATGTTGGCTCCCTCTGTTTTATATTGCATTGTTTCTTTGTATGTTCAAATTTTGAACACCAAGGTATGTGAGAAGATTTTTATGGCACATCACAAAATCACATACACAATCACATACACAGAAGTTAGAAATGTACACAGGGTTTCAAAAGAAATTGTATGTCATTCATATGTCATTGTAAAACCTTTGAAGTCAGTACATAGTCAAAAGAAGAAATCATTACAAGTATTGATTTCAATACAAAAAGTGTTTCAAAATAGCCTAGGGTTTACAAAAAGAGAATCCCTAGATGTTTACAAAACGTCCCTTATCGGCGACGTTGCTCATAAACCCTACAAGCTGCATCTATAAAAGCATTGATTGAATCCATTAGGGTCTTAAATTGATCTCCCTGTGACTTGTGGAAGGCTGCCACAAGTGCTTCAAATTCTTCAGTTGCCATTTCAATCCTCCCTCTAAGTTGGCAACTAAAGTGCCCACATTGCCTCCTGAGCTTGTCAACTCTTTGGAACTCTTGGAAATGGTCTTCAAGCTGTCCTTGAGCTCAATTACCTGTAGGTTGGTGGCACCCACACCAATCATTTCTTGCGTTGTAGCTTCAATTTGAGCTCTAACTTCCTTCAGCTCTTGTAAAAGCCCTTCATGTGAAGCTCTGATGGGGGCCAACTCAGTGGAGATCATGGATCCCATTCTCCTCCCTCATCTGCGGCAAATGACAGATGCTAAGGTGCGCATCTGATCCTCTGATAGGAAGGAAGGCCCACTGACTGGAGGAGGTGGTGGATATGTTAGAAGGTATGTGCCCAGATCCGGCAAATGCCTTTTCCATATCAGCCTTGAAGTACATTGCTCCTACCTTAGACCTTCTTGAAGTGTGCACCATGGATGTGGAAGGTCCAGCTGAGCTAGAGGGTATATCAGGGATATCCATGTGGCTAGGTGGAGGAGAGTGATGGTCAGAACTCGTGATGTGGGATCTCAGGCTCTAGGGTTTGTGCTTTTCTTTTTGGAACCTTGACCCAAGATCCATCTATCTTATGAAACTCCATTCTTCTCATTGTGCCCTCATTATAGTAGTCGGTGTTTCTCAAGGGCTTTGCAGGTTCATTTTCGGGAATGTGAACCTTAAAGTGTTTGAAAACTAAGGTAAAGATCATGCCATAGGGTAAACTAAACCTAGAATACCTATGACATAGGGCAATGTAGTTTAGCATGAGTCTAGGGAGGTTTAGAGGAATCCCTAGTAGGATATGGTGCATTATAACTAAATCTCGCTCCGAAACAAAATCGAAGCGACCGGTTTTGGGAAACAAGACCCGGTTGACAATACTTAAAAGTAATCTCATTTCGGCGTTTAGGTCTTGGGAGTTGACAACATCAAGAGGGCCGCAGTCCTCTCGTCCTAAAAGTAAATTTAGGGCTGACTCCCTTTGGGGATGTGAGGTTGGAGCCTCACCGTCCTTAGGGATTTGCAAGACAGTGGATAGGACATCTTCATTGACTTCTACTAATGTCCCCGGACATATGCAGTGTACCCTAGGTCCCCTAAGGCCATATTGCTAAAAAGTTCTCTAACTAGGCCGGGGTAGGTCGAGGTATTAAGGGTACAAAGGTGCTCCCACCCTTGGGCTCGGAGTCTCTCTCCAATAGAGAACCCCTCATTATCTAAAAATGAAAAATCTATATACCTACCGGTCGTGACTGTGCGATTTGCACAGGAGATGGTTGTGGTTGGCGGAGCAACCGGAGGAGACGGCGCGGAAGGTTCTTCCCTCCGTTCCTCACCATCGGCCGCTGCCCTAGGTCGCCTTCCACGGGTCGTCCTAGCTCTTTTGGGTGCCATTGAGTGGAAATCCTAAGAAAATGTGGAGAAGGAGGCTAGGGTTTGTGATGGAGAACAAGCGGAGGCTAGGGTTTTTGGTTTTGGTCGGGAATGAGAGAAGATAGCTCGGGTCGGCTCGAGCTGTTTCACTTATTTTAAAAACTCTAGTTCGGTCCCCGAGACGTCTCCGCGACTAAGGCGAGACGTCTCGCCTGGGGGGATGTCTCTGCGATTTGCCAGAGACGTCTCCGGCACTGAAAAAATTTTAGACTGAACTCTATCTTTTCCCAATTTTTGTTTAATCACCCTAATCAACATGATCTCTTTTGATAAACTCAGAGTGAATTTGTTTGTGTCCTCCCCCTTAATAATACATCCTATAATAATTTGATAATGATTTTTGAATTATTTGTTAGATGTATGCCCTAGAAGCCAATTTGGCTGACACATTGTTGATTCTAGGGACATAATTTTGTACTTGACTATTTATTATTGAATAAATAAAAGGCATCTTTTCATTCATATTATTTATGTGTCTATGAATCGTCCAAGAAATTAATAAGATGATGATACATATTCTCAAGAGTTGAGAATTTGAGCCATGTATCATTGGTGATTAATTTCTAAATGCTCATGATCAATGGATCATCACGAGGACGGTGATCGATCCGATCAGTGCACAGATCACTTTCCTTCTGGATGGACGAGACTTGAGTCCACAGTGTAGGGACACTGAAGTGATAGTGCAGGTGCTTGTTAGAGAACAAGGGTACTGAGCGTGACCAAGACAAGAAGTCACTTGGATGTCTATCCACTCGTCAGTGACTTACTTGATGTTGCAGTAGTGTGACTGGTCCTTTGACCTGCGATGCTTCGGCTACTCACAGTGAGGTTATTGTAGTTTGACTGCACACATACATGGTCTCTAGCCATATGGGTCCATGCAGTGTAGATTGGCTGCAGTAGGTTCACTGTAGGAGTAGGGTATGCACCTACAAGGAATCTATCGACCTTGATAGAAGAGGAGTGATCCTATGTGATTTGTTAGACTGAGTTCTAAGACCTTGGCCAGGGCAGTAAAGTGGAGAAAGAGTTTTCCACTATCGAACTCAAGTCGAATAAATCTTGACATATGACAGACGATGGGGTTTGACGAGTTGTCCATGACCTCCGTCCTGTAGGGATCCACGATAGTAGGACTGTATCACACGTTAACTGCACCTAGAGGTTCATCATTCCATTCTGCTGGGTAGCCACTACATGCTGCTAGGTGTCACTGGTGGATGGTGGGACTCATAGGGATTATCTTGATGATCGATAAACCCTAATGAGTTGAGTTGGAATCGTTCCAACCCATTGAAAGGAGTTTTCAATGATATAGTGATAGAGATCACAATATATCTCACTACCAGTCAGAATAGAACCTATGGGGTCACACACACTAGAAGTATTGACCGATCCGATGGTTGAAATCGTGATTAGGAATCACAAGAAATCAATTTGATTGATAAAAAGTTGAAGAAGGAAAAAGGAATTAATTAATTGGACTTGAAACAAGAATCCTACTTCGGATAGGATACCTAGAGTTCTAATTGGATTAGGACTGGGATTCCTACTTGGAATAGGATTCCTCAATCCTAATGAGATTAGGAGTTTTGAATTAAAATTGGATTCCTACTTGGAGTAGGATTCCTAGAAATCCTAATTGGATTAGGACTTCGGATTCAAATAGAGTCCTAATTGGATTAGGACTAAAATTAAATAAATCCTAATTGGATTAGGATTCCTTAAGTCTAAATTAATTAATAATCTAATGAATCAACATGACTCCTAATTGGATTAGGATTGAAGAGTTCAATTGAGTCATGGTTCATTCAAGTCCTAATTGGATTAGGACTAGTATGCATTGAACCAAATTTGGCTAAGCCTAATCGAATTAGGACTAAACCGGATTAGGGCCTCCCAATCCTCATTAGATGAGGATTAGGGCAAACCAAGAGGAGGGCCGTACGCCCCCTCCTTCTTCTCTTCTTTGGTGCGGCAAGGTAAGAGGGGCCGGCGCCCCTCTTGGAAAATAGTATGGAGCTCCTAAAAGTTAGGAGCTCCACAATCTATTTAAAGGGGCTCAAGGGGCAGCACCTAGGGTATTGGGATTTCCTCTCCCTTGTGCCGTACGCCCTTCATCCTCCCCTTGGGTTTTCAGCCGCCATCAGCAAGAAGAGAGAAAGGGATTGCCGGCTCATCCTTCTTTTCTTGTTTGGGCTCCAACGCAAGCAAGGAAGAGAAGGCTGCAAAGGGTTCTTGTTCTTCTTCATCATCCCTCCTTCTTCTTCCTCCTCTCAAGCACTTTCAAGAGTTGAAAGAAAGAGAGGAGATCAGCCATCAAAGGAAGTCTCTGCAAGGGAGCTAGCACCCCGGGGAGACAAGGAAACGTTGATCGGATCTCTACTTCGTGTGGATACCCGTAGAGGCCGGACATTTGAACGGCTTCAAGCGAACCCTCTTCCTAAAACCACGAATTCAGATTCGCGGTGATCATCTACCCGCGCAAGGTGAAGATTTGATCTTCCTATTAGTTTTAAAAGTTTTAATTCTTACCTAATTACGAAAGGTCTCGAAACAACGTTCATGTGATGAACGTCGAACTCGCGCATGCCGATTCCGCTGCCATCTGAAAAATTTTTGAAATATCAGCGGCATGGGCGGGTTCCCAACAGTGGTATCAGAGCCTAGGCTTCGTAGATTAAGGTAAGAATTAAATATCTAAAGGCATATTAGATCTGAAAATTAAATGATCATGCATGCTGAAAAATTCTGCATGCAGATTTTTCAGGGGTGCTGATTTTTACATGCTGATTTTTATGTGATAAAAAGATGATTCTAATTGCATTGTTAATGGGATTACAAAGTTTAGAATCATGATTAGCATGATCAGCGACCTATGTCATGATATAATCAGTTAAGTTTCAGATCTGAAAATTATAATTGTAGCATACGGTGATAATCATAGGATTCAACCCCTTTTGGTATCAAATGTAATGACCTGCGATGTGATCTGCGATGTCATGTAATTTTTCAGATGCTTGCATGCATCTTATTTGATGTTTTGAGAGGCCTGCGTGCCTCCTAAAAGGAGATGTAAATTATTTTTATTTTTATTTTACATCTGGTTGTATTTCTGTGATGTGATGTACATCAACGATCAAGTTGAAGCAAAGGCATGAGATGAAAGGTGATCCAAGCGGTTGATGGCGATGGGATCAAGGGTTGATCAAGGATCGAATCAAGGAGGCTTGGAACCAATTCAAGAGTTGAAGACCACTTGAATCAATTGATGTGCATGTGCTTGTAATACGACCTAATTAGAATCCATGATCATCACCTAGTTAAAGTTTAGCTTTAATTATTGCCGCGATTATAACTGCCTGCAATGCGCCGTTTGCATGTGATGTGAATGAGAGTCGGGTAGATAGGTCTACATGTGATGTAGCAAACCCAATTGAGACCTAAATCAAAACCTCCTCAATCAAGTCGAGAGTGAACCGACATGAGCAAGTCATATTAGATTAATTGATCTAATTGGTGTCTAGGAAAGCATGAAAGGTGGTTACTTAATTAGGACCTTACTCTCTGAGTAAGGGGAGCCTCCCACCTGCTTACCTGGCCAATTGTTCGATTACCTCTTATGAAAGGCTCAAGTTGCAAACACTAAGACTGATTAACCAATATTAAGTCAATAGGTCTTCCACTGTATGTAGAGCTGCTAAGGCCTTTTCTGATGTTGACTTGTCTCGGCTGGATACAGTGGTCAAGTTGCATTGGGGGGCTGGACCTCTCTATAGACATGAGATGTTGTAGGGTAAAGGTGGGGTTGGGCACCAATAACTGTTAGGTGAGGACCCCAATGACGACTTTATTCCTACGGTTATACAGGTGGGTCTGACTTAACTAAGAAATGAGACCAATAACTGTTAGGTGAGGTCTTCATGGCTTAGAGACCAAGTTGCACTGCCACCATGCCTTGAGAAGCATTGTACAATGAGTTGTCACACTCATCCATCTATGTGTCACCAATAACTGTTAGGTGGAGGTGGCATGTAAATTGGTGGCGACCGCAGTACCCACTAGAAACCCTAGTCGTTGGGATTTCCGTTTTCCTAACCAGGGGAGTGTGAGGAATTCGAGAAAATAGTGGGAGTCACAATTTGTTCTAAAAGACCTTAGGACAGATTAGGATCAAGTACACAAAGTCTAACTAGAATCTTTACTCTCTGCAGATACAATGTCGGCTTCAAACCCTTTGACCCGTATTCCTTGAGACCAACCGACTGACCGGAACCAATTACAAGGACTGGCTTAGAAATCTCAAAATAGTTTTGGACTGTGAGAAGATAGGCTACATACTCGATTCAGATATCCCCACATTACCAGCACGTCCCACTGATGTTCAGCGTGAGATGCATAAAAAGTGGTTGGACGATGACATTAGAGTAAAATGCTATATGATGGCATCTATGTCTAATGAACTCCAATGCCAGCATGAAAATATAAAGACTGCTAGGGACATACTGGCACACCTGCAAGAGTTGTATGGTGGAGCAAAGTCGCACAGCTCGTTTTGAAGTGTCCAAGAGGCTTTTCAAAGTGAAGATGCGCGAGGGGCAGTCTGTCCATGATCACGGTCTGACCATGATCAAGGACCTAGAGGAGCTTGAGAAGCTTCGGTATGGACATGCACAAGGAATTGCAAGTGGATTTGATCCTACAGTCACTTCCTGATTCATTTGGTCAGTTTATAGTAAACTACCACATGAATAAGATTGAATGCACTAAGACTGAACTAATCAACATGTTGGTAACTGCTGAGGGAGCCTTGAAAGGTTCAAGGGGCAATGTCCTCGCTGCTGAGTTGACTTCTGGTTCAAGAGAAAGTCTACTTGGAAGAAAAAGAAGCCTGCAAAGAAGCAGAAGAAAGACAAGAAGCCAAAGAAGGAAGTTCAAAAAGAAAAAGGCTAACGACAAAGGAAAACTGTTTCCACTGCAATGTCGAAGGCCACTGAAGAGAAACTGTCCTTCATACCTCGAGAGCCTGAAGAACAAGAAAAGGTGACAACACCTTCAGAAGGTATAGACTTGCTCATTATTGAAACTAATCTAACGGTTTCTTCTACTTCTAGTTGGGTTATAGATTCTGGTTCTAGTGCTCATTTGTGCACTACCATGCAGGATCTAAAGGAAAGTAGAAGGCTGGCGGAAGGTGCAGTAACCCTTCGGGTTGGCAACGGGGCAAAAGTTGCTGCTGTGGCTGTGGGCACCTACCATCTGCGACTACCGTCTGGATTTAGTTTAATACTTAGAGACTGTTATTATGTACCTGTTGCTAGCAGAAATTTGATTTTCTGTTTCATGTCTAGCACAGGAAGGTCATGTTTTTACATTTGACAAAGACTGCTGTTCTATTTATTTAAGAAATAAAATAGTCGCACGTGGTTTCATGATTGACAGTCTCTATCATTTACATATGGATGTATCTGTGAATGTTACCGAGCAAGATGTGAGTGCCAAAGGATCCAAAAGATCCAGAGATGAGATAAACCAAAGGTATTTGTGGCACCTTAGGCTTGGCCATATTGGAGAGGACAGAATGAACAAAATGGATAAAGATGGGCTTTTAGGCTCATTGACTTCCGATCATATCCAGTTTGCGAGTCCTGTCTTCAAGGAAAGATGGCTAGACTGCCCTTGTCATAGGACATGGGGAGAGGACCACCGAAATACTTACCTAGTACATACAGATGTATGTGGCCCATTCGATGTTGCTAGCCAGGGGACGTTATTCATACTTCATTACCTTTACCGATGATTATTCACGGTAATGGGTATGTGTATCTTATGAGACACAAAGTCTGAATCCTTTGAAAAGTTCAAAGAGTTCAAGAATGAAGTAAAAAACAAACTGGAAAACCTCTTAAGGCCCTTCGATCAGATCGAGGAGGGAGAAACCTTAGGGGGGAATTCCGGGACTATCTCAAAGAAACAGCATAGTCTCACAATGGACACCTCCGGGTACACCTCAACTCAACGGGGTGTCAGAGAGGAGGAATCGGACCCTATTGGATATGGTCAGGTCCATGATGAGCTTCACTGATTTACCTTATGTTTCTTTGGGGAAGATGCCTTACTCACAGCGACTTTATTTATTGAATAAAGTTCCCTCTAAATCCGTTCCTACCACACCGTATGAGATATGGCATGGTAAGAAACCAAGTCTGGTCATCTCAAGATTTGGGGGTGTCCGGCCCACGTCAAGCGACTACAGGTGGACAAGTTAGAGGCTAGACCATAAGTGCTCGTTTTATTAGGATATCCTAAAGAGTTCATAGGATACCAATTTTTACGTCTCAGAGGATCACAATGTGTTTGTGAGCCGTCATGCCATCTTCTTGGAAAATCAGTTTATGCCTTGATAGAGGCAGTGGAGAAAATGGAGCTGAGAGAAAGTCTCTGAAAAGCAACGATCATGGATCCTATAGAACCTATTCATAAGAGCCAGTACACGATGTCCCTCAACACCTCGTAGATCTAGTAGGTCTCCCATCCTCCCGATAGATACTTAGTATACTAGAAGAGGATACCGAGAAAATTTTCCTAGTGGGAGATAGGGATCACATACAGGATCCCAAAACCTACAACGAGGCGATATCTGATATCGATTCCGAGAAATGGCTGAAAGCTATGAAGTCAGAGATAGACTCCATGCATTCCAACCAAGTCTGGACCTTAGTAGATCCACCAGAAGGTATTGTACCTATTGGATGCAAATGGATCTACAAAAGGAAAATAGGTTCGGATGGAGAGGTAGAGACCTATAAGCAAGGCTTGTGGCGAAAGGGTATAGTCAGCGCGAAGGTATTGACTATCAGGAGACCTTTTCACCTGTAGCCATGCTAAAATCCATCCGGACATTGCTTGCCATTGCAGCATTTCATGACTATGAAATCTGGCAGATGGATGTGAAAACTGCTTTCCTGAATGGATATCTTGATGAAGATATCTATATGGAACAGCCTTTGGGTTTCACTTCCAGTGATGGAGATCACAAGGTCTGCAAGCTGCAAAGGTCCATCTATGGACTAAAGCAAGCCTCTCGGAGTTGGAACACTCGTTTCGATGATGCAATCAAAACGTTTGATTTCATCAAAAACGAAGAGGAACCATGTGTTTATAAAAGGTTAGTGGGAGTGCTGTCATTTTCTCGTACTGTACGTAGATGACATTTCCCTGATTGGGGAATGATATTCCCATGTTAACCTCGGTCAAGGTCTGGTTGTCAAAAGAATTCTCCATGAAAGACCTTGGGGAAGCATCCTATATTTTGGGAATAAAGGTCTATAGAGATAGCATCTAAAAGGATTGCTTGGCCTTTCACAGAAGATGTACATAGAGGAGGTGCTGAAGAGGTTCAGCATGGAAAACTCCAAGAGGGTCTCTTACCCCTAAGGCATGGAATTCATCTCTCCAAAGAAGATGTGCCCCAACACATCTGAGGAGATTTCAACGCATGAGCAAGATTCCTTATGCATCGGCAATAGGAAGCCTCATGTATGGCCATGCTATGTACACGACCTGATATAGCTCTTGCTGGTGAGTGTCACAAGCAGATATCAGTCGAATTCCCAGGTGAAGAACACTGGACAGCTGTGAAGAATATTCTTAAGTACTTGAGAAGAACTAAAGATTTATTCTTGGTTTTTGGCGAGGATCATCAGAGTTAAAGGTAGAAGGGTACACAGATTCAGACTTCATGACTGATGTCGATGACAGGAAGTCAACATCTGGATACGTGTTCTTGTGCAATGGTGGTACGGTGAATTGGAAGAGTTCTAAACAAACCGATCATGCTGATTCTACTATGGAAGCCGAATACATCGCCGCCTCTGAAGCTGCTAAGGAAGGCTTCTGGTTCAAGAAATTCATTGCAGAGCTGGATGTGATGACATCAGATGCCCGATAACACTCTACTGCGATAACAATGGCGCCATAGCCCTTGCTAAGGAGCCAACGGTCTCATCAGAAGTCTAAGCAGTATAGAGCGGCGCTTTCACCTCATACGCGACTATGTGGAGAAGAAATATGTAGAGGTGCAGAGAGTAGACTCCGCGGATAACGTGGCAGACCCTTTCACTAAGCAGCTGAGTCAGCAAAAGACTGAAGGCCCACCTTGAGAAGATGGGCCTAAGATATATGACCAATTGGCTTTAGTGGCAAGTGGGAGATTGTTAGATGTATGGCCCTAGAAGCCAATTTGGCTGACACATTGTTGATTCTAGGGACATAATTTTGTACTTGACTATTTATTATTGAATAAATAAAAGGCATCTTTTCATTCATATTTATTTATGTGTCTATGAATCGTCCAAGAAATTAATAAGATGATGATACATATTCTCAAGAGTTGAGAATTTGAGCCATGTATCATTGGTGATTAATTTCTAAATGCTCCGTGATCAATGGATCATCACGAGGACGGTGATCGATCCGATCAAGTGCACAGATCACTTTCCTTCTGGATGGACGAGAACTTGAGTCCACAGTGTAGGGACACTGAAGTGATAGTGCAGGTGCTTGTTAGAGAACAAGGGTACTGAGCGTGACCAAGACAAGAAGTCACTTGGATGTCTATCCACTCGTCAGTGGACTTACTTGATGTTTGCAGTAGTGTGGACTGGTCCTTTGACCTGCGGTGCTTCGGCTACTCACAGTGAGGTTATTGTAGTTTGACTGCACACATACATGGTCTCTAGCCATATGGTCCATGCAGTGTAGATTGGCTGCAGTAGGTTCACTGTAGGAGTAGGGTATGCACCTACAAGGAATCTATCGACCTTGATAGAAGAGGAGTGATCCTATGTGATTTGTTAGACTGAGTTCTAAGGACCTTGGCCAGGGCAGTAAAGTGGAGAAAGAGTTTTCCCACTATCGAACTCAAGTCGAATAAATTTGACATATGACAGACGATGGGGTTTGACGAGTTGTCCATGACCTCCGTCCTGTAGGGATCCACGATAGTAGGACTGTATCACACGTTAACTGCACCTAGAGGTTCATCATTCCATTCTGCTGGGTAGCCACTACATGCTGCTAGGTGTCACTGGTGGATGGTGGGACTCATAGGGATTATCTTGATGATCGATAAACCCTAATGAGTTGAGTTGGAATCGTTCCAACCCATTGAAAGGAGTTTTCAATGATATAGTGATAGAGATCACAATATATCTCACTACCAGTCAGAATAGAACCTATGGGGTCACACACACTAGAAGTATTGACCGATCCGATGGTTGAAATCGTGATTAGGAATCACAAGAAATCAATTTGATTGATAAAAAGTTGAAGAAGGAAAAAGAAATTAATTAATTGGACTTGAAACAAGAATCCTACTTCGGGTAGGATACCTAGAGTTCTAATTGGATTAGGACTGGGATTCCTACTTGGAATAGGATTCCTCAATCCTAATGAGATTAGGAGTTTTGAATTAAAATTGGATTCCTACTTGGAGTAGGATTCCTAGAAATCCTAATTGGATTAGGACTTCGGATTCAAATAGAGTCCTAATTGGATTAGGACTAAAATTAAATAAATCCTAATTGGATTAGGATTCCTTAAGTCTAAATTAATTAATAATCTAATGAATCAACATGACTCCTAATTGGATTAGGATTGAAGAGTTCAATTGAGTCATGGTTCATTCAAGTCCTAATTGGATTAGGACTAGTATGCATTGAACCAAATTTGGCTAAGCCTAATCGAATTAGGACTAAACCGGATTAGGGCCTCCCAATCCTCATTAGATGAGGATTAGGGCAAACCAAGAGGAGGGCCGTACGCCCCCTCCTTCTTCTCTTCTTTGGTGCGGCAAGGTAAGAGGGGCCGGCGCCCCTCTTGGAAAATAGTATGGAGCTCCTAAAAGTTAGGAGCTCCACAATCTATTTAAAGGGGCTCAAGGGGCAGCACCTAGGGTATTGGGATTTCCTCTCCCTTGTGCCGTACGCCCTTCATCCTCCCCTTGGGTTTTCAGCCGCCATCAGCAGAAGAGAGAAAGGGATTGCCGGCTCATCCTTCTTCTCTTGTTTGGGCTCCAACACAAGCAAGGAAGAGAAGGCTGCAAAGGGTTCTTGTTCTTCTTCATCATCCCTCCTTCTTCTTCCTCCTCTCAAGCACTTTCAAGAGTTGAAAGAAAGAGAGGAGATCAGCCATCAAAGAAAGTCTCTGCAAGGGAGCTAGCACCCCGGGGGAGACAAGGAAACGTTGATCGGATCTCTACTTCGTGTGGATACCCGTAGAGGCCGGACGTTTGAACGGCTTCAAGCGAACCCTCTTCCTAAAACCACGAATTCAGATTCGCGTGATCATCTACCCGCGCAAGGTGAAGATTTGATCTTCCTATTAGTTTTAAAAGTTTAATTCTTACCCTAATTACGAAAGGTCTCGAAACAAACGTTCATGTGGATGAACGTCGAACTCGCGCATGCCGATTCCGCTGCCATCTGAAAAATTTTTGAAATATCAGCGGCATGGGCGGGTTCCCAACATTATTAATATTGAAATGAGGAATGTTTGACCAATTTCGAATACCTATGAAATAGGCTCTGAAAATATCTCCATGAAGAGTCCAAGGGAGGGTAACCATCCTCCGGAAAGTCAAAACAGTTCGTCATTTAGCTTAGATGAATTCATGTTTTCACTTATGTTTTACTTTGAGGTGGATTACTAGTTTGAGTAGCAAAGCAATGCAATACAAGTTCAATTCAATTTACTAGGATCATACAAGCTCAAAGCATTCCTTAAGAAGTTGAAATCTATCTTTACAAAGGGGCTTTGTAAAGATATCGGCCAATTGATTTTCAGTGCATACATATTCAATCATCACATCATTTTTCAGCACATGATCCCTAATAAAATGATGCCTAATCTCTATATGCTTTGACTTAGAGTGTTGAACAGGATTTTTTGTTAAATTAAATTTGCACTTGTATTATCACACTTAATTGGTATATTATCCATTTTGATACCGAAGTCTTCAAGTTGTTGCTTAATCCAAAGAACTTGGGCACAACAGCTTCCAGCTGCTATGTACTCAGCCTCAGCTGTGGACAAGGCAACTGAATTTTGTTTCTTGCTAAACCAAGAAACCAAATTAGCACCCAAGAATTGACATGTGCCACTTGTGCTTTTTCTGTCGAGTTTGCACCCGGCAAAATCAGCATCGGAATAAGCAATTAAATTTATGTCAGATTGTTTAGAATACCATAAGCCTACATTAGATGTCCCTACTAGATATCTAAAAATTCTCTTAACAGCTTGCAAGTGTGATTCCTTAGACATGCTTGGTATCTAGCACACATACAAACACTGAATAATATATCTGGTCTACTAGCAGTAAGGTAAAGAGCCTATCATACCTCTGTACAATTTGCAGTCTATACTTTTACCTTTTTCATCTTTGTCAAGCTTGCACTTGAGCCCCATGGGTGTGCTGATTTCCTTTGCATCCTTCATCTTGAATTTTTCCAACATTTCCTTGATGTATTTGATTGACTGATAAGATGCCTTCCTCTGATTGTTTTATTTGTAGCCCAAGGAAGAAGTTGAGCTCACCCATCATGCTCATTTCAAATTCTCCCTGCATAAGCTTGGCAAACTCTTGACAAAGATTATCATTAGTAGCACCAAAAATTATATCATCCACATAAATTTGCACAAGCAATAAGTCATTTCCTTTTCTTTTTGATAAAGAGGGTTTTGTCTACATTTCCTCTCTTAAATTTGTTTTCAATTAGGAAATTACTTAACCTTTCATACCATGCCCTAGGAGCTTGCTTAAGTCCATACAATGCTTTATGCAATTTATACACATAATCTGATGTAAGTGATTTTCAAAACCTGGAGGTTGTCCTACATAAACTTCCTCCATTATATAACCATTTAGAAATGCACTTTTTACATCCATTTGATAAAGTTTAAAAATCCATGAAGCATGCATATGCCAAAAGTAATCTATAGCTTCTAATCTAGCAACAGGAGCAAAAGTTTCATCAAAATCTATTCCTTCCTCTGATTATATCCTTTGGCCACTAGCCTAGCTTTGTTTCTTATTACTATCCCATCTTCATCTAGTTTATTTCTATATACCCATTTGGTGCCTATAATTGAAACATTAGGGGGTCTTTTCATTAGAGTCCAAACTTCATTTCTTTCAAATTGATTTAATTCCTCTTGCATAGCATTCATCCAATTGTCATCTTTTTCAGCTTCTTCTAGTGATTTAGGCTCCTATTTGAGAAACGAAAGCAAGATAATTACTAGTATTTCTTAGAGAGGATCTAGTTCTTATACCTTATGAAGGATCACCAAGGATTAGATCCTTTGGGATGACCATGTGCATACCTCCATTCCTTAGGAAGATCTTGATTTCTTGATGGAGGTTGATCTTCTTCACCTTGCTGATTTGTATCTTCTTTGATCTCCATCCTCATGTTGTTTGTCTTGAATGGAGAATTCCTTCATTCGGTCTTCAAGTATACCTGCATCACCATCTTCTTCTTTTCTAGAAGAATCTCCATTAGCTTCATCAAAAACAACATGAATGGATTCTTCAACAACGAGAGTTCTCTTGTTGAAGACCCTGTATGCTCTACTAGATGAGGAATAACCTAAGAAGATCCCCTCATCTGATTTAGCACTAAATTTGCTTAGATTGTCCTTTCCATTATTTAAAATAAAGCATCGACAACCGAAAACATGAAAATAGCTTATATTTGGTTTCTTACCTTTTATTAGCTCATAAGGTGTTTTCTTCAAGATGGATCTAACTAAAGCACGATTCAAAATATGACATGAAGTATTTATTGCTTCAGCCCAAAAATACTTTGGTAGATCCGATTCGCACAACATGGTACGAGCCATATCTGCTAGTGTGCGATTCTTCCTTTCTACCACCCCATTTTGTTGGGGTGTCCTAGGTGCCGAGAAGTTGTGATTGATACCATTTTCTTCACAAAATTTTTCAAAATATTGATTTTCAAACTCGGTACCATGATCACTCCTAATTGCTTTTAGTTTAAGATTGAGTTCATTTGAAACCCTATTATGAAAATTGATAAAAGCGGAAAGGACTCATCTTTGTGTGCAAGAAATGAAACCCATGTAAAACGTGAAAAATCATCAACGATTACAAGACCAAATTTCTTACCCCTAGACTAGCAGTTCTAGTGGGTCCAAACAAATCCATGTGAATTAGTTCTAAGGGTTTTGATGTTGAGACTATGTTCTTAGACTTGAAAGAACTTCTTGTTTGTTTCCCTAATTGACATGCAGCACAAATTTTATTCTTTTCAAAGTCTATTTTTGGTAGTCCTTTGACTAGATCCTTTGTAATTAATTTAGAGATTAAATCCATGCTAGCATGCCCTAACCTACGATGCCATAACCAACTAGTCTCATTGACTTTGGGATTCATGGCTACAAGACATTGGCCATCCTTCATGGTGAGATCATCAAGATCTACCATGTAAACATTTCCATGCCTATGTCCTGTGAGTATGATCTCATTATCAATTGGACTACTAATTATGCATAGTGATGATTCAAATGATACTTTAAATCCCTTGTCACAAAATTGACTTATACTTAATAAATTATGTTTTAGTCCATTAACTAACAATACATTATCAATAAATGAGGAGGGTGATATGGAGATTTTACCAACACCAATGATTCGGCCTTTAGCATTGTCTCCAAATGTGACTACTCCTCCTTCTTTTGATTCCAAGGTGACGAAGAGACTCTTGTCACCGGTCATATGCCTTGAGCAACCGCTATCAAGATACTACATTCTCTTTTTATTTCCGGCTGCAAGGCATACCTGCAAAATGATCATGTGAAGCTCTTAGGTACCCAAGTTTTCTTGGGTCCTTCGTGGTTAGTGTGGTTGGTTCCCTTAGGCACCCATACTTTAGTTATGTTTTTGGCTTTCACAAATGTACTCTTGTTAGTTTGGATCTTTCTTTGAATACAAGAGTAGGCTTTATGTCCATTCTTTCCACAATGAAAGCATGTAGGTTTTTCAGTTTTTACATCTTGTGCTTTTATGAAGAAATTCTTTAGATACTTTTGTTGTTTGTTAGTTTTATATCCTAATCCGGCTTTATTGAAAACAACTCTTTGATTTGAAAGAATAAGATTTAGTTTTTCAGAGCTTTGTGTAAATTTTTCAACAATTGGTTTGTACTTATGTACCTCGTTCTTAAGATTCAAATTTTCTTTAACTAGTTCTTCCTTATCCTGTTTAAGAGATTCAACATTTTGTGCAAGTGAGGTATTATTATTGAGTAGGAATTTTATTTTTAGATTTAATTCCTTAATTAGTGTTTTTGCCTTTTCATTTTCAATGCTAAGTTTTGAATTTTTGATTTCTAGGTCAATAGTGTTAATATTTTTAATGCTTTCTTTTTCAATTAATAGGTTCTCAATATCTTCCTTCAGTTTTTGATTGGAGACTTTTAATTCTTTATTCTTTGCTCCTAACATAGTACAATCACCCATAAGTTCTTGAAAAGCTTCATACAATTCTTCTAAAGTAAAATTTATAGTTGGGTTTTGACATACCTCGTCGTCTTCGAACGCCATGAAGCATAAATTGGCGGTCTCTTCCTTCTCTTCCTCGGAGGATGATGTGTCACTATCATCCCATGTTGCCTTCAATGCCTTCTTCTTCTTCTTTCCAAAGTACTTCTTTTGTTGAGGGCATTCGGAACGAATGTGTCCCGGTCTCTTGCAATCATAGCATATGATTGGGTCTCTTTCTTTTTCTTTTTCCTTTTTCCAATCATTTCTCCCTCCAAACTTTTTCCTAGGGAAGGGTTTCTTTTTCCTCATGAATTTTTTAAACTTCCTAACTATCAAACCCAAGTCCTCGTCCTCACTTTCTTCCTCACTCTCACTACTTTCTTCTTCACACACACTCGAAGTAGCCTTGAGTGCAATAGTCTTCTTCTTTGGCAAATCATCTTCATGTTGCTTCATCGTGAGCTCATGCGTCATTAATGAGCCCAAAAGTTGTTCTAGCCCCAAGGTGTTGAGGTCTTTGGCTTCTACGATCGCCGTGACCTTTGCTTCCCATGCTTTTGGCAAAGACCTGAGAATTTTACTCACAAGTTCCGGGTTAGTATAAGATTTACCCAAACTTTTTAGACCATTAATTATATCGGTAAAGCGTGTAAATATGCATGTGATGGTTTCATTGGGTTCCATCTTAAACAACTCATATTTGTGAACTAGAATGTTCACTTTGGACTCCTTGACTTGATTTGTACCCTCGTGGGTAACTTCAAGCCCATCCCATATTTCCT
This sequence comes from Phoenix dactylifera, assembly GCF_009389715.1. Taxonomy (NCBI): domain Eukaryota; kingdom Viridiplantae; phylum Streptophyta; class Magnoliopsida; order Arecales; family Arecaceae; genus Phoenix; species Phoenix dactylifera. The sequence continues at coordinate 651,776 of NW_024067726.1, read as the reverse complement.
TAGCGGAACTACATGTGGAGACTCTATTAAACTCATTTGCATCTAAAGAACAAAATAATGAGTTCATGGCTCTAGAATTGAGTTGAGCCATCCTATCATCATTCTCATCCCAATCCTCTTCAGGTTTGGGAACTCGAATGCCATTAACCATGTGTGATGGTTCTTGTGGTCCCTTGACTATAACCCTCCACAAGGCATAGTCTTGTGCTTGAATGAAGATTCTCATTCTAGTCTTCCAATAGGTATAATTTGTCCCATTGAAGAGTGGAGGTCTATTGGTTGCTTGCCCCTCGGCAGGAACATTGTTAAAGGGTGTTGCCATCTAGATCTTTGGCTAAGACGGTTAGGTCTTTCAAGAAATACACAGAGCACCCGCTCTGATACCACTTGTTGCCCAGAGATGGTCACCCAAGAGGGGGGTGAATTGGGTGTTTTAAAAACTTTTTGACTATTTAAAAGTAAAACACACAAATATAAGAGCTAAAGCAAGAATAAAGCTATGAAGACAACCAATCGCAAACACAGGCTTTTATAGTGGTTCGGAGCCTCCACTGCTCCTACATCCACTCCCCAAAGCACCTTTGGAAATTTCCACTATAATCCACGATTACAGTACGGTAGTTTTGCGAGTTCACTACCCAACTCGTTGTTTTACACCGGGCTCACAACAAACCCGAAAACCCCCAATTTAACCTAGGCTTGGGACGCCTTTCCCTTGTTCTAAGTCCCTTGACTGGAACAAGCACAATGTTAAAAGAGTTTTACAAACAATTGGAAAGCTCTAAATAAGCAAATATGACAATGATAAATAATAGAACCCGGAAGAATCCTTTTGCCGTTGGAAGCGTGGGAAATGGTGATTCTTCCGATGTGGATCGCGTAGGTTTGAGTGTGAGCTTTGAATGCACGAGCGGAAGAGAGTAGTTGAGCTTGAAATCACTTGGGAAGCTTGAAAGCACTTGATTTCTTCACTTGAATGCACTAACTCCCTTGAACCTCTTTTTCTTTCTTCTCTCTTGAATGATTTTGCTTTGGGTTGGTGAAGAGTTGTTTAGAAGCACTTAAGAGGTCCCTTTTATAGCCCAAAAAGCAAATATAGCCGTTAGAGATAAAGTGAAGGAGATTTGAAATTCAAACCAAACCTGAAAAGTTGTCAGTCGCGTCCCAGGCGTTCCGGGGACGTCTCCGCTTCAACGAGAGACGTCTCGGCTACAAGATTTTACTTTTTACGTTGTCTGGGGACGACTCGGCTCTTTACGGGGACGACTCTGGAATTGTACCGTTTGAATCCTTGCCTTTCTGATTTGCTGAGAGGGTCGTCTCTGCACTTTACGGGGATGTCTCGGCTTGTTTGCACTTTTTGAATGGGGACGACTCCGCTCCCTCGGGGACGACTCCGCTTCTTTATCTCAGAAAAACATGTCTTCTGGAATTCCCTGAGAGAGTCGACTCCGCTCTTTCAGGGGACGTCTCCGCTGCCTTATCAACGAAAAAATCATTCTCTGGAAAACCCTGAGAGAGCCGTCTCCGCTATCTAGGGGACAACTCTGGAGATCTGCTTTTTACTTGCGGGGACGACTCCGCGTATGGTGGGAACGTCTCACGCATGTCTCTTGAAAACTGCCTTTCTGCCGCCACTGAGAGAGTCGACTCCGCTACTGAGAGAGTCGACTCCGCTATCGCGGGGACGACTTGGCAGGTGCCGGGGACGTCTCCAGACGTGTCAGTTCTTCCTGTTTGTGCCAGAGACGTCTCTGAGACTATCAGGAGACGTCTCGGCTGTCCCTGAACTTTTTCTTTCATCTCAAAAAATTCTTCAATAAATTCATAAAAATTATGGAAACTTGCCTAGACATTTCTTAACAATATTCTTAATAAAACACATAAATTTCTCAATTAAATTGTTAAGATAAATGGAATTATACTCTAGTATTTTGTATTCATCAAAATCCATTAGGGGGTCAACAAAAAGGACAAAATTTGTGGACCATGCTCATTAGAAAAACAAACAAAATCATCCTTCAAATCAAAGAATATAGTATCAACAACTAGGCCTTTTGAACTCATACATATGGATCTATTTGGACCCACTAGAACTGCGAGTCTAGGAGGGAAGAAGTATGGACTAGTTATAGTAGATGATTTTTCAAGATATACATGGGTTTCATTTTTGGCACATAAGAATGAAGCATTTTTAGCATTCTTGAAATATTATAATAATATCATGAATGAAAAGAAGCTCACTTTAATAGCAATTCGAAGTGATCATGGAACTGAATTTGAAAATCAACACTTTGAGAAATTTTGTAATGAAAATGGTATCTCACATCAATTTTCAGCACCTAGAACGCCTCAGCAAAATGGGGTTGTTGAAAAGAAAAATAGGACCTTGGTAGAAATGGCACGCACGATGTTGTGTGAGTCAAATCTTCGAAAGTACTTTTGGGCTGAATCTATAAGCACTGCTTGCCATATTCTTAATCGGGTTTTAATACGACCTATAACCAAGAAAACTCCTTATGAACTTTGGAAGAATAAGAAACCAACCGCTAAATATCTTAGAGTATTTGGATGTAGATGTTTCATATTAAACAATGGCAAGGAGGATCTAAGTAAATTTGATGCCAAGTCAGATGAAGGTATCTTCTTAGGATACTCCACATCTAGCAGGGCATACAGAGTGTTTAATAAAAGAACTCTTGTAGTCGAAGAGTCAGTTAATATCATATTTGATGAGTCTGATAGTGAGTCTGCTAGGAAAGAAGATATCCTTGATGATGATGCAGGAATTATTAACTTTGAAAAGTTGAATCTTGATGACGTGCCAAATCAAGATAAGAAAAATGATCGCGTGCCACCACAATCTCAAGACTTACCAAAGGAATGGAGGTATGCATATGGACACCCTAAAGACTTAATCATTGGTGATCCATCTCAAGGGGTAAGAACTCGATCCTCTCTTAGAAATTTAAATGATTATCTTGCTTTTGTTTCACAGTTAGAACCTAAGACTTATGAAGAAGCTGAAAAAGATACCAATTGGATAAATACTATGCAAGAAGAATTAAATCAATTCAAAAGAAGTAATGTATGGACATTGACTGAGAGACCAAAGCATAACTCTGTAATTGGAACAAAATGGATCTTTAGAAATAAATTAGATGAAAATGAGGTAGTTATAAGAAATAAAGCTAGACTTGTAACTAAGGGATACCATCAAGAAGAAGGGATAGATTTTGAGGAAACATTTGCTCCTGTAGCTAGATTAGAGGCTATTAGATTACTTCTAGCTTTTGCATGTTTCATGAATTTCAAATTGTATCAAATGGATGTAAAAAGTGCCTTCTTAAACGGTTATATAGAGGAAGAAGTATATGTAGAGCAACCTCCTGATTTTAAAAATCATGAATTGCCAAATCATGTGTTTAGACTACATAAGGCATTATATGGACTAAAACAAGCACCTAGGGCTTGGTATGATCGACTAAGTAAATTTCTATTGAATAATGATTTCAGTAGAGGAAATGTAGACAAAACACTTTTTCTTAAAAGAAAAGACAAAAATCTACTAGTGGTACAAATATATGTAGATGACATAATTTTTGGTGCCACAGATGACAATCTTTGCAAAGAGTTTGCTAATTTAATGCAAGGAGAATTCGAGATGAGTTTAATGGAAGAACTAAATTTCTTTCTCGGGTTACAAATCAAACAAACTAAAGAAGGTATCTTCATTCATCAAACTAAGTATACAAAGGAAATATTAAAGAAGTTTGGGAATGAAAATCATAAGGGAGTAGGCACCCCAATGAATCCTACTAGTAAGCTAGACAAAGATGAGAAAGGAAAAAGTATTGATATTAAGCTTTATAGAGGATTAATTGGATCCTTGCTCTACCTTACTGCTAGTAGACCAGACATCGTGTTTAGTGTGGGAATATGTGCTAGATACCAATCAGATCCTAAGGAGTCACATTTAAGTGCTGTTAAAAGAATCCTTAGATATTTAAGAGGAACTACAAACATAGGATTATGGTACTCAAGAGACTCTTGTCTAGATTTGCTTGCCTACTCAGATGCAGATTTTGCAGGATGCAATTAGATAGGAAGAGCACTAGTGGAACATGTCAATTTTTAGGAAATAACTTAGTATCATGGTTTAGCAAAAAGCAGAATTTAGTAGCACTGTCAACGGCTGAAGCTGAATATATAGCTGCCGGCAGTTGTTGTGCTCAAGTACTATGGCTTAAGCAACAACTAGAGGACTATGGAGTTAAACTAGATAACATTTCTATAAAGTGTGATAATACTAGTGCCATCAACCTTACTAAAAATCCGATTCAGCACTCTAAAGCCAAACACATTGAAATAATATATCATTTTATTAGAGATCATGTGCAAAATCGAAACATATGTATTGAGTATGTATGTACTGAGAAACAATTAGCTGACATATTCATAAAATCTTTGAGTGAAGATAGATTTTGCACGCTTAGGAGGGAATTAGGCATATGTGATCCTTTTTATTGAGGAGATATAAAAAGGAGCAAGCTGTATCATGATACTCTCCTCCCATTTCTAAAAATCCATGAAACATTAGTCAAACTAGTCATCTATAGATTCCTTACTCATGTATAATTGTCCCAGTAAGAATTTGTAAGGATTGGAAGAAAGGAAAATTTTTAAAAAGAGAAAAGGAAGAGAAAGAAAAATTTCTGAACTAGGGTCGACCCAACCCAGAATGGGGTCGACCCAATGTTGAGTCGACCCAAAAAAAATCTAGGGTCGACCCAACGACGGGACCCCACTGTTAAAAGGGGGACCCGTGAGCTATCTAGGGCACTGTATTCTCTTTGTCCTCTTTCGAAAACCCTATTTCCCACTCTCAAATCTCTTCCAAACATCTCCAAACAGTAGATTAGATCAAGATCTTGAAGAAATGGGACCCAAGAGAGCCGTAGCCAAGCGATCCGGAAGAGTTTTACGGACCACCCATGCAAATAGAGTTGCTACAGAGCCTTCTACAGTGTCTCCACAAGGTGAGACACGTGTAGAGCCTCCTCCTCCTTCCTCCCCTTCAGTCCAACTTGCGAAATTTGCGGGGAGACCAGTTACCACGGGAAGAAGGATCCACTCCGAGTTTTTGGATCAAGAAGGGTTCCGTTTGGGGGAATGGATCCGAAGGCAAGGTTGGGAGTATCTTTGCTCCCTAGATGTGGTGATCTACCCAGGATTGGTTCGTGAGTTCTATGCCTTCCTGAAAACTGGAATGGGAGGGCTCATATCTGAAGTCCGAGGGGTAAGGGTTAGGGTTTCAGAAGAGAGTTTGAGTGAGTTGCTTCATCTCCCCTGCGAAGGAGCAACTCCAGAAAAGTCCGAAAATAAGTTGAGAGCCTTGCAGTTGATTCTTGAGAATGAAGACTTTGATTATTCAGAAAATGTAATAGCAAGCTCTCTTTCAGCTGAAATGAGGTTGTTGCACAACTTCATAGGTCGGATTTTGTTTCCGAAAAGTGGGAGGTTTGATCTCATTTCTAAGCGAGATCTGGTCGTCATGGAGCACATTATTCAGGGCATTCCCCTAAACCTCCCAGCTATGACACTCAGGTAGATGAGAAAGGTCATATGCAATTCCAGAGTCTCCCTGCCTTATGGTATGATACTCACCCTGATCTTCCGACAGCATGACATATCAGTAGAGGGAGAGATTTCCAGGCATCTACTATTCACTGATACATACACTGCACGATCCCTTATTCGCATGGGTTATGAGAAGGTGAACGGGCAGTGGGTACGTGCAGGAGCTAGGATTCAGGGTGATGCACCAGAGGGTGATGCACCAGAGATTGGAGACCCCATCCCTGAGGGTGAGGAGCCTACGGATCATCCTACAGCACCTTCAGAGGCTGGACCTTCGTCATCTGTTCCTGCGGGATACACAGATGAGTTTTGGAGTAGGATGACTGAGCTTATGTCAGCTCAGGCGAGGACTATCACTAATGGACTGACGAGCAGATTGGATATTATGACTGCTGAGATTAGTGATCTTAGAGAGCAGATAGGAGCTCTACGGAGAGAGAGAGAGGTTCATGGACCATCTGTGCCCCAAGCAGCTGAGTCAGAGATTTCGGCACAGAGTCATCCAGCTCACCGAGCTCCCCGCCAGACTCAGTCCCATCAAGCTCGACCTCCCCTCGCCACTTATGCTAGGAGGATGAGGACTAGATCACAGCCATTAGATACCCCCTAGGCTGAAATTAGCATTATAATTAGAGCCTAGGATATGTATCTAGTTCTCATATGTATTTTGTGTTGGCATGTACTTTGTACTTCGATTGAGGAACATTGTATTTGTTTTGTTTTGGCATTATTGTACTACAATGTTCCATTTTGATCAATGAAACTGAAATGTTTGTTAATTACTGTGTCTATTCCCATGCACCTATTTGATGATAACAAAAAGGGGGAGAAGCAAGGAAAGAGAAATAAGTTGACAAACAAGTTGAAAATTATAACAGAAAAGGATATACATTTAAGAGGGAGCAATTTGTAACAATGAAAATGTTAAAGTCTAAGATTTAAATCGAATTTCAGAATTTGGCACATAGAATTTCAGAATTTGGCACATACCTTTCACAGCGCCTTGCATATGGGTAGCAAGAGGGCGCTTATGCCCCGACGGTGGGGCCTTATGGGGAAGGGCCCAGCCCAATAGGGACAGCACACCCCCCACTTGAAGCGCACCTCTGTATCGACTGAATCACTCGATCTAAGGGTGACGTCGGTGGAACCGGTGAACCACGCGAGCTGGTTAGATGCGTGGGGCAGAGGGCTCGTAGTACCCCCCTTTTCTTGATCCAGCCTTTTCTTCGCTTCGGTAGTTAATCACCTAAAATCCAAGGAGGCTGGCCTGCACGCCATACCTATACCCATACAGTGTCAGGCCTCGATACATAATCTGAAACTCATACTTTATCTCAAATTTTTGAAGTTTCATCTTTAATGAAATATAAAAGAAAGGAAAAGTAATTCAAAAGGTCAAATTGGAAACATTTGGATGAAATAGGGGGAGACTTCACTCTCAAATTTGAAAAGCTGAAATTCAGCAACTTGAGCCCTTCTAAAACTAATTTTAAGATAAGTATCAATAGGCTCATACTCAATATTTTGTAATCATCAAAAAGGGAAAGATTGAGGATGATAGTGGTATTTTGATGATTAATACAATAATTAAGAGTATGTTACAAGTTAATTCGATACATCATTAATAAGTCTGTCACTCTCGATACATTAGTATAATGAGATTAAAATGTATTTCAATGATTATTAATAAGATAAAATTTGTGATACGAAAGGGATAGTGAATTCTAAATTCTAATTTGGCAAAGTTTCAAGTGAAACATACTCTTAAGTGGACAATAGTAATTTTCATTGTTTGGAGTATGTAGCACTACCATGACATATATTCAAAATTGTTTAAAGATTATTTCATTGATTATATGGATGAATCTAACCTTAAGTTGCAGCAAAGTGTGGATTGAGTCGACCCCAAGATTGATTGAGTCGACCCCGGCACATCAAGAAACCATATGGCACACTTCTGCAAAAATGGCACGGATGAACAGTACTTGGGTCAACCCAAGAAAAGGATGAGTCGACCCAATCCTCAAGCCTCAAGAAAACAGTTCTCTGGAAACCCTGAGAGGGTCGACCCAAATGAAACTTGAGTCGACCCCAAGTTAACATGAGTCGACCCAAAGGCAATGACATTCAAAAATAGGTTCTCTGGAAACCCTGAGAGGGTCGACCTAAGTGGAAGTTGAGTCGACCCAACTGAACCTTGAGTCGACCCAAAAAGATGTTGAGTCGACCCAAGTGAAGGAAGACTGAAATGCAAGGTTCTGTGGTTCTGAGAGGGTCGACCCCAGTTAATGTTGAGTTGACCCAAGTAAAAGTTGGGTCGACCCAAGCACGGGCAGAAGCATAATGGCTAGTTCTGCAGAAGTACTTTTTGACCTCCCAACAGTGAGTAACGGCTAGTTTTTGAATTCTAACCATTGGGGCTTGTCCAATGGATGAAAGAAACTATTTAAAGTGACACTATTCATCAGAGAAAACATCCTTTTACAAAATATCAAAGCTTACACAAGAAAGACAAGTGCCCTAATCTTCTTCATCCAAGTGCTTCATTCAAGAGTCAAAAAGGAAGTGGTTGAGCAGACTCCAAGAGATATCAAAAGCTCCATCCATCCTTGAAGAGTTAAGCATTCTTGACAAAGAAGAGAGAAGTCTCATCAAGCGATAACTATTCTCTAAACTCTTCTTTGTGGCTTATAAATGTTATATTTGCTCATCTAGGAGCTTCAACTTTCTTCTTTCTTTTTATTAATCACCTTGTAAAGGTTTGTTGGTGAGCCTGCAAAACCAACGGTGTAGGTTTATTGGTGAACCCGTAAAACCAATTGTGAAGGTTCGTTGGTGAGCCCGTAAAACCAACATAGGTTTTTGGTGATCCCGGAAAATCAAAGTGTAAAGGTTTTTAGATTGTGAGCCCGAAAAACAATCCAACTGTAATCCGCGGGATTATAGTAAATTCCCAAGGGGTCGCTTGGGGAGTGGACGTAGGTGCTTAGGAGAGCACCGAACCACTATACTTCTTGTGTATTTGTAGTGTGCATTGTTCTAATTTCACTCACTCATCAATTGACTAAAGTAAGATAGTAAAAATTAAGAGAAACCAATTCACCCCCCTATTGGCTTGTCACCTTGGGCAACACTTTCCCCTTAGATGTATGAATTTCAAGAGGGGTAAACTTCTATTACTTTCTTACATATTCTATTTTGTAATTTTCTTTTTATATTTTTTGTTGGAGATAAAAGTAGAACAGTTTGAAGAAGAAATCTATACATTGATCATATCACAATAGACTTGTGTCAGTAAAATGGGAGAAAGAGGAGGTTTTTGGTGCTACCTAACAATTCTATAGGATAAGAAAGGAGGACTTGCCCAAGAGAGATCAAATAAAAGACAGAAGAGAAAAAAGGGCAGGAAATGAGGGAAAAGGAGGGAAAGAGGAAGGAAGATAAAGAAGAGAATACAAGGAAGGAAAGTGTAGGAGGAAAACAAGAAGAAGAAAGGAAAAAAAAAAAAAGAGAAGTGGCCGCCACTAGTAAAAGGGTCCATTTAGTTAATTCTTGTAGTTGAGTTACATAGGATAGTTTTATTGAATCTACAATAATAAGCTCATCAATTCATATCAAAAATTAGAGTTCAGTGTTGATAAATCTCAACTAGATTCTCTCTAACCTATCAAAATTTATCATATGCCCTATTATAACAAATCCCTACGACCTGAGTTATGGAGGCTTTGTTGTCCTTCAATACCTAGTAACCATAATATCTACCCTTTTTGTTTCTTTTGAGTTAAAGTGATATAACTTTAGGTAGGATTAGGGCATTTGTAGTTTTGTTCTCTCAAAGGAATTACAAGAAAAAGGATTAGGATCCATAAATCTGTAAATTTCTTCTTCCCTCCCTTTGACCCTTTGTACCTAAAATCCAGGGCTTAAGAAGCCACCTAAGCATCAGAACTTCGATCCCACATAGAATTCATGTACTATAATGCTATCACTAGCACTCAATTGCTATAACATAAGCTACATCATCAATTTATTTGATGCCAAAATTGATCCATCATACATGAATGGTGCCAATTTTCTATCATAATTAGATTCTTTCTCGGGTAGCCTAGGCAAAATTTTGTCCAATTCTTACTTTCTTTTCCAAGTATCCTGTAGTTTGGATGAATTTTAGAGCCACCTAAATCCCAATTCAATATAAGGGGTTCTAAAGCCATAAATAATATGTAATCATCACATATACGATACTACAAAATGAATAGAAGTTTAGGTGCATATAATAAGTGTTCAACCATGGTAGCATGGCTCAGCTATGGCCTTGGTGCAACTCTAAGGCTTTTCATCTAGTGTAACTCTAGAAGAACTTCACATAAACTTTGTGCAATATTTGTCCAATCATAGGAAGCCTATGCGAAGGTTTGTGCTAAGTAAACCTTTGAAACAAAATAGTTTGAAGATCAAAAAATTATACTAACAATTTTAAGGACTAGACTGATTGAGATATTTCTTCTTTTGTCAAGACCAAGTTCTTGATGGCTAATGACACTGAGCAAGTCTATGCTACGATGCTTAGCATCTACTTCTGCCCCCAACCCTATGACGCTGGGGAAGGCTTAGCACTTATCCTCATGTATAATAGAATTATGTTAAGTTGAGTCACCAAACAATTATCCCACCAAACCTGATTATTAAGGCAAATATCTCTATGTGCATGATCCACAAGATAGTACACCCGCCATAGATGCAATCAACTTAGAAACTTAGTGACTAAGAACCATAAGAAGACTTTGGCCATCATTAAGATAGAAGCGAAGAAAGTCAATGAAAGAAAGTAAGTATAATGCCAAAGGAGAAGATAACAAATATTTCCTTTAAGGAAATACATATGCTAGAAGAAGATGATTAGAATATCGAACCCCATAGAAATACCATCCTATTATACCATCGACGCATATTGTACAGGAACCGGTTCGATGTATCGAATGTCTATATGGCCTCCATACTACATGCTGGTTTGGTACCGATACAGTATGATATAGTACGGTTGGTACACACCGGTACTGACCGATATAACAAACCTTGATAATATTTCTCTTATGCATCCAAAAATAAGCGTAATACGAAAGGAGAAGATAACAAACATTGAAAAAGGAATAACTTTTCTGACCATTAAGGCATCTACAACGACGAACTAATCATTGCCAATCATACATAGAGGAAGCAATCAATATCATCATAGATCCTGGTAACAAGAAAATATGTCCTCATTAATTAATAAAGATCAACCTAAAAACTATCAACTATCCAATGTCATAGTAGAGGGGCCTACATCACTAGCTAGACCATTCTCTTCAACTGCAAGTTTAATAGCTCTCGTCAAGAAATGGATAGGAAGATGAAGCATCATAATATGACTCATCAATGATGTGACAGTATCAACCGTTGGTCCTCAATGGTGAGAAAATCACTCCTCCGACTAAGTTTTAAGGTGAAGTCTCCAAGAAAGCAAGCTTGGGAACCATGTAGATGATCATCTACTAGGTTAAGGTAATTAAATTTAGTGACTACCATGAACACCATCTAATTCGCTGGTAGTCAAATTTATTAAGCTATGGGGTAGATGAGATGAATGAATGGGCCGACATCTCAAAATCACTATTTGGACTCACCTAGGATTGGAAAGTACCCTGGAAAGTATCATGAGATGGCAAATACTAGGGTGTAGAAATTTATGCTAACATGGATCTTTTGGATTCAAGATTAATAGATGCATTGGATTAATCTAGTGCCCAAGCTTGGCCTTAATGCTAAGCCTAAGTGGAAAAAAAAACAAGTTCCAAATGTGCCAGGCTTAGAGTGGGGTCCTTCAAATAGGGGACTAGTGCCAACAGATGCTCCCATTAGCCAACATTGGCTATATTAGCTTAACAATCTAAGTCAAACTAGGAAACTGTGAAATGCCAATTTTGACCTATCTAATACATATGATATGAATGCTTCAATATGTAGTCTTGTGGAATTCATGTCAAATTCTCATGACTTTTTGTTCTATTACTTAGTATACTCAAATTCTAAGAGCATATAAGAATCATGATCAATGAAACACAGTAAAAGCTATAAATATCATGCACTCATCATTTTTGAGATATGTTAATGAAATGAAGTTTGAATGATTATTGAGAGTTATGGTGATATGACTTTTGCCACAATCTTGGTGAGACTCGAAGGCTTTCTTTTTCTGGTTTGATTTTTATGTGACCCATATAATGTCAATCTGATCGTCGAAACCTCGAGCAAAGGATGGTGAGACTCCAACATGGTTATCTTTGCTAAATCACTCTTACCTAGTCTAGATGATCATAATTTCCTTCACAGGAAGAAGAAGAGGACTTATTGCGCCGTGCGATTAGACCAGGTTTGTCTTCTACCTTCAAGCATTTTCAATCTATAATACTTCCACAAACCATTAGTGCGAACCCTTGATTCTAGTTTCATCATCAGCAATTCTATAGCAACAGATTCTTTCTGATATCTTATTATCAAAAGTTTTACCCCTAAATTATATAGTGCTGGCTCAAGGTTCCCACCCAGCATTAGTACCATCTTAGTACAATATCGGTATAGCCGGTATGGAGGTCAGTTTGGCATACCATGATGACTTGAGACGCCTATCGTATGCATATCTATTCGGTACCAGTATGGCATGGTCGGTACTCGCTGGTAGCGACCGATATGGCGTATCATGGTTGATTGTGTGACTCCACTATTCATGTCATTGAGAAAAGGATGGGCTCTTAACTCTACAACAATGAGCCACTAATAAAAAGGCCCTGTGCATCATATGGATAGTTTGGATGAGTTTCTTGTGCGTATGAAATAAGGCCAAAAGAATCTTAGAGCAATAAATCAATTGTTATCTATCGCACTATAAGAGATGCATGCTAATGTTGCAACTCAACAATCAAGATTATTGCCCAAATGCCAGCATCCCTCGAAATAACATGGAACCCTATAGGCGTGCTTATTTTCCTGATATCTATTTCAATATCCGATGATCCCCATGTCAACAATTTCAAAAAGCAAAGGATGATTTCTACAAGTGGGTTTCACCAAAGTTCTGAACTTTAATGCAAGCATAATCTCAATGCCTTCACAGAGTAGTGATCCTCTTTTACAGGCAACTTATCCCTCGTGGTGATGGTGTGGGATCGTAGAAAACTATGGTATGGCTATGTTGAACCTGCCACCACTCAGGAGGTATCGACATCTAATACTTCAAGAGAAGCACTTGCTCACAATAAGAGAACTATGTCAATGAATAACTTTCTCAATCACAACAAAGAATTGTAACCGTAATCAGCCATAAGGATGGTACAACAAGCCAATGATGAGAAGTAGACTTTGTTTCCTCAATGAGCATAGTAGCTAACATATAGCCAATATAGTCCATGACTAAAACTTAAGGTGTAATTAGTTCCACATAATCTCAATATGAGTGCTTAGCCAATGGAGCAAGTCGTGTCTATTGGTCCTACTAGAAATCATCATCTTAAGTTGGGAATTCTCTTGTAGGTACTTTCTGCCTACCTTTCTATTACCAGATCTACTACCATACTACTTAAGCTCTAAGTTGGAGACTTGAACATGCCAGGCCAGTTCAAAAGGCGAAATATAATTTAGGAAGTGTTCGATAGTCATAAGAAGAGGAGAAAAATAGCCACTAGATTCTTAACACATGACATTGATTAGTACAAGAAGGATATAATAACGAAGCACATGAAGAGGAGAATGCTACTAAATCTAATGGATTCAAGGTAGAAGAAAGCAAGTAGGACTACGTTGGCAGAGATAAAACCCTAGAACTCTCTGCCAACCCTAGAACGATTCTCAGAGAAAATCGTAGAATGATTCTTGCTTGCTTCAAATTGACCCCTGCTAGCAAAAAAGTAAGTGGAAGAATAGTTGAGGCAAGATCATATCTTTCAAGGTTAGCGTACCATCCCAGTGTTAGAAGTATGCCCTAGAAGCCAACGTGGCTGACGCATATTTGTAATCTAGGGCATAAATTTGTAATTTGATGCTTATTAATAAATAAGATTGGGCAATTTATTTTTCATTCATGTTTGTTTGTGTCCATGAATCGTCCAAAAAATTAATAGATGATGACACATAATTTCAAGGAGTTGAGAATTTGAGGCATGTGTCATTAGGGATTAATTTCTAAATGCTCCTGATCGATGGATCCATCACGAGGGACGGTGATCGATCCGCTGAGATTAGTGCACAAATCACTTAGTCAGATGGACGAGTCTCGAGTCCACGGTGTAGAGACACTGGAGTGATTATGCAAGTACTTGTTAGAAAACAAGGTACTGAGTGTGACTAAAGATAGTAGTCACATGGATGTCTATCCACTCGTCAGTGACTACTTATGCTGCAGTTGTATGATTGGTCCTTTGACCTGCGATGCCTCAGCTATTCACTGTGAGGTTGCTGTAGTTTGACAAGCATGTGAACTTGGGCCCTAGTCATTCGGGTCCTTATAGTGCGAATTGGCTGCAGTAAGTTCATTTTGGAATAGGGTTACATCTAGATGGGATCTATCGACCTTGATAGATTAGGAGTAATCCTATATGATTTATGAGACTGAATTCGATAAATTTCTGGCCAAGTATTTTGGAAAAAGAATTTTCTATATCTCGAACTGGAAGTCGTATAAATTTGACATATGACAGACGATGGGGTTTGACGAGATATCCATAACCTCCGTCATGTCGGAATCCATGATAGAGGGACTGTATCATACGCTAACTGCACCAAGAGGTTCAGATATTCCATTCTGCTGGGTTGCCACCACATACTGCTAGGTGTCACTAGTGGATTGTGAGACTCGAAGGCATTCACTTGGTGATCAGTGAACTATAAGAGTAGAACTGAAATCGTTTCAGTCCACTGAAAGGAGTTTCAGCGATATTGAGATGGAGATCTCAATATTTCTCACTACCAGTCAGAATAGAACCTACGGGATCACACACATAGAGGATTTAATTAGTCAGACTAGCATAATTGTGATTTGAAATCATAATAGAAATCAATCATCAATATGATTGGTGATTGAATTAACCCACTAAGTGTTAGTGAGTTAATGGAAGAAGAATTAAGTGGAATCAATTGCAATTGGATTGCAATTGGGCTGATTTAATGAGCCAAATCAATTTGGGTTCGACCCAAATTGATTTGGGTTCATGATTGGGTCAATTTGATTAAACCAAGGTTTGTGCGGATTTTAAAGACCACATGTCGTTGTAGGATGAATATGACTTAAGTCATGTTCACACTATGCGGACTTTAAAGTCCACATCGCGTCATAAGATGCATGCTCCCAAATCAATTAATTCTCCTAATGAGATTAGGAATCCTAATATGATTAGGAAATTAATCAATTGATTAAATAGACACATGTCATGCATCTTTGAGCATAAGGATTGGACACTTGGCATTAATCCAAGGGTGGTTATAGTCCCATACTCCTAATAAGATTAAGAGGAGCTCTAAATCTAATCTATAAAAGGGTAGCAAGGGAGAAGTAATGAAAAAAAAAATTCTCTCCTCTTCCTCTCCACGCCTCCTCTTCTTTCTTCCTCCTTCTCCACGGCAGCAAGGGGTCTTCATCCTTCTCTTCTTCCACGGTAGCAAGGCAAGGAAGATCCACGTGCAAGGTTCCTCCTTCCTCTTCCTCCATCGTGAGCAAGGTTGAAGAAGAAAGGGTTCTTCTTTAAGGAGGTATGTTGCAGATTTTTATCTTCTAATCTATATGATAGTCATGAGAAGTTTTTGCAAGGAGCTAGCACTCCGGTAAGACCCTATCTCAGATAATTAGATCCTCGTGTGGATACCTGTAGAGGCCGGACAATTATGTGACTCAAACAGGAATCTAGATAGATCATCAGGCTGCGGTGTTCTTCACCTGCAGAATTTTTGAAGATGAGATCTTCAAATTAATTTCTTCTGATTTTAGTTTCAATTTTATGAATCTTAATCAACCTTTCTCAGATCCTAATCTCTCCTCCCTAATGAATTCAAATAACTTCTGGATTTGGATCCAGAAATTTTTTTGAATTCTACGATCCAAGGCGCATTTATGCGATGAACGACGTCCCGTAAATCAATCAACTCTGTCTCGGTAAACAAAATTTCTCCTTTTTTATTGTCCGATTGTAGCCCGACGCGCTGCTTCAATGGCTCGATATGAAAAACGACCAGCTCTACAACTTTTGGTGCCATATCTTCCAAAACCAAGTTGTGCCTTAACGGGAAGGACCGCAAGATGGTTACTGCTTCTGTCTGAATTCGACATCACGTATGTAACCCAAAAATTTTGGCACTCTTCTTGCTTCGTCTGGCTGATCCGGCTCAGTGATCATTTC
The DNA here is from genome assembly GCF_009389715.1 of Phoenix dactylifera. Taxonomy (NCBI): domain Eukaryota; kingdom Viridiplantae; phylum Streptophyta; class Magnoliopsida; order Arecales; family Arecaceae; genus Phoenix; species Phoenix dactylifera. The sequence goes on along the minus strand of NW_024067726.1, from coordinate 635,709 downwards.
GTCTGGTTGTACCGGAACTCTTGTTTCCTCGCTTGACATGCACCCACTAACCGACAACTGAGTTTAGTCAGCTCAACCGACGATCGATCAGGCGGGCTGGTTGGGAAGGGATGATTAGCGGAGAAAGGAATCGCTGAGAGATAGATTCTACTGTTTGGTCACATCGAGAAACATCCTATATAAGTCAGAAAAGCAAAATAGAGAAAAAAGTGGAGTTTTCAAGTCAAGCGAGAAAGCAAAACTCTCATATTCTCTTTTTTAGCAAAAGTATTAAGAATTTATTTGCAAGTGCTAGGGCAGAAAGGCGAAGGGAAGTTCGAAAAAGCCTAGTAGATGGGACTATCAACCCCTTTCTATTAAGACCTCGGCACCTTCCTTACCCCTGATATGCATTCATCGCGCATTGCGGAATCTCGAACTGCCTACTCTATTACGAAAGAAAGTGCCACACTTTATTCTCTAGCAGCCCTTTATCCCTTGTTGGAGGCAGTGGGTTGCTTATCCGACGTTAGCGTATCCGCTGCTAAGCGCTGCTATCCCCATCTCAGCTGTTGGCCTATTCGCTGCAGTCTTTAGGCCTCCATCGCTGTATCTATTCTATATTAGAAGAGTTCCTCGGATCAATCACCTAGTCCTATCCCGATTCTGGACCTATGACAGCTCAACCAGGACTTAGACAGGCGGCTAGCACTTTGATTGATCAGAAAGAACCTTCCGCTCATTCTTGCCAAGGTAGGTTCATTCAAGGGACGCCGCTTTGGCAGAGCATAGCCTTTGGGGCAGGGGCGGGTAATCTGCCTCCGGATCAATATGAGCACGATCAGGCCATGGAAGACTCGGATCAAAGCAGACCTCCAGATTCGGCGCAGTTAAGTCGACAGCCTCAGTCAGATAGGGTCGGCTCGAATAGATGGAGTTTTCCGAAAAAACCTGCTAGTGGAGGAAGACCCCCTAGGGATAAGAGACATAGGGCTGAAGAGAGAGCCAAAAAAGGATCTTTCGTGTATAATCCTGCATAATCTCGAATGTTATCAGTTCCGGTACGTAGACCAAATGATACAATTTCGTAGCAGTCCAAGGGGTTGGTTCACTTTTGGGCATGCTACGTTTGCTTTGCTCTTCTTTTTTGGATGCTGCGAACGTCGCATCGAACAGGGCGTAACTCAGCACCCAGACCATCTGGTTCAGAGCATACCATACCAAACTGAGGGAGAACTAGGATGGTTCCCCTCCTTATCTCCCGAACAGCATTGAACCGGATGGTTCGGCGCAGTTTTGGTGCGAACCAAATGGTTCTTATCGATTCGAGCGTATACCGACCATAAGAGAGGTTAAATTATTGGGGGAAAAGAGAGCCCCCATCTCGTGAGCTCTCAACACCTTCCAAATCTTTATTTTGTAAAATAATTAAAAAAAATAGCTAGATCTTGTCAATTTCATGGATTGCAACCCGGATTTTTGCTAAAATCTGGTAATACGACTCCCATCTTCATTTTTGTAATTTTATGTTATTTTGAGGCCAAAAATTGGTCATAAATTGATAAAAAAAAGGAAGACCATATTAAATTTTCATATTTCATCAAAACTGATTGAGGAGATGATAGATCATGTGGAAGAGCAGATGTCGTATAGGTAATCACCGATAATGGGCCACATTTAGTACTTGTTGAATTTAGTGATTTGACATGCAAATAATTGTCAAACAGATTGCCACCTAAGCATTGCATCCTAACATGCAATAGACTTGATGTTGAGTCTACCTTACTGCACTTGCTAGCTAAGGTATGAGTTGATATAGTAAGTCTTTTGTGCTAGTTATGGATTCATCTAAGGTACAAGCTGAAAACTATTTTTGAGACCAAGAAAGAGATTTAAAGATGGAAAGTAGTGGAGTTTCTTATATAACAAGGAAGAAAAAATATCAATCTTATATCTAGATTTTGAGAAGATCTTTCAAGTGATTTTAATATCTCACATGCAAGAATTGGAGACGTAAGCCAAAGAGATTTTAAGATAAAAAGTAGTTGAGTTTCTCATATAACAACAAAAAAAACCATCAATCCTACATCTAGATTTTAAGAAGTTCTTTCAAGCAAGGACTACCATACCACCTTGAACTGCTCATTCGGGGCAGACTGGTGCAGTTCCCTCTCTCGATTCGAGAAACCAGCAAGAAAAGGAGAGAGGAAGAAGAAAAGAGAGGAAGAGAGAGAGAGAGGGAGGGAGGGGGAGAGAGAAAGGGACAGGGAGGGGGAGAGAGATGCTTGGAGAAGGAGGGAGCAGGGGCTCGAAAGCCCTCCTTTCCTCCACTCGTCTACTAGCCCTATCAGGCAGAGCGCATATGTCAAACAAAACAAGGGCTCGGCCAAAAGCGAGAGAGAGGAAGGGAGGTGAGAGAGAGGGAGGGAGAGAGAGAGAGGGGAGGAAAGTGAGAGATGCTGGGAGAAGGAAACATGGGCTTTGCCTAGTTGGCCCTGTGGACAAGTGGAGGAGGAGAGGAGGGCTTCTAAGCCCCCTCCCTCCTTCCCTCCCTCTCTAGTTTTCTTTTGTTAGTACGCATCGGAATAGTATAGCATGATACCATACCATACTGTACCACCAGCCTACCAACATAGATGCTGGTTCCGTTATTGCGGACCTTGCTTTCAAGTGATATTGATATCTCACATGCAGGAACTAGAGACCTAAGCCAAGTAGGACAACTTATAGCCAACATTATAAAGTTATTTCCAGCTGCAAAAAGGAATATTCAACATTAGATATAAAATTTTGTGACACAAATGAATCATTAACACCATTAATAGTGCATTATTTTTTTGATCAAAAAAATTTTGAATACACGAGTGCTTAATAGGACCTCAATTCATGGCCTTCTAAGTAAATATGCAAACAGTAGAATATCTATGATGAAACCTAGACCCAAGAAGACCTGGAAGTCCAAGAACAGACATAGTTATTGGAGTTTGGGTGCATAAGAGAATGTGTCATTATCTAGTTTCCTTTAAAAGATTATAACATACAAGAGTCAAATGATAGCTTCACTAGGATTAGGACATTTTGGAGTTTAAATATCAAACCAATTTTATTCCAACATTGAGTTACATTTAGAACATATTGTTCATAGTTGCAATAAGAGTTTGGACAAGGCGGTTATGGCTAAAAAAGAAAGTTGTTCAACTTTGTCAAAGATACTAATTCTGATGGCTGGAATCCAACCTTTAGAATGATTCTGTGGCCAGATTTTATATGTCATAATGTTGTTACGACACCAGTATCAATTTTTAGAAGCCTATAATAACAATATCTTTAGACAACTATATTCAGCTGTTAGAAGCCTGTAACTCTGAAATCCATTGTTGGAATGCCTGAAGTGACTAGATATGAGCCAATAGGCTTGTATGGTATTTCAACATTTGGTCAAAATTCAGGGGATCCCATGAGTCCTTGATAAAGGGACCTTGGAACCTATATATACTCTCAGTACATCACATTATTGGACATAGAAAGTTGATTGATAAAATTGTTTGAGGTTCTATTCATAAGATCTCTTCCGTAGGATGTTGACTTTGATGCAAGCAACTGACCTCCTACTAACCACATGACCAAACTATATGCAACATCAATGCCAAGAAGGGTTTGAATGCCTATATTGAATTCCATGTTTGAAGAAGCATGAAGGCCAACACTTTGACATTTGTGCCGAGAGGAACTAGTGGGATGAACATGCTTCGAAATTTAAGGTGACCTTATGAAATGATATAAGGTGACATTTGACTTGCAAGTGTCCAATCGACTTAAAAATTTAAAATTTATGTCAAGCCATAGTCAAAAGAGGTAGATATAAGACAAAGGAAGCCTCATCGATATTAGCTAAGGTATATTTTTTCAATGAAACCACATTCAATATGTCTAGCATCAAGTTATCTCCAAAACATCTTGAATTAACAAAAATGAAGGTTAGATGAGGAAGATATGGCTGATTTAATGAAAGCCTATCATTGCTGATAAAATTCCATTTTTTTACAATATGTCATTTTGAAAAAGATTTTTCTTGTATTTTTTAGTCAACTTTTCATATTTCTTTCTTCTTGAAACAATTGTTAAACAAGTTAAAGTCCTACCATACTTAGGAAACTATTTTTTGTTATTATCTCTTTATTTTCTACCAATTGTCAAACTTTGAAAGACTTGGAGCACTACTCTGTCCTAATTGATCTTTTATTATCCTTTATAAACATTTTCTCAAACACTTATTTTTTATGTTTCTATCTCTTTAAATCATTTTCACATATCTTATGCCATAGCATCCACTCTGAAAATTTACAAAAATAGTGAACGCCACACCTCACTAGAATCAAGTAACTTTTTCCAATAATTTACCTTCCATTTGGAGCTCGGGGCTGGAATTAAGGATAAACCAGTGGATACTTGGTTATGAAGGAGAAATCATGTTCACATGTCTACTAATAACCTGCAATAACAAACAATATAAATATACATGAAGTCAATAACATCAAGGAAGTAGAAGCAGTTAACAATATCAAAGAAACAGTAAGGGAAATCCAAAGTTTCATAGGGCAGGAGTTAAATCAACAAGGATTAAATTATCTCTGGAAGAAGCAATTAACTATCTGATGGCGGCTTTCATCTTTGGTTGTTTTCTCTAATAATCTTAGCTGTTCTACCGTCAGGTATGCCTTTATATCCACTCCATAATGATTTGACTTGAAAGCTTCTCACTCCTTAATTCCATGCACAATTAGCCTCCTCAATAAACATGGATCCAACCAATAAGACTTGTCTAGCTGGTTGGAACCCTCTACTTAAGAGCATCCAAAGTTAATCCCAGGTTATGGCATGTTACCACTATATTTTTCAAAGAAAAAGAAAAGCATTTATCCACAATATCTGACATGAAGTTCTCTGAATGAAACTACTCCAACAAGATCTGATTTCGGGGTGGTTCCCTGTTTCTGTTACAGTTTTGGTTACTTCAAAAAAGTCCGACGGAACATAAGCTGCATGACATCGAACTTGTGAAAGAATCTTAATGAATCCCTTTTGAATGCAGGGTTCTACTCACAGGCTTTAGACTTCAAGATTGATTCAATTGCCTTAGTTGCCTGCAGCATGAAAGAAGCCCAGATCTAACTACAAAAGGAACCTAAGAAACCCTTTTATTACCCTAGTAAGCATAATTGCAGGATAGGATTACAATTGCAAACTTGTAATAGGAGCAAACCTTGTGGTAAAAAAATGATTTATACTACTTGTTCGTGCTCAAATAATCTATGATTGCAGAGTAGTAGTAGTTGAATCGGCAAGAATTTTTGTGCAATCCTTAGCTTTAGGTTTCTTTTACCAACATTGCAAGATAAGTAAACTAAAGATAACTAGAGGATTGTCAAGGAGAGTCAATAATCCGAGGCTTTTGGTTATGAATATGCGAGGATATCTGAACAGTTTCATTGTCTAAGGCAGTCTGAGACGAAAGTCTGACTGTGCCCCCTTCTTCATTCCTGCTTCCAATTTCTTAAATGAGAGCTTTTTGCTGCTTGCGAAGTGGCTTCGTTCGTTCCTTATCGGCACTAAGCAAACTTCGGAACACCTCAGCTCTTGCAGATCATGACGCTTATCTTGACTCGCTCAGTGCAGATTGAAGAAAATGGCTTGAGCACCTGGGATAAAGATAGAGAACTATAAAAGGAGGAACTGTAGTACGGAATCATCCCAAAATCTTTCGGTCAGGGCAGGCATATGCCAAACATGAATACCCCTTGAAGCCACGGGCAATGTCAAATATCACTGTTCAATTGAAATTACACTTGATAATTGATAAGGTTTCTTAATACAACCCTTATAATTAGCATTAGCTATTTACTTGTGAATCATTTAGTTTGCATGTCAGCAGCACATGAGAAAAAACTCTCCAAGAGCTTCATGTATTCTGAACTTATAAATTCATTGATGACTCCCAAGTTGTCTTTGTACTGCCAAGGACTTGTTGGTAACCTTAGAACTCTACTAGGATTTAAAATATATAAGAAAGAAAGAAATTAAAAGATTCAAAAATATACAAGTGACTGTAAACTAGGTCTAGCCCCGGTGATCGGACCTATCTACTTACCAACCAAAGTTTTACGGTTTGATTCTTGAGAGGTGCATCACCAAAAATCTGGATCTGGGTAATTATAGAACGGGTAAGTCTCCTCCCTTTCTTGTAGGAAGAAAAACATATTAAAGTGACTAGGATATGACTCACAAGGCTGGTAATAAATTGGGTCACATCATCTTCGGCAACGTTGGCTCATAATAGATCCAAACTAGTATTGGATTAGAACCTCTGAACCATCTCCACTCATAGCTCAATTCTAATGACCTAATCTAACCCAACTGGCATGTTTTCTATTATATTCTCCATGGCCCAACCTAACCCAACGAAACCTAATGATTAACTACAAGATGAATTCTGATATCGATTTCAGTTGATTTAAAGGCACCAACCACTTAAAAAATCTTAACCCACATTCATGACTTGACCTATTCCAATTTGGATAAAATTTTATCCTCATGATGTCAGGCGGGTTAAGGCTATGATTCATACCAAACTCATTCAATATCTGAAGCAAAAAAAAAAAAAAAAAATCCTAATTTGACCTAAATCAAAACATGAACTTGACAAAAAAGGCCTAGCCAAGTCAGCTAGCATCAAATTTTGCACCCTTAACCATGTTATCTTTTCCCACTATAGAGTTGGTGCTGTATGTATCCGATGTTAAACACATTCTGGATAGACTATAAACGAAACTCAAAACTAATTACAGTCTGTTTGGATATCGGAAGATCTTATGTCCGAGCAAGAAGTTTTAAGTGGGGGTCTCTGTTTTAAAACTACATAGGAAACAGGGTTCTGAGGGAGACAGAGGCATTTGCACCAGCTAATACCTATTTCTCCGTATAATAAATTCCTTTTACAAGGTGATGTCTCTAATTGCTAGAGAATAAGGATGCAAACCGCCGGGTTCATGTATAGCGCCTTTTTCTTTAGAGAAAGGAAGGGAAGACCAATCCATAGCATAATACCCATGTCTAAATTTTTGGCACGCACTACCCGAGAATCAAACGCAAAACCTCTGGTTGTTAAGAAGACGGGTGTGACCTCCAAGGCAATCCCTAGTTCTAAAATACAAGCTCTCACCAAGATCTTATTGAAATGATAAAATCTTCCACTATGAACTTCAAGCATCCAAACAACCCTTTTAGCTATTAGCTCGAATTACGATATTCTTGCAAGCAACTGGATGCACCAAATTGAGTTGACACTACTCAGCTAGCATCCTATGCAAAGTTTGTAGGAAGCAGCTGCAGCATCTAGCCTATAAAAATTCTAACTCCTCAGTGAAGTTCTTAGATATAATCAATCAAAATAATAACGACCACTATGGAGCGCAACATAGCACTTGTTGTGCATTAAAGAACAGGGAAATAACAAGACAAACAAAGAAGGGATACTACTTGACACAGAGTAAAAAAATATCTTGAACAACGTATCACTTCTTCTTTCCAATAATAAACTAGAGTCATGTTTCTCACCTCAGCCTGAAAAATATAGTGGCTCTGCCTCTCTCCTCCATTGCCTTCGAATTCCTAAAACCCTTATCGCCCAACGGACCGGCATGGATGAAGTGCTCACAGTTTTTGCTCTTCATCTGTTTATTAGAAAAAGAAAATCAGAATTGAAGAAAACACAATTGTACTCAGAATTTCAAATCGGTAGAATAATGACCCAATGGCCACCAACTTGCATATCATGGAAGAAGGCAATGGAAAGGAGAGAACAAATTACAACCAGAACTTCTGTGGGCAAAAAACCTTTGCTTCGGATAACCAAATAACGAACAACTGGAAACTGGAATTCTTCTCAAGAACTCAGTCCTCCTGGGAATCATTCCGCAGCCAAACTTGATTGAGAGACTTAAGAGGAAAAAAAGAAACCTTCTTCTTCTTCTTCTTCTTCTTCTTCTTCTTTGTTCCCTCATGAGGTTCCCTCCATTGGGCCCACCGCTCCCGCGTGCGGATACTTCATCACCCGCGTTTTCTATTCGTAATCGAAGACGAGAAAGTCTATGGTTTGGACTTTTGACTGGCCCAAGTTTAAGAGCCGCCTCAATGAAGAACGAGCAAAACGTGATGAGCTTTCCCTGTCGAGAATCCCACATTGTTATATTGATTAGATGGTCAACGTCGGTAACAGCTGTATTCTTATTTTTGCCGTCCTCAACAAAACAAAATAAAGCATGGCTACCAAAAGCAAATTATTTAATTAATTAAAAAAACAACTCTGTTTTGCTGTTTGATGACACTCAATCTGAAAGTTTAGATTAGATGGATGGGCTCAAACATATATAAGCACCATAAAACTATGGAGAGCCCATGGAATTGAATAAAGAAAGAAATCCGAATATTTGGATGGATAGATCCAAAAAATATATAAGTATCACAAGCGCCTCAGCCTATATGATGTGGAACTATTATTCCCCAACATTAATAAAAAAAGAATGGGACCAGAAATTTTATACAGAAGATCCAAAGTATTAAAAAATTACTATATTTTTTATTTTAAATAATAATAATAAAAAGATATCTATATATTATTTAAGCATGAATTTATGAACAGAAGCATCACGATCTGCCAAAATGTTATTAGCAAACCTTGATGAAGGATTTGAAAATTTGAAGAAGAGGGAGCGAGCTAGGCTAGGCGGCTTGTTAGACGTTTCTAAGCTCATTTTCCATGTGACTTAATTAGATTTTGTTTTTATATGTAAAACTCTTTATGGAACAAGAAGTCCTCCAGGTAAGAATCTAAAAGGTGATTCAAAATCTGAATAAATTGCTTTTTTTTTATAGTGAAAACGACAATAAATATAGCTCTAACGTGAGTACATCCTGCCCAATCACGAGAAAGTAAAGAGTACAAGGGAGGGTATGTCCACTACGGATGTCCAGAGAAAGTCTCTGGAATACCGAGCGACAAAGGAGGCGTCCCAATCTGCTGCTCTGTTTGCTTTCCGAAACGCATATGCTGTCTAAAAATTGTCCATCTCCTGAATCAATCTGCGGGTCTCACGGATGATGATATTTCCTCTAGTCACAGATGCGACGGTTTGGTTTTGTTATAGTAGCTCTTTTTATTCCTTTTCCTAATTACATTACACATGGCTGTCGTTGCCATCTAATTATCTATTTGCTTGGTTGTCTTATAAAATGAATGGTAAATTTTATAGCATCCTTGTAAAATAAATTAGGAACTACCGAAATTTACTCCAAGTTATTAGGCTTCTTTTTGGGCTTCAATAACTTGAAAAATTATTAGTTGGACCAGGTTTACCGTTGGGCTGGTGGACCAACCCAACCACGAAGCGGCATATGCAATGACCAGACAAAGGGGAAAACAGCATGACACACATGCTTTTGTGAGTGTTCCTTCATGGTTGAGACTCGGTCCAATTAAAAATTTTACCAATAAATTGGGTAGATCGTTTATCAACCACAAGAGCTGGCCAATTAGGAGTTATGTCTTCACTGTAGTTTGTAGATAAAATCTTCAACTTTGCAAGAGCTTAAATATCCTGGTTCTCTGTGTGCAAATTAGTAAGAATCAAGATTTTATGCATGCATTAATTGATTGATGAGGACTGCAATACTTATATAGTGTTATTATACATGATACTGATCACTCTCCCAACTACCAGCTGGAACAAAGCCTTCTTTTGAAGAATTTCTCCACTTTTCTAGTTCAATTTGTGTTGTTGGCCAGGAATGCATCATCTTATTTTGATCTGTCTTTCTTCACCAAACTATTTAGCACACTCTCTTTGCATGTAAAGAATCCCCCTGTTACATGTAGCTACTTACATACCAAGTATGCATCAAACAGAACCGATATCTTAATTTCTATTTCCTGTTCACCAGAATTTTGGTCTGGTGAACTCCTGCAAATTAACATTAAGCTAAATAATGAGGGTGCTGGTCTGCATTAGCTTAACAATCTAGGTATAATTAATTTGACAGTTAGTTGAGAGTCAGAGAGATTAACATTCAGGAAGATCTTTCTATGATGGTAATTTGCTACACTAGAAAGAAATACTCTTCCATTCTATTAGGATTACATGTAGCTACTTACATACCAAGTATACATCAAACAGAACCAATATCTTAATTTCTATTTCCTGTTCACCAGATTTTTGGTCTGGTGAACTCCTTCAAATTAACATTAAGCTAAATAATGAGGGTGCTGGTCTCCATTAGCTTAACAATCTTGGTATAATTAATTTGACAGTTAGTTGAGAGGCATAGAGATTAATATTCAGGAATATCTTTCTATGATGGTAATTGGCTACACTAGAAAGAAATACTCTTTCATGCTATTAGGATTGAAGCACCTTAAGTGGTTTCCAAAATATTCTGTGAACATTTTTTGTTCAAGTCTTACAATGCTATGAGCATCATACTTTCTGCTTTTAGATACAAGCAAGTAGTTATGATCCTCTTTTTTTCTTCTGGGAATATGGTATGATCATCTTTAATTAATATAAAAGCACAATAGCAGGTTCATTTTATTATAAGTATGATAAGTGGCAGAATTACTATATTATTGTTAGATGGAAACACTGCTCTATGATGTCTTGAAGACTCATTAGCATCATGTTGTAGTTACAAAAGTTCTAGCAACCAAATAGTCATATATTGTTGTAGTGTCTCTGCACCAAGCACCAAACATCCACTCATCTATCATACTACAGGGGTCATTGCCAATTGTTGCTGTATAAATTGGGCCATCAGTTATCGGCTCTACGTCATGATTATTGTATTTTTACAACCTCTTGCTCTTTTAGTCTCCTGTTTTCAATGTCATGTGCCTTCAAAGTTTTGGAAACTGTGTTTCAGTTTCAGTTCTGCTTAACGGGCTATTTTATAAACAAAAAAAAAAAATCACTAAGCAGAACCAAAACTATGGCAGTTTCAGTGTCTTTCATGGCTCAGGCTCCAGTTTTCATAATTTCCATTAAAAAATATAATAAAATTCAAAAGGAAGGCACTAAATTAGGTGTCAAATTAAAAATTAAAGAAAAATAAATTTAAATCCAATTAACTTAGACATGATTTTAAGGTTTCATTCTTAGAGCAATCAAATATTAAGTTCTTATTTGATAGCAATCTAACATAGGACAACCTAAGTACGTATGAGATTCAGGTTCCAGGAAATCCAAAGTTAAGTGTAAAATTTACTTAAAAACTCAAAGAATCTAAATTTAATCTAAATAAATGATCTTTATATTTAGTAAAACAAAAAATGAAAGAAATTAGCATAGAAAAGAATAGCACATATGTGCATTTAGTTTGCCCCATAAGGGAACAGTGTTCACGATTCAAATGGCATTTGACCAGAACTTTTCACCATGTGGTTGGTCCTATATCCTTATATCCAAAACTAATTACAACTAAGTATGGGTGAGTCGAAAGTTGATGCACAGTAGAATGGAGTTTGACCTGCGACAACTTGGTAATAATAAACAAGAAAACAAAAACTGTTCAGTAGCATGAAGCAACCCTGGACTGCTTTGACATATCACGATCTTTTATCATTCCCCCTTAAGCTGATCATACAATGCAGAATGTTCAGCTTATGTCGAAGGATGCGAACACGAATTGGATGCAAACTTTTAGTAAAGATATCAGCAATCTAATCCATTGAAGAGATGAACCTGATATCAAGTTGTTTGCAAGCCACCTTTTCTCATTTGCCTTTATCCTCATGATGAGTTTGGATGAGTTATCCAATGGTGTGCATTTGATTGATCAGGTCAGGCTTTGCCATTTTCTATTCGAGCCTAGCCTGAGCTAGGATTTTTCACTTTGGCAGGATTTGCTCTCAACTGGTCAGATTTGGCTTTGTCACTTTCAATTCGAGCCTAGTCTTAGCTAGAAATTTTCATCTTGGCAGGCTTTGTAATCATCCAATAGGTCGGGCTCTGCCACTTTCGATCTGAGCCTAGTCTGAGTTAGGATTTTCGACCTCAACAGGCTTTGTATTCGACCAAAAGGTCGGGCTTTGCCACTTTTGATCCGAACCTAGCTCGAGCTAGGATTTTCTACCTCAGCAAGGTTCGCATCCAATCGATAGATTGAGCTTTGCCACTTTCGATCTGAGCCTAGCCAAATCTAGGATTTTCTACCTTAGCAATCTTGGGATAAGTCCTACAATTGTTTCCTCGATGTTCTCGAATCGGTGGTCCTATGAGGAGTTCCATGGTTCACACCTTATTGTTTAGGTCAATGGTCCTGGGATGAGTCCCACGGTTCCCACACCTTAAAAGGTGATTTTATAAGTCTGACCTTAAAGACTTGAATCCTACAAGGATGTTCTCATGGCATTTGAAAAAGACTCAAAACATGAATTTATTGATAGTTAGTAACAAAAGTACAAAACTTTTGTATTACAAGTCTTATTGATGGTAGATCTTGAGATTGTCAGAATTCCAAATCTTTCCTCGTTTCCCACTGACCTAGCAAAACTTGATCTGGAAGGTGGAAGGTGGAAGGTGGAAGGGCGTCGATGGATTTGCATGGGGGAAAAAAGCATTTATCTACATATAGAAAGAAAAGAGAAGGTCGTCAAATTAAATTCAACCCAAATCCCTCCGATGCTTAAGCTAGAGATAGGGATCTAGGGAGTAGCAGGGCAGAAGAAGAAAATATGGAAAGAAAGTAGAGAGTATGGCAGAGTACAGTGAATGTATGTGATGCATATCTAATACCTCGAGCCTCTTTTTGTAGATGAGGAACCCTTATCCCATTAGGATTGGACTCTAGAGTCAATGGAGAGCTAACTCTTTGGCTTTTCTTATCCAAATCATCCTAAGAATACGAGTTCAACTGGAACAGATTTCTCTCAGTGCCATGTGTTCACCCATGCTTGGTAGATCAAATTTGAACCACATCACAATTGTTCTTGAAAATGCTGGTATGTATTGTCGTAGTGATTGTTCATAAAATTACTAAAAGTTGTTGTCTTGCAACCATAGAAATAATCTTCAAAAATATTATAATAGATTTATCATATTGTAACAGTTATTCATGAATGCTATTAGAAGTCATATTACCTTATAGTGCTGCAGTGATTGAATTAACTAGAAGTTCTTGTTTGGCATTAGTATGGTTTTGACGTCTACAAGATATGGTAGCTTATAGTAATTGTTTTAAAAAAAATTATAAGATATTTGAATACCTATTTTTTTCAATCCATTAAGCATCTTATTAACAAACATGCATGAACATAATATTTGTGAATAATTTTTAAATCATTCCAAAAACAGATCTTGGATGATTGCTAATTATTAGAATGATAGTAGATATAAGGCAATAGATTACATATTCTCTTATACTTGTAATTTTTAAATGGATTAGTTATTAAATTCTTAATTGGACTTGATCTAGTTCATTTATTAAGTAGGTCACACGAGACTAGTCCAGTTACACGAGTCTAGGTGTACATGGGTCAGGTTGAATTCAAGTTAAAGGTTAACCTACTACCAAGTCTAATCCCACTTGTACTTGAAAATAGTTGTCCATACATTGGAATAACATTGTTGATAGATCAATTTTTAGTTATTAATATTATATATGCATAATTCTATATGTACAGGGAAGATCAAAATGCAGATAAAATATATATCTATATATTTGCTAATCAATCATATTGATTGTCAAAACCACTATGATAAGTCAAATTTATAATGACAGTCTTACCATCACTATATAAAAATAATACTAACGATTTCTGACCATCGCAGCAGGGTACAATTTTTATTTGGCTATAATTTATTTAAAATTTGTAGAAATGATTAAAAATGTTTCTATACCCTGTGCTTAGAGTGACTAGTATAAATATCGTGATATAATGAAAGTAGTAATGATGAGTATAAATATCGCAGTATAATGAAATAATGAAAATAGTAGCAGTTTGCAACAATTACTATCAAAAATAAATTACGTTTATTGACAATTGATAACTCATCTATAGTGATAGTAAAACCCTTGCAACAAACCAAATTTACAATGATGGTTATAATTGTGACAATGTAATAGCAATACCAGTGGTTGCCTAACCATCACTAGAGAAATTGCCTATTTCCATCACATTCAATAAGTATGAAGAGTAACGGTTGTAACCGCCACAACAAGTTACACCGCAACAAGTTATACCAATTGTTACAAATTGTTGCTATAGGATGACTCAAAACTGTTGCTATAGAGTTGCTTATATCAACGCTCATCTAAATTATGATAATAAATTTTAGCGACACCATCAGTTGCCATGATATACCAACAGTAGATAGATTTAGCCAATAGTTTGCTATGTTTTTTGCCTCAGCTTTGACAGCTACCATATAGATCTTTTATGTTATAGTAAGGGTTCACCAGATTTGAACTGAAATCCAATTGACGAATTCTAGTCCACCTATATATAAGATTGATATATTTAAAGACAAACATACATACAAACATACATAGATACATACATATATATGTATGAGATTCTTATTTTTTATGCACCTTGTATATAGTTTTTTATTTTTCTGATCAATATTTATGCTGCCCTCATAAATACTGTAATAAAAAACTTGATTATTTGTTTGTGAGTATCATAATATAAAATTATCATCACCGTGTCTTTCATGGCATGCATGTTCAAGATTATGGTTATAAGGAAAAATCTCTGCAATCGTAGGCCTATCAGAATAAAAATAGGCTTTTGTAGATTAGTCCATGAGATATTCCACATTTATATATTAATCCATATTTTTCTACATTTATATTTTAATTTTTTAATCTTATAACTTGTTGCTTATACATACTTCAAGTTAATTATATGAGAATAAAATATTTTATTTTGATTCTCCTAACAATTTTAATTTCAGATATTTTTGCCCTTAGCCCTCAAGCTAATCCCCTAACCTCTAATGTTTCAACTTCCAACATTTGTCCCCTAGAAGCTAAGTTACGAATGAGAAGAGGGAGAAGTAAGCAAGAAAAGATCAAGTCCCAAGCCTCATTTATTAATGATATAAGGATAATTTTATCCTCTTACAATCTTGGTTAATCTTAAAGAAAGTTAAGTCAATAAAAAGAAACAGAATAACCAGTTTGTACAAATGAAGAACTTTACAAAAGAGAGATAAATTTTTAGATAAATGTAAAAAAGATATGAACTAATAAGTCATTGCTTGTAGTAGTGGTGAAGGCTTAAGCTGGCAGATGTAGTGACACTGGTTCGAGTCAAGCGAGGTCTATCCCATTTCGTCTTTCTTAAGACCTTGGATGGCTAGGAACATAGCTAGGTAATTGCCTTGCATAAAAGATGGACCCGGATTGCTAGAGCATAATTAGGTATTTCTAAAAAAGACATAAATCAATATGTAATATGAAAGATTTCAATAATTAGTAAAACTCTCCACCAAAATAAATTGCATAAAAGAAAATTTAATGTATTGCATAAAAGAAATTAAAATTGCAGCATAAATAAAAAATCTTAAAAGTAAAACTCTCCACCAAAATAAAACTCTCTAAAATTAAAACTTAAAACAAAACCTCTCAACATAAGACTTTCAATTAAAACTCAAACTAAAAAAAATGCATTGCTCTCATAAAACTCAAACCAAAACAAATACAATACTTTCTCTCTTTTTTTTCTTTCCTTCCCCAAAATAGAGCTTCCACCCCTGTTTTAATTTTTGGCCCAACCGAGCACACCCTCCTCCCTTGCTGATGGCTCCCTTATATAGATCCCCAGCAAGCACGAAGATGGCTGGATTATGGGAGGAAGGAGAGGGCGGACGCGGTGGAGGCTGGGATGCTGCTTGGATCACGAAATTGCTGGGGCTTCCTTCACGGATGGCTGATCTGGGAAGGGACGCGATGCAGGGGCGCTGATGGTGGGATGGATCGCGGAAGGAAGGAGACGCGGAAGAGGCGGAGGAGGGGTGCTACAGATTCTTTGCTGGGAGGAGAACGTGGATTTGCATGAGGGGCGCTGATTCAGGGATAGATCGTGGAAGGAAGCAGCTTGCAATCGGGCGTTGGAGGCTGCTGTGAATGCGTTGGGTCGAGCAGAAGAAGCCGGGAGGTTCGTGTGCTGCTGCATCATGGAAGAGGGACGCTGATCACAGAATGGCTAGGGTGCTGGAGTTCCGGGATGAAAGAAGAAGGCAGACGCGATCAACAGGGCTTCATGAGCAGCTGGGACGTTGATCACGGACTCGGGGCCGCGGGATCACTTGGAGGGCGCCGTGGGATCAACGGAATGGAGCTACGGATGCTGGGAGGAGCCGATCACGGCTTTATGGGCATTGGGAGATTGCTGGGTCGGAGGAGACGCGGGCTGGACACCTAGGAGGTGGATCCGGATGATGGCCGCTAGGATTCTGATCACGGCTTGGAGCTAGGACATTGCGGGATCACTTGGAGGATGGACGGCCGAGATGCACTACGGGAGGAATCAGATCGTGGAAGGCTTTGGCTGCGGCTGGAACGCGGGATGAGCTCCATCATGTGAAGATGCTGGCTTGACTTGAGCTCGGACATGTGTTTGCTTGAATCGGCCAGAAGGAACGGAGACGAGCTGGACATGGGGACTGCATGGCTTCGGTTGCGACCTTCATTGCGTGAAGCTTGTGTTGGATTGCCCCACAGCAGCACGACGTTCGCGGCGGAATCCGCATGCCGGGCCCGGTGCATCGCATACGCTGGAACAGGATCGGGTAGATTTCAAAATTTTTCTGAATCAAAATGATTCAGAACCCTTTTGAATTTAGATGGGGACTAAACTAAGATCTAATAATTAAATATGAATTGTTAAACTACCAGAAAATCAGAAATATAAAAGTTCAAATGAAGATCTCATCTTCACCTTTGTGCGGGTAGAAGAACACCGCAACCGATGATCGTGGTTTGGTTCCTTGTAGCCGTACAAACATCCGGCCTCTACAAGTATCCACATGAGGTTGCTGAAGATCAAAGATGGGGCTTCACCGGGGTGCTAGCTCCTTGCAAAAGCCTCTCTTGGATGTCGAAGAAGAAGGAAGAAGAAATTACAAGGATCCCACCTTGTGCGGAAGAAGAAACTATTTTTTTGTTTTGGATTCCCTTCTCTCCTTTTTCTTTGCTGATTAAAAACCCAAAAAAAATTCCTCCTTGCTGCCCCACGCCTGGGAGAAGAGCTCTGATTTTTTTTTGGGGCGTGGGGCTCCCTTTTTATAGGGTTCAAAACCCTATGCACCAAGAAACCTATTCCTAATAGGTTTCCTGGTGCCTTTCTTTATTGGCGGGCCCCTTGATTCTTGGAAAGAATCAAGGGGCGCCGGCTCACAGCAAAGAAGGAGAGGGGGCCATGCCACTCCTTGCCCTCTTGGCTGCCCCCTCTTGCCTATTTTGACTCTTCAAAATAAGGCATCAAGAGGGAGGCTCTATTTAGGAAAAAAGGCTGAATTAGGTAGGATTTTTAGGGACTCGATCTAGCCAACTCTTGACTAGGATTTGAGTCAAATTTCTTTGGATCAGACCCAACATAATTTGACTCAATTAATCAGCAATAAAAGACTTAATTATAATCTAATTATAATTATTAATTCTTCCATTGAACTCACTAACTCTTAGTGGGTTATTTCGAACATCAATCTTATTGACAATTGACATTGTGATTCCAAATCACAATTCGACAATCCTAATAATCAGAACCTCTAATGTGTGTGACCTCATAGGTTCTAATCTGACTGATAATGAGACATATTAAGATCCCCATCTTAATATCACTGAAACACCTTTCGGTGGACTGAAACACTTTCAGATCTACTTGTCAAGGTTTACCGATCATCAGGTAAATTCCCATGAGTCTCAACATCCCCAAGTGACACCTAGCAGTATGTAGTGGCAAACCAGTAGAATAAAATAATGAATCTCTAGGTGCAGTTATTGTATGATACAGTCCTTCTATCATGGATCCTGTTGGGAACCCACCCATGCCGCAGAAAATTTAAAAAAAATTTCAGATGCAGCAGAAGAGGCATAAGCGGGATCAATCGTTCATCCTATGAACGTTGTTCAATAACCGTTCGTAGATAGATTAGAATTAAAAACTTTTAAAACATTAGGAAGATCAGATCTTCACCTTGTGCGGGTAGATGATCACCGCAAACTGATGATCGTGGTTTAGGATGAAGGTTCGCTTGAAGCCGCACACGTGTCCGGCCTCTATGGGTATCCACACGAAGCAGAAATCGGTCCAAGCTTTTTGTCTCCCCGGGGTGCTAGCTCCCTTGCAAAGACAACTTTGATGGCTGATCACCTCCCTTTCAATCAACCCTTGAATGCTAGAGGGAGGAGGAAGAAGATGAAGATCCAAAAGGCTAGATGCAGCCTTTGCTTTCCCTTGCGTTGGATCCCAAACGGAGGAGGAAGAAGGAGGCCGCCAAGAGGTTTTTCTTGCTTCCTTGCTTGCGGTTGAAGACCAAGGAGAAAGAGGAGGAGGCCATGGCTGAAAACAAGAGGGCTTCAATACCCTAGGGTGCCGCCCCTCACCTCCTTTTAAAGGCATCTAGGGCTCCTACAATTTAGGAGCCCTTGATCTTTTACCAAGAGGGGCGCCGGCCCCTCTTGTGTTGCCGCACCAAGGAAGAAAAAGAGGAGGGGCATGAGCCCCTCCTTCTTGTGTGATGCCCCTATTTGGTTTAGTCCTAATCCAATTAGGGTTTAACCAAATCATGAATCAATCGGGTTCAATCTATACTAGTCCTAATCCAATTAGAACTTGAATGAACCATGACTCAATTGAACTCTTCAATCCTAACCCAATTAGGAGTTATGTTGATTCATGAGATTAATAATTAATTAGGACTTAAGAAACCCTAATCCAATTAGGACTTATTTAATTTTAGTCCTAATCTAATTAGAACTCTAATTTGAATCCGAGGTCCTAATCCAATTAGGACTCTGGAAATCCTACTCCAAGTAGGAATCCAAATTTAATACAAAACTTCTAATCTAATTAGAATTGTAGAAATCCTACTCTAAGTAGGAATCCCAGTCCTACTCCAAATAGAATTTCCAGTCCTAATTCAATTAGGACTCTAGGAATCCTACTCGAAGTAGGATTTGTGTTTAAGTCCAATTAATTAATTCCATTGTTCCTTCTTCAACTGATTATCAATTGAATTGATTACTTGTGATTCCTAATCACGATTCAACCATCGGATCGGTCAATGCCTTTAGTGTGTGTGACCCCATAGGTTCTATTCTAACTGGTAGTGAGATATATTGTGATCTCTATCACAATATCATTGAAAACTCCTTTCAATGGGTCGAAACGATTCCAACTCTACTCATTAGGGTTTATCGATCATCGAGATAATCCCTGTGAGTCCCACCATCCACCAGTGACACCTAGTAGCATGTTGTGGCTACCCAGCAGAATAAAATGGTGAACCTCTAGGTGCAGTTATCGTGTGATAAAGTCCTTCTATCATGGATCCCTACAGAATGGAGGTCATGGCTAACTCGTCAAACCCCATCGTCTGTCATATGTCAAGATTTATTCGACTTAAGTTCGAGAGTGAAAAACTCTTTCTCCACTGTGCATACTGCCCCGGCCGAGGTCTTACAAACTCAGTCTTATAAATCACATAGGATCTCTCCTTATCTACCAAGGTTGATAGATTCCATATAGGTGCATACCCTACTCCAACAGTGAACCTATTACAGCCAATCTACACTGCATGAACCCGTATGTCTAGAGACTATGTATACGTGCAGTCAAACTACAATAACCTCACTGTGAGTAGCCGAAGCACCGCAGGTCAAAGGACCAGTCACACTACTGCAACATCAAGCAAGTCACTGACGAGTGGATAGACATCCAAGTGACTTCTTGTCTTGGTCACGCTCAGTACCCTTGTTCTTAACAAGCACCTGCACTATTACTTCAGTGTCGCCACACTGTGGACTCGAGTCTCATCCATCCATAAGGAAAGCAATGTGTACACTGATCGGATCGATCACCGTCCTCGTGATGATCCATTGATCAGGAGCATTCAGAAATTAATCACCAATGATGCATGGCTCAAATTCTTAACTCTTAAGAATATGCATCATCATCTTATTAATTCTTGGACGATTCATAGAAACATAAACAATATGAATGAAAAAGATGCCTTTTATTTATTCAATAATAAATAGTCAAGTACAAAATTATGTTCTAGAATTAATAATGTGTCAGCTAGATTGGCTTCTAGGGCATACATCTAACAAATTCCCACTTGCACTAAAGCCAATCAGTCATATATCTTAGTCCCATCTTCTCAAGATGAGCTTCAGTCTTTTGCTGACTCAGCTGCTTAGTGAACGGGTCCGCCACGTTGTCCGCGGAGTCTACTCTCTGCACCTCGACATACTTCTTCTCAACATAGTCGCGTATGAGGTGGAAGCGCCGCTCTATATGCTTAGACTTCTAATGAGACCTTGGCTCCTTAGCAAGAGATATGGCGCCATTATTATCGCAGTAGAGTGTTATGGCATCTGATGTCATCACGTCCAACTCTGCAATGAATTTCTTGAATCAAAAGCCTTCCTTAGCAGCTTCAGATGCGGCGATGTATTCAGCTTCCATAGTAGAATCAGCAATGATCGGTTGTTTAGAACTTTTCCAATTCATCGTACCACCATTGCACAAGAACACATATCCAGATGTAGACTTTCTATCATCGATATTAGTCATAAAGTCTGAATCTGTGTACCCTTCTACCTTTAACTCTGATGTTCCTCCAAAGACCAAGAATAAATTTTTAGTTCTTCTTAAGTACTTAAGAATATTCTTCACAGCTGTCTAGTGCTCTTCACCTGGATTCGACTGATATCTGCTAGTGACACTCACAGCAAGGGCTATATCAGGTCGTGTACACAGCATGGCATACATGAGGCTCCCTATTGCCGATGCATAAGGGATCTTGCTCATGCGTTGAATCTCTTCATATGTGTTGAGACACATCTTCTTGGAGAGATGAATTCCATGCCTTAGGGGTAAGAGACCTCTTTTGGAGTTTTCCATGCTGAACCTTTTCAGCACTTCCTCTATGTACATCTTCTGTGATAGGCCAAGCATCCTTTTAGATCTATCTCTATAGACCTTTATCCCCAAAATATAGGATGCTTCCCAAGGTCTTTCATGGAGAACTTTTTTAACAACCAGACCTTGATCGAGGTTAGCATGGGAATATCATTCCCTATCAGGAGGATGTCGTCCACGTACAGTACGAGGAATACGATAGCACTCCCACTAACCTTCTTATAGAAACACGGTTCCTCTTCGTTCTTGATGAAATCAAACATTTTGATTGCATCATTGAAATGAGTATTCCAACTCCGAGATGCTTGCTTTAGTCCATAAATAGATCTTTGCAGTGTGATCTCCATCACTGAAAGTGAAACCCAAAGGCTGCTCCATATAGATATCTTCATCAAGATATCCATTCAGAAAAGCTGTTTGCACATTCTCTGACACCCCGTTGAGTTGAGGTGTACCCGGAGGAGTCCATTGTGAGACTATGCCATTCTCTTTGAGATAGCCCCGAAATTTTCCACTAAGGTATTCTCCTCCTCGATCTGATCGAAGAGCTTTAAGGAATTTTTCAGTTTATTTTTCTACTTCATTTCTGAACTCTTTGAACTTTTCAAAAGATTCAGATTTGTGTCTCATAAGATACACATACCCATACCGTGAATAATCATCGGTAAAGGTAATAAAGTATGAATAACGTTCCCTGGCTAGCACATCGAATGTGCCACATACATCTGTATGTACCAGGGTAAGTATTTCAGTGGTCCTCTTCCCATGTCCTACAAAGGGCAATCTAACCATTTTTTCTTGAATATAGGACTCGCAAACTGGATATGACTCAGAAGTCAATGAGCCGAGAAGCCCATCTTTATTCATTTTATTCATTCTGTCATCTTCAATATGGCCAAGCCTGAGGTGCCACAAATACTTTTGGTTTATCTCATCCCTGAATCTCTTGGATCCTTTGGCACTCACTTCTTGCTCAGACACATTTATAGATACATCTATATGCAAATGATAGAGACTGTCAATCATAAAACCACGTGCGACTATTTTATTTCTGAAATAAATAGAACAACAGTCTTTGTCAAATGTAAAAATATGACCTTCCTATGCTAGACATGAAACAGAAATCAAATTTCTGCTAGCAGCAGGTACATAATAACAGTCTCTAAGTAATAAACTAAAATTAGATGGTAGTCACAGAGGGTAGGTGCCCACAGTCACAGTAGCAACTTTTGTCCCGTTGCCAATCCGAAGGGTTACCGCACCTTCCGCCAGCCTTCTACTTTTCTTTAGACCCTGCATGGTAGTGCACAAATGAGCACTAGAACCAGAATCTATAACCCAACTAGAAGTAGAGAAAACCATAAGGTTAGTTTCAATTACGAGCAAGTCTAGCATAACTTCTGAAGGTGTGTCTGCCTTCTTGTTCTTCAGGCTCTCGAGGTATGAAGGACAGTTCCTCTTCGCCATTGACATTGCAGTGGAAACATTTTCCTTTGTCATTAGCCTTTTTCTTTTGAACTTCCTTTTTTGGCTTCTTGTCTTTCTTCTGCTTCTTTACAGGCTTCTTTTTCTTCCAAGTAGACTTTCTCTTAGAACCAGAAGTCAACTCAGCAGCAAGGACATTGCCCCTTGAACCTTTCAAGGCTCCTGTTGCCCAAGGTGACAAGCCAAGAGGGGGGGGTGAATTGGTTTCTCTTAATTTTAACTATCTTACTTATGTTAATTGATGAGTTAGTAAAATAAACAAATCAAAATACAAACAACAAGAAGTATAGTGGTTCGGTGCTCTCCTTAGCACCTACGTCCACTCCCCAAGCGACCCCTTGGAAATTCACTATAATCCCGCGGATTACAGTTGGATTGTTTTCCGGGCTCACAATCCAAAAACATTTACATTTTGATTTTCCGGGTTCACCAAAAACCTATGTTGGTTTTACGGGCTCACCAGCGAACCTATATTGGTTTTACGGGCTCACCAACGAACCTTTACAATTGGTTTTACGGGTTCACCAATCAACCTATTCCGTTGGTTCTGCGGGCTAACCAACTAACCTTTACAAGGAGTTTAATAAACAAAGAAAGAAGATTTAAGCTCCTAAATGAGCAAATATAACAATATAATCTACAAAGAAGAGTTTAGAGAATAGTTATCGCTTGATGTGACTTCTCTCTTCTTTGTCAAGGATGCTTCACTCTTCAAGGGTGGATGGAGCTCTTAATGACTCTTTGAATCTGTTCAACCACTTTCTTTTGACTCTTGAATGAAGCACTTGGATGAAGAAGATTAGGGCACTTTCTCTTTCTTGTGTACACTTTGATATTCTTTGGAAAGGATATTCTCTCTGATGAATAGTGCCACTTTAAATAGTTTTCTTCATCCATTGGACAAGCCCCAATGGTTAGAATTCAAAAACTAGCCGTTACTCACTGTTGGAAGGACAAAAAGTACTTCTGCAGAACTAGCCGTTATGCTTCTGCCCATGTTTGGGTCGGCTCAACCTGTCCTTGGGTCGACCCAACTTTCACTTGGGTCGACTCAAACTTTTCTTAGGTCGACCCTCTCAGAACCACAGAAACTTACAATTCAGCCTTCCTTCACTTGGGTCGACCCAACATTTCTTTGAGTCGACTCAAGGTTCAGTTGGGTCGACTCAGCTTTTTCTTGGGTCGACCCTCTCAGGGTTTCCAGAGAACCTTTTCTGTCATCTATTCTGTCTTGCCTTTGGGTTGACCCTCTCAGGGTTTGGGTCGACTCAAGCTTGGGTCGACTCAACTTCATCTTGGGTCGACCCTCTCAGTATTTCCAGAGAACCATTTTCTGAGTTGTTGAGAAGCTTGAAGTTTGGGTCGACTCATGCTTTCCTTGGGTCGACCCAACTTACTGTTCATCTGTGCCATTTTTGCAGAAGTGTGCCAAATGCTTTCTTGATGTACTGGGGTCGACCCAATCAACCTTGGGGTCGACTCAATCTACACTTTGCTGCAACTCAAGGTTAGATTCATCCAAGTAAACAATGAAATGCATCTTTAACTTGTTATACAAATATACTGAGAGTAACAGACTTATAAATGAAGTATCGAATTAACTTATAACATACTCTCGATTATTGCTTATTAATCATCAAAATAACACTATCATCCTCAATCTCCCTCTTTTTGATGATTACAAAATATAGAGTATGAGCCTATTGATACTTGTCTTATAATCAGTTTTAAAAGGGCTCAAGTTGCTGAATTTCAGCTTTTCAAATATGAGAGTGAAGTCTCCCCCTATATCATTCAAATGTTTTCAATTTAACTTTTTGAATTGCTCCCCCTTTCATTTATATTTCATTAAAGATGAAACTCCAAAAATTCGAGATAAAGCATGAGTTTCAGGTTATGTATCAAGGTGTGAAAGGTGCGTGCCAAATTCTGAAATTCTATTTGCCAAATTCTGAAATTTAATAAAAATTTTAGATTTGATCATTCTCATTGTTACAAATTGCTCCCCCTAAAATGTATATGCTTTCCCATTATAATTTTCAATTTATTTTACAAGTTATTTCTCTTTTCTTACACAACTTATTTCTCTTTCTTTACTTCTTCCCCTTTTTATTATTATCAAATAGGTGCATGGGAATAGACACAATAAATAACAAACATTCAAACTTCATTGATCAAAATAGGAACATTTTAGTACAATCATGCCAAAAACAAAAGCAAATACAATGTTCCTCAATCAAAGTTCAAAGTACATGATCAACACAAAATACATATGAGAACTAGATACCTATCCTAGGCTCTAAACAGAAATACTAATATCAGCCTAGGGAGTATCTAATGGCTGGGATCTAGTCCTCATCCTCCTAGTGTACGTGGCGAGGGGAGGTCGAGCCTGGTGAGACTGAGTTTGTCGTGGAGCACGATGAGCTGGATGACTCTGTGCCGAAATCTCTGACTCAGCAGCCTGTGGCACAGATGGTCCATGGGTCGCTCTCTCTCTCCGTAGAGCTCCTATCTGCTCCCTCAGATCACTGATCTCAGCAGACATGATATCTAGTCGGCTCGTCAGCCCATCAGTGATAGTCCTCGCCTGAGCTGACATAAGCTCAGTCATCCTACTCCAGAACTCATCTGTGTCTCCCGCAGGAACAGATGACGATGGTCCAGCCTCTGAAGGTGCAGTAGGATGATCCATATGCTCCTCATCCTCAGGGATAGGGTCTCCAATATCTGGTGCATCACCCTCTGGTGCATCACCCTGAATCCCTGCTCCAGTATGAACCCACTGCCCGTTCACTTTCTCATAGCCCATGCGTATAAGTGATCGTGCAGTGTATGTATCAGTATGAAGTAGCTGCCTGGAGATCTCCCCCTCGACAGATATGTCGTGCTGTCGGAAGATCAAGGTGAGTATCATACCATAAGGCAGGGATACTCTGGAGTTGCAGATCACCTTCCTCATCTGCCTCAGGATCATGGCCGGGAGATTCAGAGGAATACCCTGAATAATATGCTCCATCACTACTAGATCTCGCTCTGTGATGAGATCGAATCTCTCGCTCTTCGGAAATAAAATCCTATTTATGATGCTGAGCAATAACCTCATTTCTGCAGAAAGAGAGCTTGCTATTACCTTCTCCGAAAAGTCGAAGTCTTCATTCTCCATTATCAACTGCAGGGCTCTCATCTTATTTTCAGGCTTTTCTGAAGTGGCTCCTTCGCAGGGGAGATGAAGCAACTCACTCAAACTCTCCTCGGAAACTCGAACCCTAACTCCTCGAACTTCCAAAATGAGCCCTCCCATCCCAGTTTTGAGGAAGGCATAGAACTCCCGAACTAGTCCGGGGTAGATCATCACATCTAGGGAGCAGAGATACTCCCAACCTTGCCTTTGGATCCATTCCCTCAAACGGAACCCTTCTTGATCAAAGAACTCGGAATGGATCCTTCTCCCCGTTGTAACCGGTCTCCCCGCAAAGCTTGCAAGTTGTACTGAGGGGGAAGGAGGAGGAGGTGGCTCTGCACGTGCCTCACGTTGTGGAGACACTGTAGATGGCTCCGTAGCTTCTCTTTCCTCACGTTGGATCCGTGACACTCTCCCGGATCTCTTGGCTACGGCTCTTTTGGGTCCCATTTCTCCAAGATCTTGAAGTAATCTAGCGTTTGGAGTTGATTGGAGGAGTTTGGAGTGTGGGGAATAGAGTTTTCAGAAGAGGACAAGGGCAAACAGTGCCCTAAAAAAGCTCTCGGGTCCCCCTTTTAACAGTGGGATTCCGACGTTGGGTCGACTCAAGAATTTTCTTGGGTCGACTCAACGTTGGGTCGACCCAATTCTGGGTTGGGTCGACCCAAGTTCAGAATTTTTTCCTTTCTCTTCCTTTTTGCTTCTAAAAATTTTCCTTGCTTCCAATCCTTATAAATTCTTTCTGGGACAATGATACGTGAGTTGGAAATCTATAGATGACAAGTTTGACTCATGTTTCATGGATTTTTAGAAATGGGAGGAATGTATCATGAGACTGCTTGCTCCCTTTTATGTCTCTTCAATAAAAAGGATCACATATGCCTAATTCCCTCCTTAGCGTGCAGAATCTATCTTCACTCAAGGATTTTGTGAATATGTCGGCTAATTATTTTTCAGTACATATATGCTCAATACATATGTTTCCATTTTGCACATGATCCCTAATAAAATGGTATCTTATTTCTATGTGTTTGGCTTTAGGTTGATGGCACTAGTATTATCACACTTAATAGGAATATTATCTAGCTTAACTCCATAGTCCTCTAGTTGTTGCTTAAGCCATAGTACTTGAGCACAACAACTACCAGCAGCTATATATTCAGCTTCAGCTGTTGACAGTGCCACTGAATTCTGCTTTTTGCTAAACCAAGATACTAAGTTGTTTCCTAAGAATTGACATGTTCCACTAGTGCTCTTCCTATCTAATTTATATCCAGCAAAATCAGCATCTGAGTATGCAAGCAAATCTAGACAGGAGTCTCTTGAGTACCATAATCCTATGTTCGTAGTTCCTCTTAAATATCTAAGGATTCTTTTAACAATACTTAAATGTGACTCCTTAGGATCTGATTGGTATCTAGCACATATTCCTACACTAAATACGATGTCTGATCTACTAGCAGTAAGGTAGAGCAAGGATCCAATTAGTCCTCTATAAAGCTTAATATCAATACTCTTCCCTTTTTCATCTTTGTCTAGCTTACTAGTAGGATTCATTGGAGTGCCTACTCCCTTATGATTTTCATTCCCAAACTTCTTTAGTATTTCCTTTGTATACTTAGTTTGATGAATGAAAATACCTTCTTTAGTTTGTTTGATTTGTAATCCTAGAAAGAAACTTAGTTCTCCCATCAAACTCATTTCGAATTCTCCATGCATTAGATCAGCAAATTCTTTGCAAAGAGTATCATTTGTGGCACCAAAGATTATGTCATCTACATATATTTGTACCACTAATAGATTTTCGTTCTTTCTTTTGAGAAACAGTGTTTTATCTACATTTTCTCTACTAAATTCATTATTTAGTAGAAATTTGCTTAATCGATCATACCAAGCCCTAGGTGCTTGCTTCAATCCATATAATGCCTTATGTAGTATAAACACATGATTTGGCAATTCATGATTCTCAAAACCAGGAGGTTGCTCTACATATACTTCTTCCTCTATAAACCCATTTAAGAATGCACTTTTTACATCCATTTGATACAATTTGAAATTCATGAAACATGCAAATGCTAGAAGTAATCTAATAGCCTGTAATCTAGCTACAGGAGCAAATGTTTCATCAAAATCTATCCCTTCTTCTTGATTGTATCCTTTAGCTACAAGTTTAGCTTTATTTCTTATAACTAACCCATTTTCATCTAATTTATTTCTAAAGATCCATTTTGTTCCAATTACAGAGTTATGCTTTGGTCTTTCAGTTAATGTCCATACATTACTTCTTTTGAATTGATTTAATTCTTCTTGCATGGCATTTATCCAATTAGTATCTTTTTCAGCTTCTTCATAAGTCTTAGGTTCTAATTGTGAAACAAAAGCAAGATAATCATTTAAATTTCTAAGAGAGGATCGAGTTCTTACCCCTTGAGATGGATCACCAATGATTAAGTCTTTAGGGTGTCCATATGCATACCTCCATTCCTTTGGCAAGTTTTGAGATTGTGGTGGCACGCAATCATCTCCCTTATCTTGAATTAGCACGTCATCAATATTCAACTTTTCAAAGTCGATAATTCCTGTATCATCATCAAGAATATTTTCTTTCCTAGCAGACTCACTATCAGACTCATCAAATATGATATTAACTGACTCTTCGACTACAAGGGTTCTTTTATTGAATACTCTGTATGCCCTGCTAGATATGGAGTATCCTAAGAAGATACCTTCATCTGACTTGGCATCAAATTTACTTAAATCCTCCTTGCCATTGTTTAAAATGAAACATTTACATCCAAATACTCTAAGATATTTAGCAGTTGGTTTCTTATTTTTCCAAAGTTCATAAGGAGTTTTCTTGGTTATTGGTCGTATTAAAACCCGATTTAGAATATGGCAAGCAGTGCTTATAGCTTCAGCCCAAAAGTACTTTGAAAGATTTGACTCGCACAACATTGTGCGTGCCATTTCTGTCAATGTCCTGTTTTTTCTTTCAACAATCCCATTTTGTTGAGGCATTCTAGGTGCTGAAAATTGATGTGAAATACCACTTTTATTACAAAATTCTTCAAAGTGTTGATTTTCAAATTCAGTGCCATGATCACTTCGAATTGTTATTAAGGTGAGCTTCTTTTCATTTATGATATTATTATAAAGTTTCAAGAATTCTGAAAATGCTTCATTCTTATGTGCCAGAAATGAAACTCATGTATATCTTGAAAAATCATCTACAATAACTAGTCCATACTTCTTCCCTCCTAGACTCGCAGTTCTAGTGGGTCCAAATAGATCCATGTGTGTGAGTTCAAAAGGCCTAGTTGTTGATACTATATTCTTTGATTTGAATGATGATTTAGTTTGTTTTCCTAATGAGCATGGTCCACAGATTTTGTCCTTTTCAAAAATCAACTTTGGCACATCTTTTATTAATTTCTTATTGACTAGTTTTGATATTAATTCCATACTAGCATGTCCTAGTCTACGATGCCAAAGCCAACTTGTTTCATTTTTCTTTTCTTCATTAGTAATTAAGCATAATCCATTTTTCTTGCTTAAATCATGAAGATCTACCATGTAAATATTTCTTTGCCTTTGTCCTACAAGTACAATGCTATTGTCTTTAGGATTTGTGATTATGCATACTGATGCTTCAAATGTGACTTTAAATTCTTTATCACAAAATTGACTTATGCTAAGTAGATTATGTTTCAAACCCTTAACTAATAAGACATTTTCTATGAAAATAGATGGAGTAATGAAAATTTTACCCTTTCCAATGATATACCCTTTACCATTGTCTCCATAAGTTACTACTCCACCCTTCTTAGATTCCAAGGTGACAAATTGGTCTACGTCACCGGTCATGTGTCTTGAACAACCGCTATCTAGATACCATCGTTTTTCCTCTTTATTAGCTACAAGACACCCCTGCAATAAAGATCAAGAAAGAGCTTTAGGTACCCAAACTATGTTGGGTCCTTTAGGGTTAGTACTTGATATTCCTTTTGGAACCCAAACTTTCTTGAATTTAATCTTATGATTATTACTCAATTTGTTTTGACTGGACCTTCTATAGTTACATTCATATGCTTTATGTCCTAATTTATTGCAGCAATGTCAAGTAATATTTTCATTTTAGCTTTAACAAAAATGTTCTTTAAGTATTTTTGTTTTCTATTTGTTTTATAACCTAATCCAGCCTTATCATATACAGCTTTTTGATTATCAAGAATCATATTTAATTTGGTTGAACTAAGTGTAAACTTATCTACTAAGGATTTATATTTTTCAGCATCTTCTTTTAACTTGACATTTTCAGCAATTAGATTCTTGGTTTCATTTGTGAGTTTCCTACTTAATGTTTCATAGTTATGAGATAGTTTTAACTTATCTTTGATAAGAGATCGATTTTCTTCTTTTAGAACTTTATTTTTATTGATTAGTTTTTTTATGTTCTTCCATTAGTTATAAAAATGCATCATGTAATTCATCAACAGTAAAATCACATTCAAGTTCAAAATCTACCTCATCGTCATTGGCCATATGACACATTTGGGCCGTCTCTTGATGATCTTCCTCTTCTGAACTTGACTCCTCACTTTCACTCCATTCAGCCATGAAGTTCTTCTTTTTCAGTTTTCTTGCTATCCATTTCAATTCTGGGCAATCTATCTTATAATGCCCGGGTTTGTTACACTCATAACAAATAGGAGTTTCTTTTTCCTTTTCTTTGTCCTTACCCTTTTCTTTGCTTGAGCTACCTTTGAAGAAGGATTTCTTTTTATGAAATCTATTTTTACCTCTCATAAACTTTCTGAATTTTCTTCCAAGCATAGCCATTCCTTCTTCATCCAATTCATCATCATCTGAATCTTCCGACTCAGTTTGTTGTTTAGGGGTGGTAGACTTTAAGGCAATGGGCTTTCTTCTCTTGACCTCATCTTCTGAATTTTGCCTCATGGTCAACTCATGGGTCATGAGTGATCCTAGAAGTTCCTCTAATTGCAATGTGTTGAGGTCCTTAGCTTCCTGAATTGCAGTTACCTTGGCCTCCCAAACTCTTGGTAGAGACCTGAGAATTTTTCGCACCAATTCAGAGTTAGTATAAGACTTTCCTAAACTCTTAAGCCCATTTATAATTTCAGTAAAACGAGTAAACATATCAGTTATGGACTCAATGAATTCCATTTTAAACAGTTCATACTTATGTACTAATATGTTTATTTTTGACTCCTTAACTTGATTAGTCCCTTCATGAGTGACCTCAAGTTTGTCCCAAATTTCTTTTGCGGAGATGCAAGTAGATATTCTATTAAATTCACTTACATCTAATGAACAGTAAAGTACATTAATTGTTTTTGCATTTAACTGTGCCAATCTTCTATCACTTTCATTTCAATCTATTTCTGGTTTGGGTATGATAGTGCCCTCTATATTAAGTGTGGGTGTGTGAGGTCCTCTAGTAATGATGTACCATAATTCATAGTCTAAAGCTTGAATGAATATCCTCATCCTAGCTTTTCAGTATGTGTAGTTTGTGCCATTAAATAGAGGAGGTCTATTTGTGGATTGTCCCTCACTCATAGAACATCCCACTTGGGTTGTCATGATCTTTAACTCTTGATTGTGAGATCAATAAGTACTATTGGAGCACCTTGCTCTGATACCACTTGTTGCCCAAGGTGACAAGCCAAGAGGGGGGGGGGGTGAATTGGTTTCTCTTAATTTTAACTATCTTACTTATGTTAATTGATGAGTTAGTGAAATAAACAAATCACAATACAAACAACAAGAAGTATAGTGGTTCGGTGCTCTCCTTAGCACCTACGTCCACTCCCCAAGCGACCCCTTGGGAATTCACTATAATCCCGCGGATTACAGTTGGATTGTTTTCCGGGCTCACAATCCAAAAACCTTTACACTTTGGTTTTCCGGGTTCACCAAAAACCTATGTTGGTTTTACAGGCTCACCAACGAACCTTTACAATTGGTTTTACGGGTTCACCAATCAACCTATTCCGTTGGTTTTGCGGGCTAACCAACTAACCTTTACAAGGAGTTTAATAAACAAAGAAAGAAGATTTAAGCTCCTAGATGAGCAAATATAACAATATAATCTACAATGAAGAGTTTAGAGAATAGTTATCGCTTGATGTGACTTCTCTCTTCTTTGTCAAGGATGCTTCACTCTTCAAGGGTGGATGGAGCTCTTAATGACTCTTTGAATCTGCTCAACCACTTTCTTTTGGCTCTTGAATGAAGCACTTGGATGAAGAAGATTAGGGCACTTTCTCTTTCTTGTGTACACTTTGATATTCTTTGGAAAGGATGTTCTCTCTGATGAATAGTGCCACTTTAAATAGTTTTCTTCATCCATTGGACAAGCCCCAATGGTTAGAATTCAAAAACTAGCCGTTACTCACTGTTGGAAGGACAAAAAGTACTTCTGCAGAACTAGCCGTTATGCTTCTGCCCGTGTTTGGGTCGGCTCAACCTGTCCTTGGGTTGACCCAACTTTCACTTCGGTCGACTCAAACTTTCCTTGGGTCGACCCTCTCAGAACCATAGAAACTTGCAATTCAGCCTTCCTTCACTTGGGTCGACCCAACATTTCTTTGGGTCGACTCAAGGTTCAGTTGGGTCGACTCAGCTTCTTCTTGGGTCGACCCTCTCAGGGTTTCCAGAGAACCTTTTCTGTCATCTGTTCTGTCTTGCCTTTGGGTCGACCCTCTCAGGGTTTGGGTCGACTCAAGCTTGGGTCGACTCAACTTCATCTTGGGTCGACCCTCTCAGTATTTCCAGAGAACCATTTTCTGAGTTGTTGAGAAGCTTGAAGTTTGAGTCGACTCATGCTTTCCTTGGGTCGACCCAACTTATTGTTCATCTGTGCCATTTTTGCAGAAGTGTGCCCAATGCTTTCTTGATGTGCCGGGGTCGACCCAATCAACCTTGGGGTCGACTCAATCCACACTTTGCTGCAACTCAAGGTTAGATTCATCCAAGTAAACAATGAGATGCATCTTTAACTTGTTATACAAATATACTGAGAGTAACAGACTTATAAATGAAGTATCGAATTAACTTATAACATACTCTCGATTATTGCTTGTTAATCATCAAAATAACACTATCATCCTCAGCTCCCTCAGCAGTTACCAACATGTTTAATAGTTCAGTCTTAGTGCATTCAATCTTATTCATGTGGTAGTTTACTATTAACTATCCAAATGAATCAGGAAGGGATTGAAGGATCAGATCTACTTGCAATTCCTTGTGCATGTTCATACCGAGCTTCTCAAGCTCCTCCAGGTCCTTGATCATAGTCAGACCGTGATCATGGACAGACTGCCCCTCACGCATCTTTGCTTTGAAGAGCCTCTTGGACACTTCAAAACGAGCTGTGCGACTCTGCTCACCAAACAACTCTTGCAGGTGTGCCAGTATGTCTCTAGCAGTCTTCATATTCTCATGCTGGCATTGAAGTTCATTGGACATGGATGCCATGATGTAGCACGTGACCCTAATGTCATCGTCTGTCGACTTTTCATGCGTCGTACGCTGATTAGCGGTCGGACGTGCTGGTAATGTGAGGATATCATTGTCGAGCACATAGCCTATTTTCTTGCAACTCAGAACAATTTTGAGATTTCTAAGCCAGTCTCTGTAATTGGTACCGGTCAATTAGTTGGTCTCAAGAATACAGGTCAAAGGGTTTGAGGCTGACATTATGATCTGCAGAGAGTAAAGATTATAGTTAGACTT
This sequence comes from Phoenix dactylifera, assembly GCF_009389715.1. Lineage (NCBI taxonomy): Eukaryota > Viridiplantae > Streptophyta > Magnoliopsida > Arecales > Arecaceae > Phoenix > Phoenix dactylifera. The sequence goes on along the minus strand of NW_024067726.1, from coordinate 602,101 downwards.
TTGTACTTGATCCTAATCTGTTCTAGGATCTTTTAGAACAAATGTACCTCCCACTATTTTCTCGAATTCCTCACACTCTCCCTGGTAGAAAAACGAAAATCCTACATGACTAGGATTTCTAGTGGATACTGCGGTCCCATCGATTTACATGCCACCTCACCTAACAGTTCTTGGTGACACATAAATAGATGAGTGTACAACTCTTGTACAATACTTCTCAAGCATGTTGCAGTGCTACTTGGTCTCTAAGTCATAAAGACCTCACCTAACAGTTATTGGTCCCATTCCTTAGTTAAGTCAGACCCACCGTATAACCGTAGAAATAAAGTTGTCATTGGATCCTCACCAAACAGTTATTGGTGCCCAACCCTATCTTTATTCCTACAACATCACATGTCTATAGAGAGGTCCAGCCCACCGATGCAACTTGCCCACTGTGTCCAGCTGAGACAAGTCAACATCAAAAGACCTTAGCAACTCTACTACAGTGGAAGACCTATGGACTTAATATCGGTTAATCAGATCTTAGTGTTTGCAACTTGAGCTCTTCATAAGAGGTAGTCAAACAATTGGCCAGGTAAGCAGGTGGAAGGCTCTCCTTACTCAGAGAGTAAGGTCTTAATTAAGTAACCACCTTTCATGCTTTCCTAGACACCAATTAGATCAATTAATCTAATATGACTCGCTCATGTTGGTTCACTCTCGAGTTGATTGAGGAGGTTTTAGTTTAGGTCTCATATGGATTGGTCTATTAGTTTGCATCACATGTAAACCTATCTATCCCGCTCACATTCGCATCACATGCAAATAGCACATCACAGGCAGTTATAATTGCAGCAATAAATAAAACTAAACCTTAAATAGGTGATGATCATGGATTCTAATTGGGTCATATTACAAGCACATGCACGTCAATCGATCAGTTGGTCTTCAACTCTTGAATTGGTCCCAAGCCTTCTTGATTTGATCCCTGATCAACTCTTGATCCAATTGCCATCAACCGCTCACTTTCGCCATTCATCTCATGTACTGTCTTTGACTTGATCGTTGACGTACATCACATCACAGAAATACAACCAAATATTTAATAATAAATTATATTCCCTTTTAGGAGGCACGCAGGCCTCTCAAAACATCAAATAAGATGCATGCAAGCATCTGAAAAATTACATGACATTGCAGATCACATCGCAGGTCTTTACAATTGATACCAAAAAGGTTGAATCCAATGATCAACACCACATGCAACAATTATAATTTTCAGATCTGAAATCTAATTGATTATCTTATGACATGGGTTGCTGATCATGCTAAACATGATTCTAAACTTTGTAATCCCATTAACAATACAATTAGAATCATCAATTTATCACTAAATCAGCATACAAAAATCAGCCACCCTGAAAAATTTTGCATGCAAAAAATTTCAGCATACATATCCTTTTAAATTTCAAATCTATCATGCCTGTTAATAATTAATTCTAACCTTAATCTACGAAGCCGAGGGTCTGATACCACTATTGGAAACCCGCCCATGCCGCAGAAAATTTAAATTTTTTTTCAGATGCAGCGGAAGAGGCATAAGCGGGATCAATCGTTCATCCTATGAACGTTGTTCAATAACCAACTACCTTTGAGGACACAATGAAATCCTTGGATGCACCTTTTTGGAGAGAAGCTGTGGACAATGAGATGCAGTCAATTATCCAAAATCATACTTGGGAATTGACTGATCTTCCTCCTGGTTGTAAAACTATAGGGTGCAAATAGATCTTTAAGAAGAAATTTAGGCCTGATGGCTCTGTAGATAAATTTAAGGCTAGATTAGTTGCCAAGGGCTTTACTCAGAGACCAGGGGTAGATTTCTTTGATGTTTATGCACCTGTAGCTAGGATAACTACTATTAGGGTCCTTATAGCATTAGCCTCCATTCATAGATTAGTGATTCATCAGATGGATGTTAAGACAGCTTTTCTAAATGGAGACTTAAATGAAGAAATTTATATGGACCAACCAGAGGGATTTAAAATCCCAGGCCAAGAAAATAAAGTTTGCAGACTAGTCAGATCTCTTTATGGTCTTAAACAAGCACCCAAGCAAT